>NC_065448.1:4150714-4470000 GCF_917563875.1 Diabrotica virgifera virgifera | reverse complement strand
TTTCACTATCAGAATTTATACCATTTCTATTCCTAGTGTTATTACCTTCTTCTTCTTAACGTGCCCTATCAAGTCCCTTTGACGATGGCGATTAACATGGCGAAACTGTCTTTGTCTCGAGCTATTCTAAATAGGTGTTCTGCTTTCTTTATTCCTGTCCATTCCCGAATATTCTTCAACCAAGACGCCTGCTTTCTACCAATTCCTCTGCGTCCTTCGATTTTACCCATCATAATAAGTTGAAGAATATTATACCGGTCTCTCCTTACTACGTGTCCAAAATAGGCCATCTTTCTATATTTGATGTTATCAAGCAGTTCGCGGGCAGCATTTGCTCTCTTAAGGACTGCCACATTTGTCAGCATAGCCGTCCATGGTATTTTCAGTATATGTCTGTGCAGCCACATTTCAAAGGCCTCCAAACGATTAATGGTGGATATTTTTAATGTCCATGCTTCGACACCATACAAGAGGACTGACCAAATGTAACATTTAATCATGCGCTTCCGAAGTTGAAGTTGTAAGTTATCATTACAGATGAATGACCTCATTTTTAAAAATGTCGTGCGGGCTATCTCGATTCTACATTTTATCTATTTTGTTTTTGAACAGTTTATGTTTAGGCCAAACTCTCTTCCCACTGTGTCAATGGCATTTAAAAGGTGTTGTAATCCATTCATATCATCACTTAAAATAACTATATCGTCTGCATATCTGATTGTATTTATCAGAATTCCATTAACTTTCACACCCCATTCCAAATTATGCAGCGCTTCCTTAAATATTCTATCTGAATATAAATTGAATAACAGTGTGGACAGTATACAACTCTGTCTGAACACTCTTTGTATTTTGCATATTTCTGTTGATTTTCCATTTATGCAAGCTGTCGCTGTTTGACGCCAGTATAATTTTTCTATGATTCGTACATCTTCAATATCAACTCCATAGTCAATAAATACAGCAAAGACGTCTTTCCGTTGATCTCGGCATTTCTGCAATAATACATTTAGTGCAAAAAGTGCGTCCCGGGTTCCCAGTCCATTTCTGAAGCCAAATTGTGTTTCGTCCCGGTCTCCTTCAAATTTATCTCTGTTTCGAATAAACATCATTGAAAAGTTTGACTAGTATTCCAATGTTTTCCTCATTTATGAGCTTTAACATTTCTGTAGGTATGTTGTCAGGACCAACGGCTTTCTTGTTTTTTACCAATTTTATAGCATGTAGTATTTCTGATTTTAGTATTTCTAGTCCTTCACCTTCATCTAAAGTCTAGAAACCTATAATTATACCAGGTAGTTCGAATTTCGTGTTCGTCTATATTAATTTTTCCCGACGAATCGGTTATAGTATGTGGAGTTTTCTTATGATAAAGATCAGCTACTTCTCTAACTTTTTTAAACATATTAAACGTATCATGTTTTTCATTCAACTTTTCTAATTCCTTGCATTTATCCTCCATCCATTTTTCTTTAGCTACCTTTATTTTTTGTTTAATTAGTTTCTGTTTTTCTTTGTATTCTGTTTTGATATCTTTCAGTTTTCTTCTCTGCTCCATCAATTCCAGGATTTCATCAGTCATCCATTGTTGTTTTTTGTGCCTCTGCATCGTTGTTGTATATTTTTCCATTACTTTCCAGGTAAGATCTTTAAACGTGTTCCATATTTCTGTATTGTTTTCATTTTTGTTGAATTCTTTAGCTGATTATTCAGGTCATTTTCTATTACATATCTGAGATACATATCTGAGATATGTAACTTTGGTGTTTTGGGGCTTTCTTATTCCCTACATACCACAATTTGTAACCTTCACCTAGTTCTTTCGCTCTTTGTCCTTTCTACCTAGTCTCTTGAATGCAAGCAACTTGTCTCCTTCTTTTAAGCACATTTACCATCTACAGTTTTACCTATAAGTCTTCCAGATTCCAAAGCCCTAATTTTTCTAAACTTTAATGGTGTTACAGTGAAATAATGTAAAATATAGTACTTATCCAGAGTTCCAAACAGAGCCTCAGTTTGTTTCCTGATCATTTTGAATTAACATCAGGAGATGTCATCTTCTATCTTTTCTTGGATAATAAGTCTTTCCATGTTTTATGTGTCTGCTCTCATAACATGTCCAAAGTATTTTAACTGTTACAGATAGACTTTGCTGGAGAGCTGTAAACGATAAGAGTAGCAATAGAAGTATAAGATAACAAACGAAGACCTACGATAACCAGAGTTACAAGTGTTATGAAAAGAGCTTGCAGATTGAAATGGAGGTATGCTAATTACGTGGCAAGGATAAAGGGCGGTAGGTGGATAAGCAAGTTAACCGAATAGAAACCAAGAACAAATAAACGAAACAGAGGAAGACCACATATACGATATCAAGAATTATCTTCGAAATATTACGCAAAATTGAATCTACACCACACTAGACCGTTAACTCTGGATACAAACAGGGGAGGCCTATGTCCCGCAGTGGACTTCAAACGGGCTAATGATGACGAAAAGTGACAGAAGGAATAATAGATTGTGCTTTAGCTATATTTCTATAGTTATTCATACGATGAATAAAAAATACCAATAAAATTTCCACTTTCATTCAAATATTTTAGAAGGAAAAAAATTACAATCTAGAAATAATTCCATTTAACCAGGTGAAATTCCTCATTGTTGGCAATTTTTCATTGTAAAAGTTTTCAACCTCTAATAATTACTGTTACCTAATTCCTAATGTAATAGTAATACAACAAATATGAAGTCCAAGGTCATCAATGTTTATGTTTATAGTGATTCCTAAGAAAATTTCCGGTACCTACTTAATCTTTATATTCATGTAGAATCTACCTTAACGAAGGAAAAATACCAGATGATTGGTTGGAGTCACTGTTTATAACATTACCAAAGAAAAGCAGGCCCACCAAATGCAGCGATTTTAGACTAATCAGTTTGATGAGTCACACACTTAAGATACTTTTACGTATTATACAAAACCGAGTATTCCTTCTGTGCGAAACTAGAATGGGTAATAAGCAATTTGGATTTAGAAATGGTCTAGGAACTAGAGAAGCACTATTTTGTATGCGCGTTCTATTACAAAAAAGTTGTGAATTCCGAAAGAACGTTTATGTTTGTTTCATCGACTTCGAGAAGGCATTCGACCGAGTACAACATGATACACTTTTCGATTGCCTGCAGGCAGCAGGACTTGACCACTACGATGTAAGACTGCTGAAATACTTATATTACATGTTGTTCTGAAGCTATTTCCTTGTGGCATTTTTATGATTAATTATTTATATGGGAAATAAGCCACAATTAAAATGAAAAAATAATTTTATTAACGTTTCGACGCCCAAATCGGGTGTCGTTGTCAAAATACAAAATATTACTAAAATAAACTAAAGTGTTGTTGCTAAGCAAAAAAAATTCTTCTAATAATTTATTTAATCTCACTCATTTATATTGGCAATTCAGACATATATTATACATTTTAAAGTAGAAGACTTTAAAATGATATTGCCAATATTTATGAGTTGCGTTCCTGGGACGACTTACTGAAAAGTTTTCCCTTGTGATTTACTATGAAGTCTCTAACGCGAGAATTTTACTGTCGTTGCATTTGGTTGTCTTTTTAAAGACATATCACATGCTATAATTTTTTATGACGGATATTCTTGAGTTGGGGTTAATTTCATGTAATCGAATGAACTATCTTTCAGTAAGTCGTCCCAGGAACGCAACTCATAAATATTGGCAATATCATTTTAAAGTCTTCTACTTTAAAATGTATAATATATGTCTGAATTGCCAATATAAATGAGTGAGATTAAATAAATTATTAGAAGAATTTTTTTGCTTAGCAACAACACTTTAGTTTATTTTAGTAATATTTTGTATTTTGACAACGGCACCCGATTTGGGCGTCGAAACGTTAATAAAATTATTTTTTCATTTTAATTGTGGCTTATTTCCCATATAAATAATTAATCACTTATATTACAATCAAGTAGCCTCTATCCAAATTGGAGACAGTCGTACTGAAAAACTGCCGATAAAACGTGGAGTACGACAAGGTTGTGTTTTATCACCCACCCTTTTTAACCTGTACTCTGAATAAATCTTTAGGCAGGCTTTGGATGACAGACAAGAGGGAGTAAGGCTAGGCGGAGAAGTAATCAACAATATTAGATACGCTGACGATACAGCCATTCTTGCTGAAAATTTACAAGATCTTCAGACACTACTAAATCTAGTCAGTGAAGCAAGCTATCGGAGAAGTCTTAAAATCAACATTTCAAAAACAAAGTGGATGGCAGTTGGAAAGATTAATATAGATCAAGGTCAGCTTTCTCTTGATGGAGAGGAGTTAGAACGGGTAAATCATTTCGAGTACCTTGGCAGCTGGTTAAATGTAAATTGTGACTCTGATGAAGAGATAATAACTAGGATCGAAATATCACGGAAGGCTTTTATGACCTGGAAACCAGTTTTATGTAATAGAAACCTGTCTATGAATATTCGAAAGAAGGTGCTGAAATGTTATGTGTGGTCTATTCTATTGTATGGTTGTGAGACATGGACGTTAAAAACCACAATGCTAAACAAAATAGAAGCATTCGAATTGTGGTGCTATCGACGAATCCTAAAGATATCGTGGGTTTCGCACACTTCCAATGAAGATGTTCTTCAAGTGATGAATTCGGAACGTCTGCTCATAAGCATCATAAAGAGGAGAAAAACAGAATACTTCGGCCATATAATTAGAGGACCTAAATACCATCTGCTTCGCCTTATAATACAAGGAAAAGTGGAGGGAAAGAGATGGATTGGTCGAAAGAAACTTTCATGGCTGCGTAATATTAGACAATGGTGTGGCTGCACAGTAGAAGAATTATTTCGCGTAGCAGCCAATAGAGAGAGATTTCAGGAAATTGTAAACATGATGACGGCCAACGTCTGAATACAGACACGGCACCTAAAGAAGAGAAGGAATCTACCTATTTTTCTGATGGTTTATAAATTTAATCATTCTTTACTTCTTATTCTCCTTCAGCCTTCAGTAATCCAAATAGGCCTCCCCCAATTCAATCCAGTGTTTTATAAACTTACGTGCATAGAAATCGGCCCACTTAAAAATTTGGTCATTTTTGATGCCTCGTATTTCCTAAACCTATTGGCCGATTTAAGTGATTTTTTCAATTTGTTGTAGCCTGATTCTTTAACAATATCGCTGTAATAATATTGTTGCTAAACATTTAAATGTCATTGTATACCGGGTGTAACAATGATAGTGTGTTTTTTCCTCAAAGTTTGGAACACCTTGTGGAATATTCTAGCGTATATAAAAAATTGAAATTAAAACTCAATTGTAGCCTTAGGCTTTCTTAACGCCTTACTTTTTGATTCACTCGCTTATGTTGGATAATAAAAAGTTAGATATTTTAATAACTAGACATGTTCTTCATCAATACACGGTGTTTCTAAATAAGTGGGACAAACTTTAAGGGGTAATTCTGCATGAAAAAATAATGACAATTTGCTTAATAAACGTATGTTTGCAAATGTTTTGTTTCCGAGATACGGGATATTGAATTTTTTCTTACAAACTGACGATTTATTTACTGCTCTAAAACCAGTTGAGATATGCAAAACGAAATTTGGTAGGTTTTAAGAGATACTTATTCAGGATATTTTGACACAAAATTAGGAATTTTATATTCACCATTAGCGTGCATACGGGTAATATAATCGGTCATATTACCCGTATGCGCGCTAATGGTTAATATAAAATTCTTAATTTTATGTCAAAAAATCGGCAATAACTATCTCTTAAAACCCACCAAATTTCATTTGCATATCTCAACTGGTTTTAAAGCAATAAATAAATCGTTAGTTTGTAAGAAAAAATTCAACATCCCGTATCTCGTAAACGAAACATTTGCGGACATACGTTTATGATGCAAACGTTCATTATTTTTTCATGCAGAATTACCCCTTAATGTTTGTCGCACTTATTTAGAAACACCGTGTATTCATGAAGAACATGTCTAGTTGTTAAAGTACCTAACTTTTTATTATCCAACAACGAATGAATCAAAAAACAGAATGTTAAGAAAACTTGAGGCTATAGTTGGGTTTTAATTTCAGTATTTTATAAATGCTAGAATACTCCACAGGGTGATGCGAACTTTGAGAAAAAAACACAGTTTAATTGGTACACCCGGTATAAATGAAAATTTACCTGTTTAGCAACAATACTATTACAGTGGTATTGCTAAAGGATCAGGGTATAACATGTTCAAAAAATCACTTAAATCGGCCACCAGGTTTAGGAAATATGAGACATCAAAAATTACCAAATTTTTAAGTGGGCCGATTTCTATGCACGTAAGTTTAGTACAGCAAGGCAAATTGTAACATTAATGGAAAAAAGTTATTTAGAAGAAAAGGAACATTTTAGAATCGGGCTTCAACGAATAATAGCAACCATTAAATTTTTGTCTAAGAACGATATATTCTTTTATGGTTCAAGAACCAAATTATTTACAAAAGGAAATGAGATATTATATATTTAAACAATGTTTAATTGTTTAAATATAAATTTTATTTATTAATAAAAATTTAAATTTCTGGTGCAGCTATATTTCGTTTATATAATTAATACATTTAAAAAAGTTATTATTAAATTATATTTGTTTAAAATAGGCTCTGCCCCCAGGGGGGCGATTTGATATTTTTAGGGGGGCAATAGACGGAAAGGGGCGATATGGGGGCGTTTAGCATCCGGGAAACGAGAAATGGGTAATTGAGAAAAAAATACAATACTTTCGATCGGACATCCATAGGAAAATAAAAGGTAGATATGCATACCAATGCAGGTAATAACACAAACATCTCGTCCAGTAACAGAGGGCTATGATGAATCGTGATACAATTTAATTGTATAGGTAAGTAATACAATGGTAATACATTATAATGAATTCTGACTTCTCCGTCGATCGAGCTTTATTATTGTGCGAACATCCGCACAAAAGAGAAAAAGAGAGAAGTGCGATAAGAATGATGAGAGTAGGTACCGATACTGATGACCTGACTCGAACAAAAAGCGAACGGTCGAAGTTGTGGTCGTCTTGTCATAGATGCGGCAAATAAAATTAAATCAAAAGAATGATCAAATATTTTGTACACTCTGTGAAGAAAATTTTTTTTTTTTTTTATTTAAAATTATTTTGCAATCTGTTGAGTGTCAACAATAAACAAAAGTAATTACATTGACTAAGGACAAGGAAGATTTTACCCACTGGCAAAATCAAAGTACAATTTTTATAAAGTTGTGTACAAAATAATTACATTTCATAACTACTAACTCATTAGTTTAAAAGTTTATTCTAAATGGTAAGTCCAATGGTTTGAACCTCTTTAACCTACGCTGTTCTTGGGAATTGTCTAGGAGGTTAAGTGCAAACTGGTTTTTATGATCCTCCAACTTGGCAATGTAAGCAGCGCTACGTTTTGTGATGACTTCTTGTACCGTATCAGTTTTAAGGTCTCGATGAATAATTCTATTGTTGATGTACCAAGGTGCATTAGTGATGGTTCTGAGGGTTTTTGATTGGAAGCGTTGGATGATTTCGATGTTGGAGTGACTGGCTGTTCCCCATAGTTCCAACCCATATGTCCAGATTGGCATAAGTATTGCCTTATAGAGCAGCAATTTATTATCCAGAGATAGTCTTGATGAACGGCCCATTAACCAATACATATTTCTGAATTGGAGACCTAGTTGCTTTCTCTTGGTCCAGATATGTTTCCTCCATGTGAGACTTCTGTCCAAATGAATACCAAGATATTTTACCTCGTTGGCTGATGGTAATTGGTGATTGTTTAAAGTTACAGGAGGACAAGTTCCTCTTCGTGTTGTAAATGTAACTTGAATAGATTTCCCTTCATTCACTTTAATTTTCCATTCCAAAAACCAAATTTGTACTCTGTCTAGATACGCTTGAAGGATATGCGAGGCATAAATAGGGTCTGTGTGTGAGGCTAGGATTGCAGTATCGTCGGCAAATGTTCCTAGCATCATTTCTTCTGTAAATGGTCTCTCCTCTAGTGGTTCCTGAAGAGGTGGAGGTATATCTGCGGTAAACAAGAGATACAAGGTAGGTCCCAGTACGCTACCCTGTGGTACGCCAGCTTTGATAGAATAGAGTTTGGAAATTGCATCTTGGTATTTAATAAAGTAACACCTACCTGATAAATATGACTCAAGAAGAATGTAAAAGCTGTGCGGTAATGTCTTTTTTAGCTTGTATAGGAGGCCTTCATGCCATACCTTGTCAAATGCCTGCCTAACGTCAAGAAATGCCGCTGAACAGTACCTTTTGGCCTCAAAATCAGCATTTATATGTTTTACCACTCTGTGAACTTGTTGGATTGTTGAGTGATGGGATCTAAATCCAAACTGGTGGTCTGGAATTAGATTTTTGATCCAGGGTTCGAGTTTTTTTACTAATAGTTTTTCGAAAACTTTAGACGTGATTGGCAAGAGGCTGATTGGCCTGTACGATGTAGTTTCTTCTTGAGGTTTCCCCGGTTTAAGAATGGTTATTATCTGAGACACTTTCCATTGATCAGGAAAGTAACCTAAGTTTAATATGGCATTGAATATAAACGTTATAAGTTTTATGCATTTGATAGGTAATTCTTTCAATACTTTTCCACTGATCAAGTCGTACCCTGGAGATTTTTTATCGTTTAAATTATTAATAGCCAAGATGACTTCGGACGATTTAAATTTCGGAATAGGCAAACTCATTTGATATGGACTTTGAAGAAATGAGAATACGTCTACTTCCACAGGTGAATTCACTTGATTGGGAGTAAATACTTCGGAAAATACTCTGCAAAACAACTTGCTTTCTCTTGTGCACTACGAGCCCATTCTCTGTCCGATTTTCTAATTGGAGGTGACGGTTTCTGGGGTTGTTTCAGTTTTCTCGTGGCTTTCCATAGCGAATAATCGGTATCTTTAGTGGAATCTAAATTTTCCAAGTAGTACTGAAGTGATTGGTTTTTGAGATCTTCGAAGAGCTTTTTTAATTCCCTTGATGCACTATTGAATCTACGCTTATCAGCAGGATCTCTGGTCTGTTGCCATCTTTTCCTCAGTCTTCTCTTTAGCAAAATTTTTTCTTTGACAACTTGTGGGCAGTCATTTATTATGCATTTATTTTGTATTGTTGGTGTAGCTTGCCAGGCAGCTGATTGGATATTTGTAGTTAGTTGTTCCACAGCAAGAAAAATGTCCTCTTTGGTTTTTAGTGGAATGTCTAGAGACACTTTGTTCTCCAGGATAGATCTGAATTTTGGCCAGTGTGTGCGTCTGTTATAAAGTGAGGGGGATATTTCTTTAATAAGTACCTGGGTTCCAACTGTGAATAGTATAGGCGAGTGATCAGAAGATAATTCGTAGCATGATGTAGCTTTTATATTAGACCTAGGGATGTTCTTAACTACAGCAAAATCGACCAAATCGGGGATTTTATTTCTGTCCGAGGGCCAGTATGTTGGTTCGCCGGTTGATGAATAATCCATATTATTTGACTCTATGATATTTAAGAGAACTCTACCTCTCGGAGTGATTAGTCTTGATCCCCACCTGGTATGTTTGGCATTATAGTCCCCTGCTGCTATGAAGCGGCTCCCAAGTGAATTGTAATATTCTTTAAATTGTTCGTTTGTGATAGAGTGTCGTGGGGGGCAATACAGCGCAGATACTGTAAGTGGTCCATCCCAGTCTTCAACCACAATATTGGTCGCTTGAATATGATTTGTTTGGTACTCGCCAACATTATGATGTTTTATTGTATTTCTAACTATAATAGCAGAGCCTCCATGTGCTGATCCATCTGGATAATTAGTAGTATATATAGTATAGTTTGGAATTTTAAGGTAACTTTTTTGTGTAAAGTGAGTTTCGGATACTAGCAGTATATCTATTTTATGAAGGTGTAGAAAGTATTTGATTTCCTGTGTATGTTGTGATAAACCATTGGCGTTCCATGAAGCTAGTTTTAGAAACGCCTCCATCTTAGGGTTTTTTAGCAATGAGAGCGGTTAAGAGGTTTAACATTGTGCTCATTTGTTCTACCAATTGTTTGATCATATTTTTAAGTTCGAGCATGTCAGTGGATTGTTGAAGACTGGGAGCTGTATTTGATGGTATTTGATTACCAGCGGTTGCTACCTGAGCATAGGTTACATTCGGGACTACTAAGTGTTGGTTTGATTGGACAGGCTGACTTGTTGGTTTGCTTCTCAGTTGTGGAAATGCTCTTTTTTGCAGCTCTTTGTGGACTAAGCACCCACGATAGTTTGCTGGGTGATTTCCTTCACACAGCACGCATTTCACCTGGTTGTTTCTTTCTTTGTAAGAGCACTGATCAGATCTGTGGTTACCCGCGGATTTAACACATCTTGGAGAAAGGTAGCAAAAATTTTTGGTGTGGCCGTAGCGTTGGCATTTTATGCACTGAGGTACTACACGCTTTTTATGTGGAGGTTCAAAAATTACTTTATAGTTCAACAATGAATCGATCTCATATATATCTTTGTTATTCTCGGCTTGTTTTAGTTCAACGTAGAACAGTGGTAATGGCTTTTTAGTACCTGATTGACGAATGTTATTGATATTTATGACTTCGTGCCCTACGCTTTGGATTTACGCCTTAATTTCGTTGATATCTGTAGATGGATGTACATTTCTTAGTACAACTCTGAATGAGCGATCTTCTTTGAGTTGGTAGGTATGAAATTCAGTATTTTTGTCTTCTAGTGCTTTTGTTATGACAGAGTAGACTTCATTATTTTGAGGCATTATTTTTACTTGGTCATTGGCGAGAGTTTTTAATACATAAGCATCTTTTGCAATCGTTTGTAGTAGTTTGGTAAGCGGAGTAATATTTTTAACACTGTAGACAAATATTGGTGGCGTTTTAGTAGTTGTATTTGTATTTTGGCTCTGGTTTTCTTCTGTAGTTGTATCCTGATTTGCATCGTTTTGTTCTTCTGTAGCTGTATCCTGATTTGCATCGTTTTGTTCTTTTTGTAATACAGAGAATTTGTTTTGTAATCATCTATTTTGGATTGTTTTGTTGCTCTAATATATTTTTCCGGGCTATCAATTCGATTTCTTTTTTTGTTATGTACGTGTTTCCAATCATCTGGTGCAGATTCAGCTTGGGATTGCGATTGAACAGGTAGTACAGGATAATATTGTGCTGCACTAGTAGAAGGCTGCATCGGTTGTGAAACTAAATGCGGTTGCACGTTTTGAATACTCTGAGCTGTGTTATTATATAAGGACTGTTGAATTGGTACATATTGAATTTGCGCGTACGGTCCTGCACATTGGTTTAGTGAATTTAGTGATGGATTTATAGTAATGTCCTGTTGTGGATACTGTACATACTGAGTATTATAATTTTGACTCATGGTTTAAAGTCGTTAAGATCTGAAGCATATTCTCATGCGTTATTAAATAATATATTTTATTATCAATAATTTTGAATCTAAACACTAACCTCTTATTTACAGTTAACAGTTTTTGGTATAATAAAATATTGTTCTACTTTTCTTATTTTTTTTTTAATTTTTAATATTTTTCTTGATTTGATGTAAAAAAAACCGCGAGAGGGGTTAATTTCAGTTCAACCCTGGGGAAAATTAACCCCCGTCAGCTTTTTTAATGCTTTTGTAATCTCTATATTTATAAAATTGCAATATTTATTTAAATAATAATGAAATAATACGTTACTTTGGAGCGGTAATTCCCACCTTTATACTGTTGTCAACACTTACAACAAACCGAAGAATGTTTTGACACAAAGTTCGAGTTTTTTTTCAATAATTAGCACTCGCGCGGAACAAAAACACTCTTGAAAATGACATAAATGTTTCTTATGAGACAACGGAAACTTTGCATGTTCGAGTAGGTACATCTAATTCGCGTGAAAAGTTCTCCAAACACTTTAAATAACACTCATCACTTTTGGACACAATAAAAAAAATAAAAAAATAAAAAAAAAAAAATGAAAAAAAAATAAAAAAAAATGAATAATGAAGAAAATGATATTTAATACATTGTTACTACATACGGAAGTCCACTGGCTTTCTAAAGGCAGTTGTTTACGGCGGTTCTTCAGTCTCGTGAATACTGTTATTGAATTTCTTTTTTATTACTACTTACCCCACACCGAGTACAGCACTACAAGAGAAGCGAAATGACATCGTTTACTTATCAGATAAGTATATTTGAAAAATTAAATGAAACGAACCTTCAACTACAAGGGAAGAACATAAATATGGCCAAAGCGAAGGGAGTAGTCGGAGCATTCATTGACAAACTATCTATTTTTGAAGAAAATATACAGAGAAAAGATCTGACCAAATTCCCCAACTTGAAATCTTCTTGTGGTGATTCTGACGCTCTTCAAACATGTTGCCTCCACCTTCAAACATTGAAAGAAGATCTGCAGTTCCGTTTCCAAGATTTTGAATAGTCTGAAAATGCCAACTTGGTTTATCGATCCTTTCAGCATGGAAGTTTCAACGCTCCTTCTGAAAGTCTGTTTCGGGATTGTGGGTATGAAAGATTTTGGCCGCGGATAAAAGCAGTGTATCCAATCTTGTGGAATGCAATAAAATTACTAGTATTGGCATTCCCCACAAGATATCTAGTGGAGAAAGCTTTTGGTTCTGTATGTACAAACAAAGAAATAGGCTCGACATAATAGAACCATAATAGGGGATTTGTGGTTGCTAACCAACATTGAGCCAGACATAAAGAAATTATATGAGGATCACTAGGCCCAAGGAAGAAATTAACAATTATTACTAACCATTTATCATTTTACGAAATGTAAAAATAAATAAATATGGATACTTACCTTTTATACTGATTAATGATGTGTTTCAATTTAATTGGGAGGGGGGGGGCGATTGCTATATTCACAACTGGTGAAACCTGTCTAAGGGGGCGATCATGGGAAAAAGGTTGGGAATCACTGAGCTAAAGCACAACATCTTAAAATAAAATGTAAAGTTTGATTTATTGTGGTACTTATCGAATATCAATATTTTTGTGAAACACTTTTAAGATGTATAACTGATTATATCAATACCATTCAGTTCTTGTGACCACCCATAATACTAAATCAATGTTTCTCCACTCTGATCTAAGACACTTGCAAGTTTTTTATCCCATGTTGGTCGTTGGATTGAGGGTTCACTGGTCTCTTTCATATGGCTTTGGTCATGTTTCTAATTCTCCTAAGATACTTTATTTCTACAGCCTGTATGTTGATTTTTGCCTTTCTTCTTCTTCTCGAAGTGGCTTCTCCTCAATGGAGGTTGGCTACTCCAACTGCAAACTCTTGTCTGTCTTCAGCTGTTCTTATTAGATGTTAAAAATTTAGCCCTGCCCATTATCGGATGTTTCCCAGCCACGAAAATCTTTTTCTTCCTAGTCCACTCTTTCCATCGATCTTTCTTTTCACTATTAGTTGAGCATATTACTATTTATTGTTTCTCAGTATGTGGCCTAGGTATAATGCTTTTCTAACTTTCACTGTGTTGAAAAGTTCTCTTGCCTTGCCTATTCTATGCAGCACTTCTTCGTTTGGAGTATGAGGTGTCCATGAAACTTTGAAGATTTCCCGGTAGATCCACATTTCAAAGGCCTCCAATTTATTTACGGTTGATGTTTTAAGGCTCCTCGTTTTAAGGGCATAGAGAAGAGTCGACCAGACGTAGCATTTTGATAAACGTAGTCGAATTTCGAGGTTTATTTGAGAATAAGATAGCAGTCGTTTGATTTTCGAACGATTTTCTGGCCTGTTCTATTCTTCATCTTATTTGGCTCTCTAGCAATACCTAATGATTTGCATCAAAAGGTTATTCAGACCTATATACAGATTTAAATAGTTATTTTTGTTTGACTAGAAATTTCTTCTTTGCTTATAAATCTGGTTTTTATCAATGTTTTCGTGGCTCAGATTTTTAAACATTTCGAACCAAATACCAAGTTTTCGAAATGGAATCAACCATATTATTACGAGCTCTTCCTAATATTTTAAAACTTTCTGTTAAAATAGACAAGTGGAAAATTTTTCCAATAAAATATAATTTCATCAATTATATTTTAACTACAGTGCGTCCATAAAGTAACGCATAAATTCATTATTTCGTAAACCGGCGACTTTAAAGAAAAATCTCTAAACAGGTTGATTTTTATTTTTAATTTCCATTTTTTTGGCATATACATCATACTAGTGACGTCATCCATCTGGGCGTGATGACGTAATCGATGATTTTTTTAAATAAGAATAGGGTCATGTGATAGCTCATTTGAAAGGGTATTCCATTCTCTATACACTAATGTAAACATTAACATAATTATTTATACAGGGTGTTCAAAAAATATTTTTTTAATTAAAATAATTGAGACAAAAAGAAGAATGTATGTAATTTATCTAAGTCAAAATACGTTTTATTGTTGTCAGAATACAGGAAAAAAAATGTTTATTTGACAAATAAAAATTGTTTTTCGCTTAAATTCAATGTTAAAGGTGCCACCCACCTGCCTCGATAGTTTGAACATTTCGTTTAAGCGAAAATCAATGTTTATTTGTCAAATAAATTTTTTTCTGTTTTCTGACAGTAGTAAAACGCATTTTGAATTAAATAAATTACATACATTCTTCTTTTTGTCTCAATTATTTTAATTAAAAAAATGTTTTTTTGAACACTCTGTATAAATAATTATGTTAATGTTTACATTAATGTATAGAGAATTGAATACTCTTTCAAATGAGCTATCACATGACCCCTACTCTCATTTAAAAAAATCATCGATTACGTCATCACGCCCAGATGGATGACGTCACGAGTGTGATAAATATGCCAAAAAATCGAAAATTAAAAATAAAAATCGACCTGTTTCGGGATTTTTTCTGAAAGTCGCCTGTTTACGAAATAATGATTTTATGCGTTACTTTATGGACGTACTGTATATAATTTAATGAGATATCCGGTGCTAATTTCTCTGCGGGAAAAGGTTTTTATAGCCTTTGTATAAGCCTCAACTATATGCGTAGGAATTTTTTGAAATTTTTAAATTGAACCCACTGCAAAAAAAAACGAAAGAATGACGTTTTTGGTGGGGGGCAGAGGAGAGAGAAATAGAACGTAAATAATTACACTTTTATAAAAAAAACTTTTTTATAATAAAACGTTTTTATTATTTATAGGAGAGAATAAAAAATAATTTGACGATATAAAATGCATAAAATTCCAAAAATTACACTATAATAAAAAAGTACTTTTTATAATAACACGGTTTTCTTATATACAGGACACAACCTCAAATGTTTCGAAAGAATAAAATATGAATTTTTGGTAGGTTTATTAACTGTTAAAATTATAATTCCAAAAATTGCACTATTATAAAAAATTGCTTTTTTAATACCACTGTTGTTTAAAATGGTATATATAATAATTAACTTATAAAATATGAATTTTAAGTATATCAACTTTTAATTATATTATTTATTCAAAAAATTTAAAAAATGATACACGATAACAGCCGTGTTCGAAATAGGGAACTCTCGATCTGCAGTCTAATGCCATTGACCCACCATCAATTTGTAGATATCGATTTATTAACGTACTTTAAATATCATTGCATTAGTCAAATTTTTTTTTAAAATAATCTGAAATAAAAAAATCGATTTATCCATACAGGGTGATTGATTAGTGGGGTAGGGGAATGGGGGGCATGACGGGGTCGCGAGGTAAGACGGGGTACCGCACACAAACAAGAAACTACACTTTGGTGAATAGCATGCAGTAACTCAATAGGAAGAGTCATTCGACTAACGGTCAATGCAAGAGAAACCGTGAATGAGAGTGCACGCGTTTTTTGTTTACAAACGGAAAACTGTTTTAGCGCCCCGTTGATCTAATTTTGTGCAAGGACAACCATCGTTATTTTAAGGTAATTATGATCACCTCATTAATGTCTTTTTTATCGTTGTTTACTAGTATTCTTATTTTGATAATGGCATATTGTTTGTGTGAATACGTTAAACATTTAATTAGTGAATTTTTTTTTTGTTCAAAGTTACCTTTTGAGGCAAGATGGGGTATTGGGTGCGGGGTATGATGGGAAATTGGTGGTAAGTCTGGGTTAATTTAAATTTCTTAATAAATAACATTGGATTATTGTTTTAGATAATACCATGGTACGTACTTACAAGAAAAAAACCAAAAGAGGAGAGTGGTCGAGAGATGCTATGAAAACAGCCATAGATAAAGTGACATCGTCAGAACCCTGGGTAGGCTGCCAGATCTGCGGATGTTTAGCTCACAATGCTTGTGCTGGGGTAGACAATGAAGATCTGGAGCAAATACACATTTTTGTTTGTTTTGTGAGAATTAATTAGCATCACCATCATGCCCCAATTCCTTTACCCCATCATACCCCATAGTATGGGGCAAGATGGTTTTTCATAAGGTTCTTATTAATGGCTAATTGTTGAAAAATGTGATAGGTTGATTTTCCAAAGATTGTACCAAATCATAGTTAGATTAATGACGTAACCCGCCATCAATTAGTAATAGTAATAAACGTAGTAATTATGTTGTATTTTTGTTATTTTCCTTAGATACCCCATCATACCCCCCTTCCCCTAAAGCTCCGTAGATCCGTTATAGTAATAGATAGCAATAAAAGTTAATAACAACAATTGTAACCAACTTTGATTACAGATTGATAATCAGTAATCGTAAATTATCAGTTTTAGACCATTCAGTCATGGCTTGCCTAAAATTTGGATATATTTAGACCCGTAATTAATAATTTGCTCTGAAAAATGAAAATATCTCAAAAACTAATAAATTTAGACATAGGGAATGTTATATAAAAATTAAAGTACGGTAATGGTACTTTTTTTCGATAGTGATATAAAATACAGGGTGTTTCATTTAAAATTAAGGAGAAAGTAATGTACTTGCGTTTTGACTTACCCTGTATTCAATATTAAGAAAATTATCAATATCGATTATATTATTTATGATTTGACAATAAATAAAAAATATGGCATTAATAAACCATTGCCGTTGTGCTTATTTTTATTTATACAGGAAGTTAAACTTGTTACGATTTTCATATAAAATTGGTTATAACTTTGTAAATACCCTGTATAGCATACTAAACCTCTATATTTTTGTAATGGAGAAGTTAAGAAGATTTTGAATATAAAATAAAATACAGGGTGTTCCATTAAAAAAAAACATATCTTTGATCTGTCACTATGTTATCGAACACCCTGTAACATTCTAACTAATTTTGTAATGTGAAGTTCAAAGTTGGCTACAATTTTTGTTATTAACTTTTATCGCTATCCATTACTATAACGGATCCACGGAGCTTTACCCCGCTAATAAATCACCCTGTATAATAGCAGTTAAATATTGCATTGTTAGCTAGTTCTAAGCTATTCTGAAAATTTCAGCTACCTAGGTAGCCTAGAACTATTTTTAAAATGGATTACAAAATTTGCGGATACCGTGACAACAACCAAGCCAAGTATATAAAAACGCTTTAAAAATGGAGAAAATTGAATTCTGGGAAGGAGGGCATTTTGCCCATCTTAACGGGGGGTGCCCTTACAAAATAAAGGCTTTTTTTAAATAAAAAAACTCAACTTTTTTCCTACAGTAGACACAATTTAGTTATATGTAGACACAAGTACAAGATGTTTATATGTATAAACTATAGAAAGAAAATAATTTAGAAAATAAATAATTATATAATTTACTTCAATTTACTTATTTAATATTTTTCCGTACCTATACAAAAGTTTGAATCGGAAAACTACCTGGAAATATACAAAAAGGCAACTTTTTATCTTTTTAAATTTTTTTATGGTCATCAAATAATTAACACACAAATCCATAAATTAAAAAGTAATTAGTAAAGCTAACAAAAACTTTTACCTACAGATAGAAAATTTTCCACATTTATAATTAAATTAAAGATCCTAAAGTGAACTTTGGTCAACATCGGCATTCCAAATAAATGAAAATCACGATGAGTAGTCTACAACGTTTAAGAGTAGAATATTACATCATATTGTGTGTTAAAAAAAATCTAAAAATTTCGGGAAAAAGAAAAATTATGAATTATTTCTAAAAAACGATATTCTAAAATTCCTTATGAACCTATCTTTACCCAGATGGGTGTTTGTCCTTTGACAAGCAAATTAATTATTTAAAAATTACTTTTATTACCAACCTTATAGCCCAACCAAAACATATTTAGTTTATAATTATTATCAGGACATATTGTCTCTAATAGGGTCTGCGGAAGAATATACAGTTTGAAATTCACTACACTTTTAGACTCTGCAAGATAAATTGTTTAATTTCACAATGGATCAAAAATGCAGACACCAATTTCTGTGTTATTATTATTCATTATTATCATAATTCACTCTCTATGTTTAACTTCATAAACGTTTATCATCATCATTAGTCGTTTTAAGTTTAAGGCAGCTTTATGAGCGTTAAGAATCATTCCAAAGTCCGCAGTCGGACGATCTCGACGATGTAATCATTATCACGTTTCAAGTTGGGACTATCATATCACGCCTTCTCTACGTATATTTTCGGAATATATTTGCATCATTTACAAGTTCGATGAGAGCTACCTATAACTCAACTCATGGTTCCCAAGCTGAGACATTCGCGCCACGCAAAATCATTCATATTACGACATAGCAAAATAGTCAATGTTAAAGTTAGTAATTTGTTGTATTACAAATTGTACAGTAAAAGCGTTTGTGTGTCAAACCAAAATAAAATTACTTAATCGCACTGTCTACTACTGCTTATTTCAACACCGAATTGCACCTAGCTTCAACAAAGATTTATTAATAGATGTCTTTATAATCAACCACTTATGACTGGTTGCACCAACAGATCTTAAACTTCATCTTAGCCCAGCTCAGCTTATACTCCAAGGATTTACGTTTATATTAGACGTGCCTTAAACTTTCTAAGATCTATTGGTGCAACCATGCGTTAGAAGTTTGCTTCTCGTCTTATGTGGAGAACAAGAAACATCTACACAGTAAACTTGGAACTTAATGGAGCAATCTACATATTATTTGCATTTCTTACAAAACTCCCTAACAAAGCGATATTCAGTGGAGTGGAAGTGCAAACTCGCACTCAAAACTCAAAAAGAAAAACGGAATCTGAATACAAGACAACAGTTTTTACAAAATACAAGATAACAGGCAACAGTTTTTTTTAAGCGTAAGGGTTTAATCCACGTAGAATTTATGCCTGGGGGTGAAACAATAAATTCAGAAGCCTGTGAAGAAATCCTTCAAAGACTAAAACGTGCAGTACAAAATGAACGACGTGGCATGTTGTCGACAAAAGTGCTCTGTTTCGTGGCAATGTTTTGCCCCACGCATCGGCAAGAACTCAGCAAGAACATCAACGTCTACAATGGAACATTTTCG
Organism: Diabrotica virgifera virgifera; assembly: GCF_917563875.1. Taxonomy (NCBI): domain Eukaryota; kingdom Metazoa; phylum Arthropoda; class Insecta; order Coleoptera; family Chrysomelidae; genus Diabrotica; species Diabrotica virgifera. Next base: position 4,450,417 of record NC_065448.1, on the reverse strand, counting down.
AGCACCCTCCCTACAGCCCAGACCTCGCACCTTCAGATTATCATCTATTGCCGAAACTGAAAGAGTTTTTTAGTTGAAAGCAGTTTCGAAATGATGAAGAGCGCAAAGATGAAGTGCTATCCTGGCTCAGAGGTTCGGCGGTGGAAGACTACAACATCGGCATAAAAAACTGATTCCAAGATACAATAAATACTTTGGCAACATAGGCAATAAAACTATTATATTTCTAGGTATAAAATTTTATTAATAAAGTACAAAAAATGTGTACCAAGCAGTGGTAAGGTAATCTCAAAATATTCCAGAAACTTACAGCAATCCAGCAAAGGCTGTCACTTCATATCAGGCTATTCTAAAAAATAAACAATTGCTGTATGATTAATAAAATGCGACGACCTTTACAGTAGTAAATTTCAGTATACAGTTGAGTCCACGATTCTTCACCCGTGCGTCAGTAATACCTGGTGAGATAAAACACATACCATTTATCTAGCATCATTCTCTTTCACGCATGAAACTAATGACAAATCAGCTACCGCCTGTTATTAACTAAAAACACATGTTATTATTTATGAACGCTCTAGACTCAGTAAATTGAAAGGAGATAGGTACAAAAAAGACGCTTAGGGATGTTTTCAGATTTTAATTACATTTTGTGACGTTTCCAAATTAGATTACAAGATTACAATTACAATTTGTGATGTTTTGTGACTTCTTTACTTTTGTGGCTGTCAGTCTGTTGAATTTTTTTACTGTTTTTTGTCGAATTTTTGCATTTTGAAGTTTTATATATTACACAAACAGTTGTTTTCACAACTAATTTTATATTTCAGCTTGAAATTTTACGGTAAGTGTATTTTGTTTTGCCATTAATTTTTACAACATACAAAGCTAACCTCATTCAAACAGTTAAGGAATGGTTGTGTTTAAGTTTCCGCTAAAGTGAATAAAGCGACAAGAAAATATGTTATTGAATTTTTTTTATAAATTGTTTATTTATTTATTAATCACTAATGATATAAAAACAATTTAATGCCAACTGTCACTAAAGTCATTCATTATTGTACCCATTTGCCCTCATTTGCGGCAATAAAGTAACCCCTAATAGCACACGACGTCCTTTGGACGTCCAAAATAGGTCCATTTTTGGTCCTTACGTCCATGGACTATAAACGGACGTCCTTTGGACGTCCCATGTTGGACGTCCTTCGGAAGGAATAAATATGGACGTCCTTTGGACGTCCGACGTTGGACGTCCTTCGGACGGAATAAATATGGACGTCCTTTGGACGTCCGACGTTGAACGTCCTTTGGACCTCCATACTGGACGAAATACGGACGTTTTATGAACGCTTATATATTTTATATTGGACACATTATTACGGGATCAAATAGCAAAATAATTCAATAAAATATTAACTTACGCGTTAACTTTACGTTAATGAAATACAGTCAGACCTGTCAGTAACGGCCACTAAAATGAAAGAACTATTGGCCGATATAGAAAGGTGGCCGTTATTGCCAGTTTTTGTAGTCTAGATATACAGTAAAACTTGTGTTACTGGCCACCTGATAAAATCGGCCACCTGTACTAACGGCCGGTTTAAATATTCCCCAAACCAATTATATCTGGACTACAAAAACTGGCAATACCGGTCACCTTTCTATATCGGCCAATAGCTTTTTCATTTTTAGTGGCCGTTACTGACAGGTTTTACTGTAATTGGTTTGGGGAATTTTTAAACTGACCGTTAGTACAGGTGGCCGGTGTTTGCAGGGGGCCGGTAACACAGGTTTTACTGTAGTTTAAATCGAAAAGATTAAATCTTAATTCAAAATTGTATATACAATTATTACAATTATAAACAAACTATATAGTTTAATATCCAAAACATGTTTTTGATTTTATGTAATGTAATGAAAATCTTATTTGTAAATTATTGGTTACAATGTTTAACAATAGGAAATATTCAAGAATAAATAAAATAAAAGTTTAATCCTAACAACACAAAACATTCCAGGAATATAGGTACTACCGTTCTATTCCGTGAACATCTATCTGATTAAATTATATTATGGGTGGAAAGTTACCACAAGATATTCTATGAACATAGTACAATGTCTTCCTGGAGGGGTAAAATTTTCCATTACAAGATTTTAAGAGAGGCCATTTACTGTTCAATTTGCGTTCATTTTCAAATTTGCCGCGCGAGTATCTATGTAGCGTCGCGTGGTCATTGGTCATCACATTTCATTTTCATAAGATAAAAGATAACCGATAGATAACCTAAAAATTTAGTAAAAATTTTGATTGGAAAAAAATGCATCGATAAGGGGGTGTTGGAAATGGAAATTAGTGGCTTTTCTGCTGTACTGTCTGCTAGTCAAATCACACAACACTTTTTTCTATGCTGCTAGTTTTTGCTCTGGGCTCTGGCTGGATCTCTTGTTTAAACAATTTTGTAAGTATTATAAAATCCGTTTTCAATTTTCTTTATTCTTTATGAAACGAATCATTTATGCATGCATATTATTATCTGTAAATAGTACCTATTTTTTTTTATTTTTAATTGTAAAGAATAGAAAAATTACCCTTCATTTTAATTTTTTTTAGAATCAGCTGAAAGTGGCCTACAAAAAAAAAACCCAGAAGGAAATATATAGCCTTGTGGCTATGAAAGGCAAAAGAGAGATATAAAAAGTGTATTGGCTAGTTGGAAGAAAGTCCACATTGTCCATGCATAATAAGTTATTACTTTATCAACAAATATCAAGAAGATAGCAGGGTCACGAGCAACAACTTCATAAGTTCAAGAATATCGAGGAAATCCAGCTCCTCGATACTACTGGGCAAACTAGAAGATTGAAGAGGACAAAGCCTTTTGAACTAGTTTGAGTGATAGGTGATAGTGAAAAACGGAGCATAGTGCTTGTGTGCTGTGCCTGTGTATGTTAGAATAGTGCACGATCTTGTTAGATTAGATAAGAGACGCTATGGGGTAAGCTCTTCATTTTAAGAAACAGTAGTAATTTAGGTTAAATTAAAATTGCTCATTGGTCAGTTATGACCAGATTGTTTTTTTATGTTTGGCAAAAAGGACTTAAGTCAGAATTGCACATTGATAATGTTTTGATGATTTCTGGACCAGAAAAAAACTGTTGTAGATGTAAACTGTATGTACAGTAGAATCTACTACAGTACTGTAGAAATCATCAAAACATTATCGATGTGCAATTCTGACTTAAGCCCTTTTTCCCAAACATCAGAGAATTGTAATGTACAATAATTCTCCTATCTGCTTTTTCATGAATTTTGTAGGAGATGAAAAACCATTTTTAGGATCATCTGCTTTCACATGTAAATTTTGACATGTTTTGTAGTAAATAGATAGTTGAATTTACTACAAAACATGTCAAAAAATATATGAAAACAGGAGGTGACTATAAAAAAAGTTTTTAGTCTCTCTTACAAAACTCATGAAAAAACAAATCGGAGGTATGTCACATCAGTGACTATATCCAGGGAATGTCTAAAAAATATACTTTGATGTCCCAAGAACCAAATATAACCTACAGTCCATCTAATTTACTTACTGTTGCACGTCATTATCTACGCCAGAGATCTAAGTTGACATAGTTGCCAAAGTATAAAAAGATCCTGAATCCATTTTAAATCAAATATATCACATAATTATTGTAAACGTGGATTATACAACAAAACAAATTAATATTCAATGTAAATAAGTAAAAACTTAAGAAATAGAGAACAAGAATTAAGTTATAATCTTTTAAGATTTGCAGTGCAAGAGTTTTTGCACTGCATTGTTAATAATTAAAAAACGGCTCCGAACTCTTGGCAAAAAGCTGGTAGGTTTCTTTGTATAAGTTTGTCTACAATAACAACTAAAAAAGTTGTCAGATACCTCGATTATTCCAAGTCGTTATAAAATTAGGTGAAATTTATATTTTTATAGTAGAGGATCTTTTTATAGTAAAGTAAATAATAAAAACAGTAAATATAATAAATAAAACAGATACTTATAGTAAAGAATATAAACAAATATGAAGTGTCATCACCGTAACTGTCAAATAAATGTTACCAATTTATTCTAAAATGTCACCTTCGTTCGATTACAGTTACAGTGTGATCCGAACAAATCTGCTTCATAAAAACGCTTTATAATCCATTTATACAAATTAAATGAAACATATTATTGTGTATTTCTTTAGGTTAACATTAATAGAAATCTTCAAATATTATTTCTACGCGTATATAATAAAATATGTCTAGTGGCTGTAATTCCATTGTACTCGGCAAAGTGATTCTAAAAAAGAACACACCTACCGCCTAAATATTTCAGTTAAAATAAATAACAGTTAGTAAATTAGACGAAGTATGTAGATATATACAGGGTGTAACAAAAATACAGGTCATAAATTTAATCACATATTCTGGGACCAAAAATAGTTTGATTGGACCTAACTTACCTTAGTACAAATGTGCACACAAGAAAAGTTACAGCCCTTTGAAGTTATATATATAATAGCACTAAGGGCCTTAGAGGCCCATGGCTTGAAAAGTTTGTTTTTTTCTTCATTTTCACGTTTCTTTATGTACTGAGATCTTCTCTGGCTTGATATGTGATTTTTCTCCATTCCTTCCTGTTATTCATTTTTCTTTTCTGACCCTGTAGCACCATTCTTTCCAAATCTTTTTCGACCTCTTGCTTCCATCTATTTTTCGGCCTTCCTCTTCTCTTTCTTGAAGCTGTAGTGTAGTTTAGTACCATTTTTGGAGTCCTCGTGTTTGGCATCCTTTCAATGTGACCTCGCCATCTAAGTCTCTGTGCCTTTATCACTCATTTGAAGTTACAAGATGAAGTGATTTTTTCCAATATATCGAAAACTATTAGAGATTTTTTATTGAAAATGGACATGTGGCATTATTATGGCAGCAGTATCTTACGAAAAAACTATAGTAAAATTTGGACACCCCATAAAAATATTTTGGGGGTTTTGTTCCTTTAAACCCCCCCAAACTTTTGTGCACGTTTCAATTTAATTATTATTGTAGTACCATTTAAACACAACGTTTTAAAAACTTTTTTGCCTCTTATTGCTTTTTCGAAAAGTCAATTTTTATCGAAATATTTTGAATATTTGTCAAATCCACCACATATTTGTATATGGTTAAGTACGATTATGGAGACTTGGTAATAATATGCAGACTTATTTATGCTTTACATTTTTAGGTATATTTTGAACCATATTAAAAAAGAAGCCAGATCTCGATAAAATGTGCCTTATCGAAAAAATACAAAGAGGCAAAAAAGTTTTAAAAACATTCTGTTTAACTAATGGTACCTCAGTAATAGTTTAGTTTAATTGGAACGTACACAAACATTTGGGGGGTTTAAAGGAACAAAACCCCCATAAAATTTTTATGTAGACATGTTAAAAAAGAAGTCGCAACTCGATAAAAACTGCCTTATCTGAAAAATACTAAGAAACAAAAATATTGAATTTAACTAATGGTACCACAATAATAAAATTGAATTGGAACGTACACAAAAGTTTGGGAGTATCTAAGGGATCAAGACCCCCATAAAAATTTTATGGGGTGCACAAATTTCACCATAATTTTTCTTTAAGATATTCCTGCCATAATACTGCCACATGTCCATTTTCAATAAAAAATCGCTAATAGTTTTCGATATAATCGAAAAAATCGATTTTCATTTTGTAATTTCAAAGGGCTGTAACTTTTTTTATGTGCATATTTGTACTAAGGTAAGTTAGGTTAATTCGAACTATTTTTGGTCCCAGAATATGTGATTTAATTTATGACGTGTATTTTTATTACACCCTGTATATACAACCGATTACGCACCACCTTAAAAAGTGGGCATTTTTGATGTCTCGAATTTCCTAAACCTGTTGTTGCATCTAAGTGATTTTTTTATAATATTCTAGCCTAGGCTATAGGTTAAGTACCTCCTTATGCTTGTCATGCACGGGGAGCTATACTGTAATATATATTATATCACATCGCACTCTATAGTAATGAGTGAGCCTGCACATACGGAACCATTTGTTTCCTGTCTGCAGGCTCACTCATTACTATAGAGAGCGATATGATATGTACATATATTACAGCATAGCTCCCTGTGCATGACAAGCTTAAGGAGGTAACCTATAGCCTAGGCTATAATATTATAAAAAAATCACTTAGATGAAACAACAGGTTTAGGAAATACGAGACATCAAAAATACCCCATATTTAAGGTGGTGCGTTAATTTCTTGGAGAAGTGTATTGTAATTTAATGTAAATAATGTAATATCCAATAATTGTAATTTAATATAAGATGTAATATAAGTTCCTTAAAAAATATATTTTTTATTTCCCACGACATTAGATGGATGTTCGGCAGCAAGACATTGGACCAAACTGGGACGTCCTATGAAGGCCAATTGACGTCCACCGAACGTCCCTTCGGATGTTAAGTGGACCTCCATTGGGCGTTTGGCAACGTGGCATTTGGACCAAAATTGGACGTCCTGTCAAGGTCCAATTCACGTCCCCTAGAACATCCGGTTAAGGTCCAATTTACTTCCGATTAAGGTCCAATTTACGTCCGATTAAGGTCCCATTTACGTCCGATTAAGGTCCAATTTACGTCCTATTAAGGTCCAATTTACGTCCGATAAGGTCCAATTTACGTCCGATTAAGGTCCAATTTACGTCCGATTAAGGTCCCATTTACGTCCGATTAAGGTCCAATTTACGTCCTATTAAGGTCCAATTTACGTCCGGTTAAGGTCCAATTTACGTCCGATTAAGGTCCCATTTACGTCCCATTAAGGTCCAATTTACGTCCTATTAAGGTCCAATTTACGTCCGATTAAGGTCCAATTTACGTCCGATTAAGGTCCAATTTATGTCCGATTAAGGTCCAATTTACGTCCGATTAAGGTCCAATTTATGTCCGATTAAGGTCCAATTTACGTCCGATTAAGGTCCAATTTACGTCCCCTAGGACGTCCGATCAAGGTCCAAATTACGTCCGATTAAGGTCCAATATACGTCCCCTCGGACCTTAGATGGACGTCCAATGGACGTTCGGTAGCGCGACATTTGGACCAAAATAGGACGTATAAAGGACGTTCCTCGGACGAAAACGGACGTCCAATGGACGTCCCTAAAGTCCGTGAAGGACGTCCAATGGACGTCCATTGGACGTCCTTGTGCTATTAGGGACACTTTATTGTACTGAAAGAAGAATTTTACTTTACTTGCCGCGATTAATCAAATTAACCGAGATTGAATGTAAGTGGTCGATGACAGTAATCGAATGGCGAGTATTTGAGTGGACTTAACATTTATTTACTTTAATTATAAAAAATATTGTACGCAATTTGCGATATTATCAAATAAATTTATGTCAAAAAGTGAAATTCTGTAGTATTTTGTATTTATATTCTTATAAAATAAATTAAAACCTTACCGATTTAGTAATTATTCAATATTGATAACTATCGATTAAAAATCAAAAGCGGCCATCTTGCAAGTTATCTGTCATCACTGCCATGAAATTACTATGAAGTCTAAAATTTAAAAAGTTCTTAAATTGTAAATTGCAAGTAAGTGTTAAAACCAATATTAAATTATGTTGGCAAATATTATTTTATATCAATAAAACATATCTTAACCGATTGTCAAATATACCAGCAAACGAGAAGTAAACTCAACCTTCCCAGTGACATATCTGAGCTTCTTAGAGACACTACAAATATCAACAATATCATACAGTTTTTAACGGAAATAGGAATAAAAGACATTTAATTGTATCAAAAATTTTTCAGGTATACTTTTTGTTAGTACATATGTACCTACTTAATATTATAATCTCTTTTCAACGAAAACTTTTCGTTTATAAATTCGCAAAAGTGTGTGTGTTATTGCGTTGCCGCTCCTGAAATATCTACAGGCCACCAAGCGATGTATTCCTATGTAGTTTTGTCTTCTGAATCCAAATCTGAAAACGGCATTTCGCTATCTCTAACCATCTTCGAGATTTCCGACCTCAAAGTCGCCATTGTGACGTCACAAACCTCCTTTAAATTGTCATTTTCTTCCGACATAGAAACGTCAACTCTACTTTGTTTTCGTTTGACGCAACTAAACGTCAACATATAAAATTGAAATGTAAGATAAACAAATTTTATTTATTTATGTTAATGTAATGTTAAATTACAGTTCACTATTTTCAAGGAAAACTGTTTATTTTGTATTTATTTATTTTTATTAGATATGATATCAAATCTATATTATAGGAGGTATGTCAAAAAATATGAAGTTCGATCAAGATTAAAGTATCTTTATTTTTCACAATATTGAAAAGTGTTATTATAAAAAGTTGTTTGGAGTTAAAAACCATGTTCTAATATGCAATTACTTGTACATCCTTCTAAAGATAAAAAAAATATTTGAAAATTTTTCTCAAATTACGGATACCAATATCATTTTCATTCATAACTCTTTTATTATTAATTTTACGAAGAAAAATTATTCTTCATAAAAAGATCTGTATGGTCTAAAATCTAAGATGCAATCATAATATATCAAATTTTATCAACTTTATTCGAGGTATGTCAAAAAATATGAATTTCGTTCGAGAGTAGAGTACCTTTATAGTTCACAATATTTAAATTAAGATATAATTGCATATTAAAACATAGCATTTAATACTAAACAACTTTTCATAATAGAAATTTTCCATATTATGAATTTAGATAACGTAAATAAACAAAGTTTTCGTTATGATAATGCTCGCATTTTCAGCTTGTTATTTTTAATATGTATTTTCCATTGTTGTCGTTTATAACCCCAGTGGTTCGGACGACATTAAATTTAAAAAATATATGTTGGCAATAAAATTTTGTATACACCACGTCAGTAAAGTGACTCTTTATCGAACGAGTCTGATATTACGAGAAGAGCGAGCGTAGCGAGCGAGGTGAGTAATATCAGACTCGTTCGATAAAGAGTCACTTTACTGACTTGGTACATAAACAATTATTATTAAACTACTTCACATGTAGCTGTCATTCTGTACCAAAATTTTAAAGCAAAACTTACATTTGACATTCTATTAGCAGTAGCCACTTTCTGTCACTTGCTGCTGCGTTTAGTAAAGTTGCTACTTATTTAAATGATGACACACGGGTAAAAAACCCCGGACTCAACTGTACTTTAGTTATAACTGTATAGTATACCATATAAAGGCTAACAAGCTATCTAAGAGACTTATTAATATTCAGCTGTGAGGGATGATATTGTTCGAGGTGTGAAATTCCCTAAAAAAGGAATCTACCTGTTTTATGAAATGATCCCTTGTTTATAGAATTTCACACCTCGACATAATAATTCTTATGGTGGTACGTAGTGATTTAACTTCCCTGGTGATGGGATTGACATCAGGAATACACTATATTCTCATAACTCCTTTATTTGGTTAAATTAATACCATATAAATGTATTCAGTTGATAGATGATTACATAATTCTGCTCTAACGGCAGCAAACTCCCGAACCTAACTAACTAACTCTACTGACCAACTAATGACTCAAATCTGATCGTGTTCCCATATTTATCAAATACTTCGTTATGTAAATATGTTTGTATATATTTTCGTTACTGTGTCAAATGAATGATCAACCTTGTTGAGTAAGCAGAACGTGCACTTTAGCTAACGTGTTCCACTTTGCAATTATAACAAATATGCGTGATGTTTATTGTTTTATAAATAAATATCTAACGAATACTTTAGTTAATTTGAGGATTTTTAAAAGATCTTAATAATGAGATAAATCCCATTATAGCCTCTTAGACAGCTTGTTAGACTTGTAATAGTTCATAGAAGTATAATGTACTAGACAGATACCTGACTGCTGTTCTGTCAAACCGATTCTCTCCTGTCCTCACTAGGTGCCCATCTTACGTGAGCTTCCGTCGCTCTTCTCAGTCTTACAGGCCCGTCCTTGTACTCCCTATAGTACCGATACAGTTGAAACACCTTCCAGTTCTGGTGAGAGAGTGCCATATCTATTGGAGTACGACCACTGGCATCAGCCACTTGCAAGTCATCCTCTATGTCAAATGTTAGCAGGAATCTGACCAATGGCATGTAGGCGCTAATTGCGACGTAGTGCAGACAGTTTCGAAGTTCTATTGGATGAATCTGGTGGATGTCCATACCGCTGGATACTAGGATCTTGAATATGCGAAGGTTGTCAAGCGTGTTGCAGTTTAAGGCGACTTCTAAAAGATAACTCAGTGGTTAGTTTCTATCGAAAGATGTTATACATACAGAGTGATGCAAATATATGGAATAAACTCATTATTTCAGAATCAGATGATCAGAATTTTAAAAGTCCAGGCAGGGTTCACGTCGAGAAAAAAGCATGCTTAGATCAAGTCTACACGGTGAAACAACTAATAGAAAAAATAATAGCCAAAAATAGATCCGGTCAAAACGGCAAACAGGTGTATGTTTTCAAAAAACTTTTGATAGTGTGTAAAAAATATATTTTATATCAGCTAAGTACTTTCAACACATAACGTGCCATCATCAGAGCTTCCTAAAAGGACATATTTAAGATAAGATTTTTTTCATATAAAAAATGAGTGAAAAACTTACGTCCTCTTAAAATACCTTCATAGAAGAGCAATTGCTTAACAACACAACAAAAAACATGAATACTGGGCAAAAGCCACAGATATAGGGTAATAACCCTTTACAGTGAATAGAATCACATCTAAATTCTTTTATTAATTTATAAAGATAACATGGCTGAGTCAGACCATTTTGAGCTCACGTGAACAGCAGATCAGCTGAGGAAGACTGTCATTTATTAAAATGGTAAAGAAGGAACTACAATCTTATGCGACCTCTATATTCATAAATATTAATTAAAAAATTGAAAATGGCTAAAAAGCCATGTATAGGTTAAATGAATTTAAAGTTAAGATACTAAATTTTAAAGTTAAATTTTCAAAAGATTACTATTATTACTATTGAAGTGAAATGTTAACGTGTATATTATAAGTTATCAAAATTCTCCCAAAAACAAAACTGTTATAGTTCGACCAAGTGTAGAAGAAGTTAGATGAAATCAAACCTAGGAGAAATATCATTTGACAAGCTCAGAGTTCGAAAGCTGGTATTTAAAAAAAAATTTTTTTTAAAACCGTATTGATTAATTCAGACAAATAATAAATATTTATTTGTTTAAAAATATGTAAAAAATGAACGAAAACTCAAGAATACCTAAAAGTAATGTTCAAAAAACTTTCATAAATTGTTGGGTATACTGTATACTAAACAAAAATTATTAAAGAAATTTCTTAAAAATAGGATCAAATTTACAATTTAATTGAATCTGGGTGTTAACACAGTTTTGAGGGTTTCTTTTCATTTCTCTACTTATTTCTAGATCTTCTAGTAGATTCATTTTGGTATAGTTATTAGGTATGCTGTGTAAGATCCTACTATCTCTTTGTGGACTAAAGCTATGTTTCGATGCATGTAAATGATGATCAAAGCTAGATTTATCGATCTTTGACAGATGCTCTTTGATACGAGTATCCAAAGGTCGCATCGTTCTACCCACGTAAGTCACAGGGCATTCACCACATGACAATGTAAATAGATAGATTTAAATAGAAAAAATAGATCCGCCCATATGGATTTTGTAGATCTTAAGAAGGCCTGTGACTGGATACTTAAAACCAAGTTATGGGAAGTAATGGATGACATCGAAAACGGGCAATAGAATATGCAGTCCATTTAAGACGACAAAGGGACTACTACACTGTCCCTTACCCTGCTCAAAAAGGAAAAATTCCTGAAATCATGGAAAAGAAAGTGCGAAGGAATGGGCATACCAGTAAGAAACGAATACCCTAAGTTTTGCTAACGACCAAATAAACCTAAAGAAAACTGAATACCTAACAATGGAGAATACAGAAATAAAACAGCTACAAATAGACGAAGGTAAACAAATCAAAGAGTCAGATAAGTACAGGTATTTACTTTTCATAATATCAAACAAAGAACAACTGAAGAAGATATAAAAATAGACTAGGACAAAAATAAGAAGCTGCATACGAAAACTGAACCCGTTACTTGTGGGATAAGAACATCAGTATAAAAACAAAAAGAAGAATATATAACACCATGGCAAGAAGCATTCTGACTTATGGGTGTCAAAATTGGAAAATAAATAAGAAATACAAAAACAAAATAAGAACGGCAGAGATGGAATTCCTAAGGAGAAGTTGCAGAATAACACAAAGAGATAGAATCAATAACATAGAGATTAATAAAATAATGGGAATGAACTTAGATATAATAGACTACATCGAACAGAAGAGATGAACAGAATAACAGAGTAGAGCTCGATAGGAAGAGATGAAGGCCCCGATGATCTTTCAGATATGAAGTAGACGAAGCAATGGAAAAAAGAATCTACAGGAAGGGGACTGACAAAACAGAAAGAACTGAAGAGAACGGTTGAGTGAAGGAATACAGTGAAAACTGTTGAAATCCTTAGTATATATACGAGTTTTAAAATAGTCTTAAAATACGTGAATTGAATGACCATCAATTGCTATATATGTGTTGGACATTACGTCATCACTGATGGCGTAATGAAGTAATCGACGATTCTTTTTCAACAAACCGAGGTCACGGGACAAGCCTCCCTTAGGAGACCTCCCTAATTTGAAAGGTCTCCGAATTCTCTTTGCGCCGATGTATCATTCAAATATTTATTTCTACAAATTTAACCAAAATTATGTACTTGCCTTACTGGGCAAGTATCAATGTAAAAATCTGCATTGGATGGAAGAATGTAGGAGACAACGTCCTTAGCAGGTGAATTTTTGGGCTTATACTATAAACAATCATACTATAGGGCCATGTAATGTTGAGAAATACTTGACTACTCCTTGTTATTTGTAATATTTTCATGATTATCTGATGCCACAGTTGGATCAACAGAAATGATTTTCTATTTAGTTCCAACATGATGGAACTTCTTCATACCACGGCATTGAGATAAAAAATTACCGAAATAACGGTTTCCCAGGTAGGTAGATTGGAAAAAGGGTATATGTGGAATCGCCACCAAGGTTTCCAGATTTTACTCCGTTAGACTTTTTATCGGTACATTAAATAATTAATTTATTCCACGGTTTTGCATCATACTGTATGTATATACATAAATGTTAAAAATATTTACCTAATAAAAGTGGAAAACGTTTACATCCTTGTTTAAACGCCCCTTTTCTCATCAAAAACTTCGCAATTGGCATAGAAGGGTAATCTATTACGCAAACGGACAGTGGCGTAACATCGAATACATTCGGTGCGTTAATTTCAGCTCCGTTGTTTACTAAATCGAACACTATGCCCATATTATGGTTTCGACATGCTATATGTAAAGCTCTATTGCCATTGTGCGTCAGGATATTCGGATCTGCGTCCTTTTGTAGAAGAACTTGAACGGCCCCTCTGCAATTTACTAATTAAAGTTATGACAATATCATCATGATCGTGATGAATCATGATTTACAATGTATAAACTTTGTAAATCATGATTTGAGATTTACAATGTATATAATCGGTAGGCTGAAAAGTTCGTAGGCTAACAGAAAGAATTTTTTTGATAAAATTTGATTTTATTATTCAATATACTGGGTGTCCCGAAAAGATTAGTCATAAATTATACCACAGATTATGGGGTCAAAAATAGTTCGATTGAACCTAACTTACCTTAGTACAAATGTGCTCATAAAAAAAGTTACAGCGCTTTGAAGTTACAAAATGAAAATCGATTTTTTTCAATATATCGAAAACTATTAGAGATTTTTAATTGAAAATGGACATGTATCATTTTTATGGAGGGAACATCTTAAAACAAAATTATAGTGAAGTTTTTCCACCCCATAAAAATTTTTGGGGGGTTTTGTTCCCTTAAACCCCCCCAAACTTGTGTGTACGTTCCAGTTAATTCATCATTGTGGTACCATTAGTGAAACAACGTTTTTAAAACTTTTTTGCCTCTTAGTATTTTTTCGATAAGCCAGTTTTTATGAAGATGCGGCTTCTTTTTTAATATATTTACATAAAAATTTTATGGGGGCTTTGTTCCTTTAAACCCTCCAAATGTTTGTGTACGTTCCAATTAAACTATTATTGTGTTACCGTTAGTTAAACACAGTGTTTTTAAAACCTTTTTTGCTTCTTAGTCTTTTTTTGAGAAGTCACCTTTTATCAAAATGTGGCTTCTTTTTCAAAATATACCTAAAAATGTAAATTACGAACTTTTCACCCCGCCTGTTACATTGTAAATCGTGATTTGGGACTGCTGCTTGTAACATTCAACGTGGCTTTATTTGTTTATTTGTTGTGCGTCTTTATTGTGATTTTAGGATCGGTATTACAGAATAATGGGGAAATAGATGGAGATGGATGCAAGAGAAATAGGGTTGGATGGATGAAATGGAAGGAAGGGAGTGGTGTGTTGTGTTACAGAAAACTGTTCCTGTGGTGTGTTGTGTTCCAATGAAGCTGAAGGAAAATTCCTATAAAATAGCCATAAGACCGGCTATGATGTACGGAACTGAATTCTGAGCAGTTAAAAAGAAAGAGGAACAGCGAATTCATGTGGCGGAAATGAGAATGCTTAAATGGATTGAGTGGAGTAACAAAAATTGATAAAATAAGGAAAGAGTATATTAGGTAAAGTCTTGTTGTGGCACCAATTGATGTCAAAATGAGGGAGCATAGGTTAAGATGGTGTGGTCATATTCTACGTCAAGACGTTAATCACTCAATACGAAGAAATGCTGAACTGCGAGTTCCTGGAAGAAGCAGGAGATGAAGACCAAAGAAGACCTGGGGATAAACGCTTAGGCAGGACATGTCGGTAAAGGGGATTGATGTTGGTATGACCCAAAATAGAAACTTACGGAGACGTGCAATTAGGGAAACCGACCCCACATAGGGATAATTATAATGAGATTATATGTCTTTGAGTCTAAAATTCTAATACAAAAGAGATGGAGCACGACTTACATGAGATGCAAAAGGAAATGTGGAAAATGGTAAGATGTCAAAGAGCAGAGATGAAGTAATTGAAAGAAGTAAAACATATTGATACAATTACATGAACAAATTACCTAAAAAACTTGTATCAAACAGCTAACCACGCAGAACTGGAAATACCAGGATTAGAATCGGATGAGCAAACAGAAATTAAACAGGTAGATATAAATAACGCCTCAAAAATGATGAAAAATCGAAAAGCTCCTGGGAAAGATGGAATAGCTAATTAACTTTTAAAATACGGAGGAGAGAGACTTCACAAAGAACTGAATATCCTAATAAGTAAAATAATAAACACAGGAAGAATTCCAGAAGAATGGAGAACCACTCAAATGATAGCGGTATTTAAGAAAGGAGATTGGACAGACCACAGTAATTATAAAGGGATAAGTTTACTGAGCACCATATTGAAACTCACAATAAAAATACTAATAGAGAAAATAATGGCGTGCATAAATATATCGGATGAACCAAAACTGACAAACAGGATTTAGAAATTTAAGATATAACGATGCAATTTTTGTGATAAGGCAAATTGCGGAGAAATCATTAGAATATAATACAACAGCCTTTTTCTGTTTCACAGACCTAGAGAAATCGTTTGATAGAACACAACAATTAAAAGATGTGATACATCTACTATAAATATGACCAAAATTTACCACTGGATATCATAAAACTGATAGAAAACATATAAGAAATAAAATAGAAATGAAAGTCAATGGAATAATAACAGAACCCATAGAAGCAAACACAGAAATCAGGCAAGGAGATTACTAAGTCCTCTACTGTTTAACATAATGTTGGATGCAATAATAAAACAAGTGAAGAAAAAAAGGTTAAAAATGGGCGATAGAGAGATAAAAATACTCTGTTACGCTGATGACCCCGTGTTAGCAGCAGAGTGCGAAGACGACTTACAAAGATTAATGCACGAATTCAATATTAACACAAAAGAAATGAATATGAAAATATCAGCCCAAAAAATAAAAAGCTTAGTCATAGCCAAAGAACCATTAAAATTCAAATTGGAGTTAGACAATCAAATTATATCTACAACAAGTAAGAGTTTCAAATACCTGGAAATCAATATACATATCAGCTAGAGGTAAAAGACCAAATTAAAGCCAGTAGAACGGCCGGATGCCTAAACGACACAATTTGGAACAACAAACACCTTAAAAGTTAAAACAAAGGCCCGAATATCTAAGTCAGTTATTATACCAGTTGTGACTTAGACGGCCGAAACAAGACCAGACACAAGCAAAACACAAAGACTTCTGGAGACCAACGAAATGAAGATCTTAAGAAGGATTGCTGGAAAAGGACTACAGGACAGGGTAAGAAGTGGGGAAATCAGACGCATACGTGGGGTAGACAATATAAATACCTGGGTAAAATACAGAAAAGAGTGGAATCAACACATAAGCAGGGAGTCAGAATCAAGGATAGTAAGAATAGCCAGGGACAAGTCACCGTTAGGCAAAAGAAGTATATGACACCTAAGGAAAAGATGGAATGACGATTTAGGGGCAAATAAAATGCACCGTTGAAGAAAAACAGGCAGTACTGCCTAAATAAAAAAAGAAGAAGTCTAAAATTCTTACCAATGCATGCTAGCATTAGTGGCGTTAATCCTCTCCGGTTTTTCTTATTTAGGTTAACATTAGGTGCAGTCAACAACACCTTCAGTATCGGGATATCACACTTCTCTGCAGCAACGTGAATAGATGTATTACCATCCTCGATATCTAAGTTAACATTGATTCCAACCTCTACAAACTTCGTAACAATTGGCAAGTTACATTCAAGCACCGCTTGGAAAAACTGCTTTGTAGCTCTTTTACTTATTGTTACTAAAATAGAAGATAAAAAGGATTTTAGAAGGTAAAGTCTTAACCACCCTCAATATAATTATATACAATATATTTTACCACATCTCCAGATTTTTCTTTTAAAAGGGGGAGATGTGGTCAAGTTATCGCCAACCGTCGCTAAGAAGACAGCACCTAAATAAGAAGAAGATGTGGTCAAGTTTTAACCACCCTCAATACAACCTTAAAAAATGAAGTTAAATAAAACAAATCAAGATATCAGAATCGACTTAGATGGAAGTGAGATCGAAAGTGTCGAAGGGTATATATACTTAGGTTACACGATCAAACTAAGCAAACAGGATCAAACGGCAAAGATAAGGAGAAGAATCCGAATGACTTGGGCAGCAGTAGGAAGACTCATACTCCAGGGAAATAAGTCAAAAATATACCATGTTCAGGACACTTGAGCAGCCAGGTTACAAATCGGCTTTTTGGGTACTATACAGGGTGAGGCACCACTAACGGGACGGAAGATTAGAGCGAAATGGTAAAAGATTTGTGAAAAAATTTAAATGAATAGTTTGTAAGTTGATAAAAGCTACATCCTAAAATTATTTTGAAATATACAGGGTGTCCCAATAAACGGCGACGTATGAAAGTTATATTTTTTCTTATGGAACACCCTGTATTTTATTGCATTTTTTAATTGCCCGCCAAAAATAAGATATAGTTTCATAAGGCTTCCCTATACCTATGTACAGAGTGTTCGGAGTTATGTTGACTTTTCTTAAAATTTAAAGTTTTAATAGAAGGCTAATTCTCAAGTTATTTAAAAAATTATAAAAAAATTACTTTTAAATTTAAATAATTGGATACTGGTCGAATGTATTCCATTATCGATTATTACGCAATTATTTACAGAGTGTTCAAAATTTACAGTTTCATTATTGGATTATTCAATATGTCATATTATCCTTATTTTAAATAGAACACCATGTATATTAATAAGTAATTATACTAAAGAGATTTACCTCTTTCGAATGGTGTATGGATGTCCTATACCTAGGTCTTATAGTTTGTGCGTAATTTGCAATTATTTAAATTCTTAATCGGTAAATCGATTTTAAAACAAAAGATGTAGTTAATTAATGTCATTGTATGTATGACATTGTCATTTTATTACAGTACCATCTAGTAATTATCAAAAATATAAACATTCGTGTATGATATTCAAATTTAATTGTTCCTAAAAATGAACAATCACGCTATCTCCGAACGCCACCTAGGTCACCAAGATCCAGGATTGACAAAGATAGATTTTTTAAACGGGGTTTTATTAAAAATATTGTATATTATGCTACACTCCCTACTATTGTCCTTTTCATGAGCATTTTTCAGTGCGTAACAAATGGTAGGAAAAAGGGTAAGTCCGTGATAATACACATTTATGACATTTATTCTAACATGACATTTTAGTTAAATCTGACAGTTGTCACATTTTATTTTCAATTTGGAATAAAAACAAATCAAATGTGTTTCTTGCATTTATAAAATGGTATTTTCTTTGATTTGTATAGTCTTATAAATTATACAGATTATATTTTTAATATTATTATCTAATTAAAAAAAATGTTTGTATTATGGCGCCATCTATCGACAACTAGAATAACTAGAATAAATGTTGTAAATGTCTGTAATCACGGACGTGCCTTTTTTCTGTCACATACAATTTAATGCGTTAGAAAGAAATCGAAAAACTGTGACGCACTGAAAGATGATCATGAGAAAAAGAATACCTACTCCAGATGATTAAGAATTTCGAACGCTTTTGCGTCTATAACACCCTCTATGTAAAATAATGAAAGCAAATCATTTAAAGATAAAATCGCTTGTTGTATTGCACAAGAAAGCAAACATTTTTAACATTTATTGCATAACTGATAATTTTTTACTTATAGTAATTTATGGTTCATTTTGTATTATTTATGTATTTGTTTTATAAAATTCTTTGTTTTGTTATGTATTTAATTATTTTCAATAACGAAAAAAGTTATTTTACAAATCATCAACTAAAAGTATACACTTTTATTTACAACTACACTCGTTTATACCAACTATGCCAAGATAATGGTTTCAAAAATCGAGAGTGACTCTAAAACAAATATTTTTAAAATCGATTTACCGTTTAAGAAAATTGTAAATTACGCAAAAACTATGACTACTAGTTATAGAACATCCATACACCATTCGAAAGAGGAACCTTTGTTTTGTAAAATAATTTATTAATATACGGTGTTCTATTTCAATTAAGCCCCATATGACACATTGAATAATCCAATAATGAAACTGTATATTTTGAACACCCTGTAAATAAATGGGTAATAATCAATCATGGAATACATTAATTATAAGATAATTACCAGACCGTACTGTCATGAAATGACAATGCGATACAATGACATTAATTAACTACATCTTTTGTTTTAAAATGGATTTACAGATTAAAAATTTAAAGAATTGTAAATTACGCAAAAACTATGAGATCTAGGTATAGGACATCCATATACCATTCGAAAGAGGTAAATTTGTTTAGTATAATTATTTACTAATATACATTGTGTTCTATTTAAATTAAGCATCATATGACACATTGAATGATCCAATAATGAAACTATAAATTGTGAACACCCTGTAAATAAATATGTAATAATCAATCATGGAATACATTCAACCAATATTCAACTATTTAGATGTAAAAGCAATTTTTTTATAATTTCTTAAATAACTTCAGAATAAGCCTTTTTTTAAAACTCTACATTTTAAGAAAAGTCAACATATCTCAGAGCACTCTGTACATAGGTATAGGGAAGCCTTATGAAACTCTACCTTATTTTTTACGGACAATTAAAAAATGCAAAAAGATATAGGGTGTTCCATAAGAAAAAATATAACTTTGATATGCCGCCATTTATTGGGACACCCAACTTACAGACTATTAATTTAAAAAAATTTTCAAATCTTTTACCATTTCACTGTGATCTTCCGTCCCGTTAGTGGTGACTCACCCTGTATACCTAATACATTATACATACAAAAATGCCCGTCACAGTTCGGAGGAGAAATTTAGTTATTAACAAATAAGTGTCAAAAATGGCAGTTTTTTCGTTTAAATCGCTACGGGTAAAAATAGGGTAATTAAATATCTTATTTATACTGTTATTCTTTTAGTAGATGAGCCAAGGTTTAAAATGGCAGTTTTTAAATTTCGGTTCGATCATTTGTTGCTTCAGAAATTGCAAAATAAGACTAAAATAAAAAAATTGCTATAACTTTTACGAAAATGATCTTAAGGCTTTTATATTGCACGAAAAGTTGAGACAAACAGTCCATATAATGCACAAAAAATTTTAAGACGATTCGTCAATTAGTTAAAATTTTATTCAATTTGTTTATCCCAATGAGCTTTTTTTTCGCAATAATATTGTTTAGAAAATAGTAATGTAATAGCAATTCTGTGAAATCCACATGAAAGAAGAAAAGTCATGATTTCAAAGTATTTAAAAAAAATCATTAAAAAGTCATTTTTATTATTCCGAAAACCTTTTACTAAAGTAGGGTCATTTTTAGTTCATAAACAATTTAAATAACTTTGTTAATATTGACTGTAGATTAAAACTACTTTGGGATTTGAAAAGCTGGTATTTTTATATGAATTTTCAAAAAAACACTTTTTGCCTAGGTTAATTACAGTCAAAGTTAGCTACTTTTTTTATTTAATTGACAGCTACTTAGTTTATAACAATTAAGCAACCCAACTAGCGCAATTTAGAAGTTGGAGGTATATAGTGTATGTGTAAAAGTTTGAGTAAACTTTAAACTTCAACAGAGCTGTTAATAAAGCTTTAAAAATAAAGTTCTAACGAAATCGATTTGTGGTCGATGGAAATGAATTATTAAAATCCGTGCACTCAAAAAATGAAACTGATTCTTCAAACATATGCTGCGATTAATATCTCCAGAGCTTGTTGATGGATTTTGATCATAATTTTTTTAAATTGTATGTACTCGTAGTCTTGTAGAGTACGTTATGTACGTAAATCCCCACCTAACATTTCAAACTGTTAGGGGGAGTTCCCCTTATCACTCAGGGATATGAAAAATATATTACGACCGATTCTAAGACCTACCGAATATACATATATAATTTCATAAAAATCGGTCAAGCGGTCTCGGAGGAGTATGACAACTAACACTGTGACAGGAGAATTTTATAGATTTAAATATATAGATGGATATTAACAAATAGGGGTTGGTGATGGAAAAGTGTAAATTAAGGGTTGTATATATTTTTTAATCCTACATCATATAAAATTAAGATAGTCAATTTTGTCCAAAAAAATAAAAAAAATGTCAGGGGGGCAACCCCCCTTATAACTTATGGATATCATAAATAGATTAAAACCTATTCTCAATCCCATAGGATACACTTGTAAAATTTCATAAAAATCGGCCAAGCAGTTTCGGAGTAGTATGGTAACTAACACTGTCACAGGAGAATTTTATGTATATTGAAGTAACTGTGAATTAAATAATAAAAGTGGCTAACTTTGACCGTAATTAACATAGGCGAAAAGTTTTTTTTTGAAAATTTGTGTAAAAATACCAGCTTTTGAAATTCCAAGGTAAATTTACTCTACAGTCAATATTAACAAAGCTATTCAAATTGTTTTCAAGCCAAAAATGACTCTACTTTAGTTAAATGTTTTCGTAGTGACAAAAATTACTTTTTAATGATTTTCTTTAATAATTTGAAAACAAGACTATTGTTCATTCAGATGGTTTTCACAGAATTTCTATATAATTATTATTTTCTGAACAATAACATTACAAAAAAAAGCTCTTTGGGATAAACAAATTGAATAAAATTTAAACTAATTGACGAATGGTCTTATAATTTTTTGTGCAGTATATGGACTCCTTGACTCAACTTTTTGTGAAATATAAAAGTCGTAAGGTCACTTTCGCAAAAGTTATAGCAAATTTTTTATTTTCGAAATTTTAGTTTTATTTTGCAATTTTCGAAGCAACAAATGATCGAGCCAAAATTAAAAAACTGCCGTTTGAAGCATTGGCTCATCTACTAAAAGAAGAATACTATAAATAAAATATTGAATTATCCTATTTTTACCTGTAGCGATTTAAACGAAAGAACTGCCATTTTTGACACTTATTTGTTAATAACTAAAATTCTCGTCCGAACTGTGACGGGCATTTTTGTATGTATAATGTATTAGGTATATGGTACCCAAAAAACCCATTTGCAACCTGGCTGCTCAAGTGGCCCGACAAAAACCTTATTTCCCTGGAGTATCAGTGATGTCAACAAATTGAAAAGTCTCAGATGCAGAATCCACCACTTTAATAAAATTAAAATGGTAATTAGTTATTTAAATCTAAAACTTTTCTTGTTGGAAATTCTTTCTGGTACATCCTTAATCTGCGACTTTTACAATTTATAAGACCGCAGACGACGAATATAGAAAACAAAAAGGACTCTACTATATGCAGTCACATTCCGTTTTCATTCGTCTAGGAAAAGGACAGAAAGAAACTTCCTAGTACTCAAATCTGATAGTGCAGTCACTGAAGGTTTTCACCTCCGATTTCGTTGAACCTCAATCGATTTTCATGAAAATTGTTGAGTAGTTAGAGGATACCTCAAGGAACAAAGGTGACATGGTGTCAACTTGCGCTTTTAACCTGGGGTTGGATGGTACCCCTTCTCGAGGGTGAAAATTATTTTATTAAATATAATACAACAAAAATTCTAAGCAAAATTTATTTTATAAATTTATTTACATAAATCAATACTTTTTGAGTTATTAAAGATCAAACATTTTATTTTTTCGTGAAAAAAATGCATGTTTGAAAGCTGTTTTTCACTTATAACTCAAAAACTATAAGCTTTTTCAAAAAAGTTATTATTACCAAAGTTGTAGATAATAAAAAATTGAATATAATGTTAAGTCAAAGTGAGTTATGAGTATTTTTTTCGACGAGTACTCAGATCTAAGTATTCAAGCTTTTTTTTTTGAAAAATGGCTTTGGCAGAGCCAATTAGCCAGACTTGTTTGTGATTGATTACAGATTCATAGTCATAAATTTCTTATTTCATAACATAAGTACATACAACAATATTATTTTTAAATACATAGGTACATTGTGTTGCTTCTTTTATTTTGTCTTTTAAATTATTTTACTGTGCTTTTTTTAATATATATTTTAATTTGTGCTAAATACTTTTTTTACTTTATTTTTTTTATTTTTCTTTTCTTTGTTATTTTTGTTTCATTGTTTTTTTATGTTTTTTTTGTTATTATTTTACTATGTGTTTTTTATTTATTATTTTTTTTTCTTCTTTTTAATTTTTTCAAAAAATTTAGATGTCAAAGTAATTTAGAATACCTATCAACTGAGCTCCAGAAGAAGTTAATAGCATCCAAATTAAGCAAGTTATAGCAAAAATAAAAGGACCCTTTCGAATTTCTTTGGAAAAAGTGGAAAATAAAACATACGCCATTTCCATAAAAATTAAAATTTACAGTACCCCTTTCAAAAATTTGTGTATATTAGCATAAGTAATGACTTCAACAATTGTGGCCGGTTTAGAATGTATATTTTTGAAACAAAGATATAATTTAACAAAAACAGAATTTTTAAAATTATCGTAATTTTCATTTTCTTTTGATCATAACTCCAACAATATTTAATATACGTAAAAAATTATAAATAACCAAATTTTAGTTTTTTCTATACCAAATATTTTAATTGTTTTACGATTTCCCTAGGGTAAAAAATAACCGAGATAGAAACGTTTAAATCTTAAATTTTGCTGCGAGAACCATGTAACTGGGGCCATTTAACCTTTTATTTTTAAAAAAGTAAGGGGTGTAAAAGACTAAATTTAACGAGATTTAATAGCCCTTGGAATCAACTTTCTAATAGTTTTTATACAATAAAAATTAATGGAGTTATTTAAAAGAAAACAATAACACATTTTGGAAAAATTTTTAAAAGATAAATTTTGAAAAATATTTGAAGCATTAAGTTTAATGCTATCAACTTATACGGGGGCACATTCGATAGACGTTTCTGAGTACTCTGACAAATTTTTATTAAGTTTATGGTATAAAATGCATCATTTCCCGTTATTTAACCTTAAATACTTAGATTTGGGTCCTTGCCGAAAAAAAAAATATACATTCAATTACCTATAACTCACTTTTAGTTAACGTTAAAAGGTTTTTCTAGTAAGAAGTTTATTTCATTTTTTAGTAGCTTCAGTTTTGGTAATAATAACTTTTTTGTAAAAACTTATAGTTTTTGAGTTATTTAAGAAAAATCGGTTAAAAACATGCATTTTTCTCACGAAAAATTAAAAGTCTTTTATCTTTAATAACTCAAAAAGTTTTAATTTATTGAAGTTATACTTCTTTACGGGCAATATGAGGGTGAATTTTTATATGTTAAAACCTACGATCCCGGCGCATGCGCATTATAACTTTGTTCTGATTGGATGTTCAAATGACATGTCAAAAATTATCCAATATGGCAGCTGTAGCGCAGCTGTGGTTTGGACGGTTGACGGTTTGGTTATGTATGGTTGTTGCGTTTTAAAATTTGTGGGAAGAGAAACAACAAAGGTTAGTTAATAGTTATACTGCCTTTTTAAATAGTTTTCACATTATATTTTTGAAGTTATACTTCAAAATGTTTTAATTTATGTATGTATTAGTCCAGAAAAGGTGTGGAAAGAATATATTAGTGTTTTTAAATATATTTTTCTACAAACGTGTTAAAATGCAATTTTTATTACTCCATAGGAGCGTTAAAAATGCTACTTTAAGGCACTAGTGCTTTAAAAATTTTAAGGCACTGCAGTTAAAAGTGAATTGTCAAATTGTGAAACGTCAAAATATTTATATTTCATTTATTAACATTAATATTAATAATACAACTTGCGCAATTTGAAAAAGGTGGTTTAAAAGGTTTTTTATTATAATTTTGTGTGTGTCTTTGGATTTGTCTTCCTTGGGCGTAAAATAATAAAACATCTATTTTTATATTTCACTTGTCACCGTGATGCATAATTATGTATATCTGAAAGGTAATTAGCATGCGGCTTGATGGCCTTGTTGGTAGAGCATTGGACCAGAGATAAAAAAATCGCGAGATTGCGGGTTCAAATCTCGGACGATTCATATTTTTTTCTTTTTTTTTAATATTTGGCATTATTAAGTTTTGGTTCATTTTTGGTAATTATTGTTAATTTTTTGTATTGTAACTGTTAAGTAGGTATATTTATTTCGTTGAAATTATATTATATTAGAAGTATAACTTCTTACGTGCGTACAAAGTACACACACATTCTTTTTTTTTTAATAAATTTATATAACAAATTTTGCTTAAAATTTGTGGGGTGGAGGGGTGGCATCAGCCCCCAGAGTAAAAGCGCAAGTTGGCACCATGTCACCCTTGTTCCTTGAGATATCCTCTAACCACTTACCTACCAATTTTCACGCAAATCGATGGAGGTTCAACGAAATCGGAGGTAATAGCTCTTATCCACCTTCAATTACTGCACTATGAGTAAAGATAGAAAAGTAAAAGATGGTTTTGCTTGTTTTCGATTCAGAGAGATGCACAGTCGCCGGATAGCTGTTTCCACAATTTCAGGCTTTATCAACAGCGCTATTCACTCCTCTCAATCGAAAAACAGCTCGACCATCAATTTAAGGGGAATTTCAAAGATCATTGAAATTCCCACTGGGATGCGGTCCAGCGAAATCTCTTAACAAATTGAAAAGTCTCAGATTTCAATAACTATTTACCATTTTAATTTTATTAAAGTGGTTGATTCTGCATCACAACTAAGCATGGTGGATATAGATAGAGGTAATCAAAATGAACAATACATATAAGACTGACCTCTTTGTCTGACTTTTTGCCAATGAGATGGTTTTTGTCGCTGGTCTTGTCTCCGAACAGGGTCACTTGGTAGTGAAGATTGGCTTCCCATAAATAACATAAAAAAGATTGTTTAAAAAAACAATGTTTACCGAAATTATTTTGTATAAATTGATTTTGTATAACTACAACTGTTATTTGAGTATATACCAATGAACTGTCAATATATACTTCATATTTGATAGAAACGTGAAAGATATCATTGTCATAATTTCTCTTCTTCTTTATTCCTGAATATTTGAGAAAATTCTCGATGAATTTTAACATCAGATTTTTTACTCAGATCATCATCATCATAAGTGGCTCGAGAATCCGTTGTGGATCTTGGCCTGCTCGCAAAGAAGTCACCACTCATGTAGATTCCTGGCAACTTCCCTCCATCTTCTGACTCTTAGAATCTTTAGGTCTTCTTCAACATCAACAATCCATCTTCTTCGTGGTCGTCCTCTACTTCTTGTGCCCTCTGGCTTTAAAAATGTTAATCGTTTCATGTACCTATTCGTGATATGATATCCTAGCAATGTGTCCAACCCATCTTAGTTTCTGCACTTAACAAATTTCACAATATCTGGATCGGTGATAACTGATACAGTTCAAAGTTGTATCTTCGACGCCATAGCCCATTTTTATTTACGGCCCCAAAAACCTTTCTAAAAAATTTGTCTCTCAAAATTCAGATATTACAAAAAAAAGATAGGTATACACTCTTCCATCTTATAAAAGACAGCCGACTGTCTCTCCTAGGCCAAAATGGTTGGGTGATACACCCACACCATGAAAAAAGTTTTTTGTGTTTGTAACGTTTATGTGGCCGTTTTTTTTTTCTGTTTGGTGGTTGTACGGAGGACAAAACATCTCAATAGCTGTAAAAATTGCAATACAGATTAATATAGTCAAGATGCTCACGCATATGCCTCAAGTCGTGACCCGTCAAAATAGCCCGGATACAAAATAGCCTCGACAAAATAGCCCGTAAACAAAATAGCCCCGACAAAATAGATCGCACACAAAATAGCCCCGGTCAAGACAGCCCCGGCTAAAACAGCCCCGGCTAAAACAGCCCCGGCGAAAACAGCCCCAATAAAAAGTTTCACCTTTTAACGGAGTACCATTTATTTAAATTACTATTCTAATTGGAAAATAAGCCACAATTTAACTTAAAAAAAATTATTTTATTAACGTTTCGACTTCCACTTCGGGCGTCGTCGTCAAAATATAAAATATTAATAACTTAAACAAAAATGTTGTTGTTTGCTAAAAAAATTCTTCTAATAATTTAATTTAATCTGACTTATTCATATCGGCAATTCAGACTTACAGTATGGTGCAAATGAAAGGAATAAATTCATTATTTCGTAAATCCGCGACGTTACGGAAAAATCCTGATACTGGTTGATTTTTATTTTTAAATTACGATATTTTGGTATATATGTCATACTAGTGACGTCATCCATCTGGGCGTGATGACGTAATCGATGATTTTTTTTTAATGAGAATAATAGGGGTCGTGTTTTAGCTCATTTGAGACTTTATTTAATTCTCTATTCAGTAATATAAACATTTACATAATTATTTATACAAGATGCCCAAAAACTTTTTTTAATTTAAAATCTTTGACAAAAAAAAAGAAGAATGTATGTAATTTATTTAATTCAAAATACATTTTACTGCTTTTTTTAACGTTTATTCAGCAATCTGTTAGTTATAAAAATTCTAACAATAGGCGTCTTTGGGGTTTGAAGTAAAAAAAAATGTCGTTAGAGAGGTCAGTCCAATGAATGGACCTCTAGTATGGAACAAACATGACATTCCGATAATATGCTACATACAAACATACATTTTACATTTACAAACAATACATATATCTAAAATATAAACACAATTACGGTGAGGTATAAAACTTATTTATAGATACGATCCAGCGGATTTTTACGTTTTAGTCTATAGACAGTTTTACATTATGCTATTTTCATGCTAGGCAAGAGCCATGCAAGACAGATCACGCTACTGCGCATGCCCACGCGCTATTTCCATGCAATTCCTGTGCTAGACGAAAAATTAAAACATGTTCTATTTTTCATGCTATTTTGATGCAAGTCCTGTCAAAATTCATGTTGCCAAGATGACAAAATTTATAGTTTAGAAAAAACTTAACCTTATTGTGTAAGTTTAAATGGTATTTATTGGATGTAATAATTTGTGGTTTATATTTGAATATATTTAATTATGGACTGAAGTTTTTAAGTGAAATATCTAAAGTTAATATTTTGATATATTTCTTCTATTGGCAACAATGAAAGTGGTATCTAAAATTGCACAGAAATAGCTCCGATGTAAAAAGGTCAGGGTAGGCAAGAGATATGCCATGCAAGACGGACTTGCATAGCATGAGACTTGCATAGCCTTGATGTAAAGCTGCTTTAAGAGTTTGTTGACTATTATCAAGCAAGTTTATTGCCAGGGCATTTGGATGGCTTTCTAGGCGTTTTATGTACCGAACACTGCACTGAACTATCACTTCACTGATCGTAGGTACTTCTAGATCACAATAAATGTCTTTGTTTGACACGAACCATGGGGCGTCTGTTATAGAGCGTAACACTTTGGATTGTAATCTTTCCATTATGGATATATTGGATTTTGCTGCTGTACCCCATAGGTCCAGACCGGTTTGAGTATTGTATTGTATACCAACAGTTTGTTACGTATACGCTCTGAGCTTCGCTGGTGTCGCTCCTAGCGGTTATTAATTCAACTTTTACCGGTAATTTTTAAATTAATTATTTAATTGTTATCGCTTAATATTTACAACGCAAAAAAGTAATTGACCATTCCAAATCACGTGATATAATATGGCCGGCAGTGGGCAAAAATTTAATAATATAGGGTTTACATCAGTTTTTGTAAAGAATATCCTGTTTGGTTTTGTTTTTTATTGTTAATTGTGCACCGAAATTGTGATAGCAAATAAATATAAACTAGTTTATCGCCTACATAACTGAATTATTCCATAGTAGTTATTGACACAAACTGGTAACTAATATGGGATAATTCAGTTCTGTAGGCGATAAACCACTTCATATTTAATTTGTTATCACAATTTCGCAGATTTCCCTACACAATTAACATAAAAAAAACAACCAAACAGGATTTTCTTTACAAATTAATGTCGATGTAAGGTTAGATTTTGCCCACACCCGGCCATGTTTGACGTTTCATTGGAATGCCTAATTAAATTGTAATCGATTTTTTTAAGATTTTGCTGATCATTTTGACGTTCTATTGATAAAATATGAATTTCTTACTTCGCATACTTTCACAATTATCGTGTAGATGGCGCTAAGATTAATTTATAATTACATATTACGGAACATTAAAAAAACTTAAATTCAGTATTTGAGACGTAAGTATATTTAAGGTAAAAATATATATCACAGTTTTGACCAACTAATATTTTTTATAATTAATGTTTTTAATTTTAATTTTAAATTAATCACTTTGACATTTAGGGTAAGGTGTCCCAAGAGTACGCACCCGCCCAAGAGTGCGCACACCTGTTTTTATTTAAATATATATTTTAGAAGTGGTAGTGACATCTATTATATAAGTTTTCAACTTGTACCCGTAGAAATACAGAAACTCTGATGCCAAATTGACAAGTTACACTTTGTTTAGAGGCCATTGTGTAAAAATGTGATTGCAGTATAGGTTATATGTATAGTTTTGCTCTTGCTGAAAATAACGTGCTGTGTGGTAAGTAGGAACATTTATTACACTTGAATATGAATATTCTACAGATTATGTTTGCCTTTATTTATTTTACCTTGATTTATTACGTTTTTTGTTTCGAAAATAAAAAAAAACGATTTTATGTACCAGTTGGTATGCTGCCCCAAGAGTACGCATTTTAAAGTTCCTAAGAGTACGCAGTGCGTACTCTTGGGAAGGTGTACTATTAAAGGGCGGTTAATTATTACTTACTGTTAAGAAGAAAAATAGTCAAAAGAAATCACTCTGCTACATCAACAGTTATAACAGTTAGGTAGGTATATATATCTTTTTATAGCATTGTTTTTTTTTTCAGAAAATGAGTGCTCACACCTACAAGAGAACGTCCCAAAGAAAGCTGATTTTTACCGAGCAACTGATGGAACAAATACAAGCTGATATTGAAAATGGAAAATCGAAAAGGCAAATATCGAGAGAACTGAATATTCCTGAGGCCACTATTCGCAAGCGCTTAAAATGTGGCACGGTACCTACATCTTTAGGTAGATTCAAATGTGCTTTTTCTAATGAAATGGAAATCCAGCTAGCAGATCACCTAAGACAACTTGATGTAAGGTTTTATGGATTAACAAGAAAAGACCTTAAGCAGTTAGCATTTGAATATGCTGTCATGAATGGTATTGAACATCCTTTCAATTCAACTAAGAAAGCTGCAGGTGACAAGTGGGTTAGAAACTTTTGTCTACGGCAGAAATTAACGCTTCGACAACCCGAAAAATGTTCAATAGGGAGGATAATGGGTTTTAATAAACCTCAAATTGATAGATTTTTTGACAACCTTCAATGCTTGTATGAAAAGTTTAAGTTTCCTCCCAACCGCATTTATAACATGGATGAAACTGGGATAAGTACGGTTCCCAATAAACTGCCAAAAGTTATCACAACTAAAGGAAAAAGAAGTGTTGGAAAGGCCGCAAGTGCAGAACGTGGTCAGTTAATCACGGCAGTTTGTTGTTTTAACGCTAGTGGAGAATACCTAGCACCAGCATTAATTTTTCCCAGGAAAAGGATGCGGGAAGATCTTTACAAAGAAGCTCCAAGTGGAACTTTAAAATTAATTTCAGAATCAGGGTTCATAAATGCAGACTTGTTCATTCAGTGGATTCAACATTTTCAACAAGCAGTGAGATCTAATCAAGAAACACCTGTTTTGCTTGTTTTTGATAATCATGTTTCACATCGTACCCTACAAGTCATTAATTTTTGCCGAAAGAACCATATTCATCTTGTGACTATTCCACCCCACACAAGTCAAAAACTTCAACCGCTTGATAAAGGATTTTTTGCGCCTTTTAAGTCGACTTATAGCCAATTTTGTGACAGCTGGCTCGTCAGTCATCCTGGTAAAGTTATTAACCAGACTGACGTAGCTGGTTTGTTTTCAAAAGCTTATTATAAAGTTGCCAACATCGAAAAGGCTGTAAACGCATTTAAATCGACCGGAATTTTTCCGTTCAATCCACAAATATTCTCAGAAGAAGACTTCGCTCCTTCTATGGTAAGTGATAGACCATTTATCCAAAATCAACCTGAACAGGAAATATTGACGGTGGAAGCAGCAGAATCTGCCCCAAACAGAGAAAACGAAAAGGAGGTAGAATCTGTTAACACATGGGAGGAAGCTTGTGGAAGTAAAAAAAAATTCCCTGATGATGCATTAGAAGTGGTAGATTGTGAAATTTCCTTAGATGACAATAATGAACAAGAATCAGTAGATCAGTTAAAATTTGATCTTTTGAACACACCAGTTTTGATCAGTATGGATCAAGTTGAAATAATAGATGTTCCTGATCCAACATTGATAATAATTAATAAAAATGGTTCAGAAGACAATCAAGCTAAACAAGTTCCGGAAATATCAACTAACTCTTTAGTTGATAACGTTGAGCTATCAACTCCCATTCGGTCTCCATCCGAAATTAGGCCACTACCAAAAATGGAATGTTCTGAAGTTCGAAAAAGAAGAGCACAAAAATCAGAAATTTTAACAAGTACGCCTTTTAAGGACTCTTTGGAGATGTTAGAGGCAGAAGCTCAAAGAAAAAATTCCAACAAAAAGAAGGCTGTTAAAAGACAAATAGATGGAGACAGAATAGATGGAGACAGAAATGAAGATAAAAATCAGAACACTTTGGTGAAAAGTTTGAAAAAGTTGAAAAGAAAGGTGTTGTCGAAAACAAAATCAGCTAAAATAAATATTGAGGATAATGAAAATAAATCGGAATTGAATCAAATGCCTGAGAAAGACATATTTTGTCCTGCATGTAATGAACAGTTTGTGGAACCACCAGATGAAGACTGGATCCAGTGCTTTCAATGTAAAGTCTGGTGGCATGAAGCCTGCACATATTATTCAGTTGGTCAGTTCTGCTGTGATTTCTGTTATAATTAAAGATTCTTAATTTTATATTTTTAATGTACTTTCATTATTAATAAACTTATATATGTAACAGGTCAGTAATTTTTCGTTTATTTCAATGTTCCTTGCTCTGTTGTACTTTTAAAAGGTATGCGCACTCTTAGGAAACCTACTGCGTACTCTTAAGACGATGCATTCCCAAGAGTACGCATGTGCACTATTTGAGTATTATTGAATTTTTTATGTTTTGTACAACTTTAGAGTCAAAAAGTATTTACATTTTTTTATCTTATATATTACATATTTCAGCCATTCTTGATTTGATAATTAAAACCTAACCATTTATTTTATAATAGAAAAGATATGTTACGTGCGTGCTCTTGGGCCACCCTACCCTATGTCAAATTTCCGGTAAACGTTTACAGACTTGCCACTACTGGCGATCGCGAATTTGTAAATATCCCCTCTACGTACGAGCTCACAGCGTATAGACAACTTCAATGTTCTGCCCAGTATCCAATAATGTTTACGAAATTTTAAATTTAACTGTTGGCGCTTTTTCCATATATGTGTTCTCCATGTCAAAGTTTTGTCCAGGTGCATACCAAGGTATTTGACGCTTTCGGCTTGTGGACGTGGAATTGCTTTGTTATTTATTTCTATATTAGGCGATATTTTACGACATTTTGTAAATATGATATGTTGTGATTTTGATTCATTGATCTTTATTCGCCATTTCTTTGTCCACTTTTCAATGTTCCTAATATGCCTTTGAAGAGATTCGGTAGCTGTTGCGGGATTTATTTTTTTTTACTGCTGTCAGAAATCAGAAAATAGTTATTTATGATATAAGTGTTAAAAGTTCACGTTTAAGGCACGCATGTGAAAGTTTGCAGAAAGAGCGAAGCGAGTTCTGCAATTCACATGAGTGCCTTAAAAATGTACTTTTTAACACGTATATCATACAATATTTTTTCTACAAACGTAATTACAGGACAATATCTACAAAAACTTTTACTTGAACTTGACTGACATTCCATTTTTATATTTTTTTGACATTACATCAAAATTGTCTATACGGTCAATACGAACTGCAGTGCCTTAAAAATTTTAAAGCACTAGTACCTTAAAGTAGCATTTTTAACGCTCGTATGTAGTGCTAAAAATTGCATTTTTAACACGGTTGTAGAAAAAAATGTTTATATCACAAATAAACATTGATTTTCGCTTAAATTAAATGTTCAAACTTCCAAGAGGCAGATGACTGGCGGGAGCTGGCTTGAACATTGAATTTAATCGAAAAGCAGAACACATTTAATCGAAGAGAAGACAGGGTTCGAGTTCTCTCTGAAAAGACCATTTTTATTTAATGTGGTTAAGATAAACATCTGAATAGAGGATAATTACCATTATGTATTTTGTGGAAAAAAAATTATGTGGAAAAAATGTATTTTTAAGGGATTATTTCATGATGAATTCTGAAGGGAGCTTTTTGTCGGGACTATTTTGTCGGGGCTATTTTGTGGGCGATCTATTATTCCGTGGCTGTTCTTTCTGCAGCCTATTTTGTGTGCGGGATATTATGTCGGGGCTATTTTCTGGGAGCTTTTTCGACGGGGCTATTTTGACGGGGTACCGCCTCAAGTAGTGGTACCTTTTTCTAATTGACTATTAGCTCGGATGATGACGATTATCTCAAAAGCGCTCAGCTGAAGAAATAAATTACTTCTTACACACTTTGATATAGGCTTACACACTTCGGATTACTTCTTGGCATATAGGCTTACTTCTTACACACTTTGACAACTATTTTTTACTTCCTTCAAGTGTGTACAAATTTATCAGTCTTTCAAAAAACTATTTAGAGCTGCTGTAAGTAAAATAAGAACTGGCATGTTGATATCCAACCTTCAATAGAAGGTGGAACCTTAGAAAGGAGGAATATAGGGAAAACATTAGTAGATAGACAAAAAACATGATAAAATATGATACAAGGAGAACTTCAGGCACAAAAATGGGTTCAAAAATACTATTAATTCACTATAGATAATTTTAAATCTAAAAATTGTACTAACCTTCATTTTGTGGATCATTTTCGCACACTTCGCTCGTCATATGGATATTCGTAGGCTCCTATCTCTCATTAGAAAATTAATAGAACGACCCATAAATTTTTTTTATACTTCAAATGCCTAATTATGGGTTATTATTTATTAGAAAAGAAATAATTGCCATTTATGTGACTACGGTGAAATAAACTACCTAGTATATTTTTTGCTTAATTGTTAATTGCCAAAGCAAAGGTTAGGTAGTAGTCGTATTAAACATTTTAATCTAAATTTTTTATCTTACAGGAAGGAGTTGTTAGTAAATCCAGGGACTGATCGGAATGAACTACTTTTCAAGGATTTAATACTGTGTAGGTGTAGGTATATTTTAAATGCATAACACAATATAAAAAATCGATCAATAGAAAAAAGTGCCCCGAAAAAGGTCACATGCCGATGAAAGTAGATTCTATACATTCTACTACTAGGGTGGTGCGATAAGTACTTAGCCTTCACAAGAAAAACGAAAATTTTGGAATAGTAATTTATTTCTGAACGTATACAGGGTGAGGCAAATAAAGGGCCTATTAGAAATATTTCGAGAACTAAAGGCAACAGAATCATGAAAATTGGAATAAAGGGGTTTTGAAGGACGATCTATTAAATGAAAATATTTTCATCTCTTTGCAACTTCCGGTTATACCGGAAGTTGCTTATAACTTCGTTTTTTTTTAATGGGACACCCTGTATATTTTTACATTTTTGGATTCTCTTCGATGTCTTCTTTCTTAAAATATGAGGTTTTGTAATATTATACAGGGTATTTTAAAAGATAATTACGTTTTTTTTATTAATTTCGTAGCAAAATTAACACCCTGTAGAATTGTAGTAGTTTGACATCTAAAACTCTACTTACGTTCAAATGATTTTTAATATATTCTACTATTGTTAAGAATCATTAGTATAGCTAAATTTTTAATTTTAGTATACAGGGTTGGTCGAAACTCGGAATGAGTATTTTCTGAGTTTTCTTAAATGGAACACCCTATATTTTTGTATTGTATTGAAATGATATTTTATAGTACTTTTTTATTTCTTAAGCATTCCCTATACCTAACTGCTTTAATTTGTGAGTTATTGGTGATTCAAGCTAAACATTAATTGCAACAAAAAATACGTAAAATTTTATTAGGTTGGCCGTGAAAATACTAAATCCCAAATAATTTTTCAAAAATAAATACATATTAATCCAGACTGGTCCTTAAAATTACCAAAAATGGTTTAGTTATCAAAATACCTACGTAGTTAAAATTGTTGGTGCGATTAACAATTAAGCACAAATTAAAGCAGTTAGGTATAGGGAATGCTTAAGAAATAAAAAAGTACCATAAAATATCATTTCATTACAATACTAAAATACAGGATGTTCCATTTAAGAAAACTCAGAAAATACTCATTCTGAGTTTCGACCAACCCTGTATACTAAAATTAAAAATTTAGCTATACTAATGATTCTTAACAATAGTAGAGTATATTAAAAATCATTTGAACGTAAGTAGAGTTTTAGATGTCAAACTACTACAATTCTACAGGGTGTTAATTTTGCTACGAAATTAATAAAAAAAACGTAATTATCTTTTAAAATACCCTGTATAATATTACACAACCTCATATTTTAAGAAAGAAGACATCGAAAAGAATCCAAAAATGTAAAAATACACAGGGTGTCCTATTTAAAAAAACGAAGTTATAAGCAACTTCCGGTATAACCGGAAGTTGCAAAGAGATGAAAATATTTTCATTTAATAGATCATCCTTCAAAACCCCTTTATTCCAATTTTCATGGTTCTGTTGCCTTTAGTTCTCGAGATATTTCTAATAGGCCAGTTATCTGCCTCACCCTATATAGTCTCCTTTTAACACAATGCACTTGACCCAGTGATTTTTAACCCGTCTGAACAATACGTTTTCTCGAGGTCTACAAAGTAGCCTTCCGTGGGGGTGATGAACTCCTCATTCAACTTAAACTTCTGCCAGGCGAGTGATTTCCTTAAAACAATACTGAAAAAATAACAAACCTCATGCCTCTTTATGGAAAGAGGGTGACCACTTAGGGTACCGGCCCTAAGAATTTTATTAACACTCTCTGTCTCGGAAGGAAAGAAGTTTTTCAAAACTAAAAATTGGCACTTGTTTCAATAGAGTCCTCACTAGCTGCTACTTTAGACTACACCAATCTGATTGACGAGTTTGCCAAAATTAAAATCAAAAGGATAAAATTGTAATTTTCATAAATGTTATTTAATGTTAATACATATTTCATTTAATTTTAAGTATGTTTTGGTTTTAAAATAAAAGTTTTTATTCATTTTGTGTATTTTCATTTAATAAAAATAAATACTAGTATTAAGTTTCAATAATATTTAGGGGGCGGCATTTCGAAGACTTGCATCATATTGAAAAGATGTACCGCACGGCTCTGAGAATTACCCTTAAAGTTTGTCGCACTTATTTAGAAATACCGAGTATTGATGAAGAACATGTCTAGTTGTTAAAGTATCTAACTTTTCTATTATCTAACGTAAACGAATGAATCAAAAAACATAATGTTAAGAAAACCCGAGGCTATAGTTGGGTTTTAATTTCAGTATTTTATAAATGCTAGAATATTCCACAGGGTGATGCGAACTTTGAGAAAAAAAACACAGTTTGATTGGTACACCCGATATACAATGAAAATTTACCTGTTTAGCAAAACTATTATTATACTACTATTGCTAAAGAATGAGGCTATAAAATGTTCAAAAAATCACTTAAATCGGCCAACAGGTTTAGGAAATATGAGACATCTAAAATGACCAAATTTTTAAGTGGGCCGATTTCTATGCACGTAAGTTTATTACAACAATTTAAAAAAGACGAGTGATTTATTTAAGTTTGGAAGCAAAAAGAAGTCGTGCAGGCCAAATATGGAAAATACGGTGGATGGGACAGCACTTCGTAGCCCAATTGGATCAATTTGGCCATGGAGGGGTGGAGTGTTGTCATGGTGGAAAAGTAATTTTTTCTTCCCAAATTGGAGCTTTTTTTTCTGAAATTCGGTATTGAATCGCCTCAATAATGCGACATAGTAAAGCCCTATGACTGTTTTCTTCTTTTCCAGGAAGTTTATGTAGATGACACCTTGTGAATCCTTGAAGAAAATGGTGCATGGTGCCTGTCTTCTTTCCGGCCAATAGCATAGTCTTCGTCCTCTTCGGAGCACGTTTGCGAGGTGACGTCCACTGTATCAACTGTTACTGTTTCTTCAACGGTTATGAAACAACGTACAAACTCCTTTAGATTACGCTTCAACAGGCTCAGACACTGCTCTGAACCAGTCTCATCGTGTCACTTATTGTCCGAAGTGCCCAAAATTTCATGCAAGATATGAACCGCGCGATCTTTTGAGATGCCTACTGTCTCAGCTATCTCGCGCACCTTCAGTCGGTGGTCTGCCAATACGAAATCGTAGATTTCTTTCACGTTATGCTCCGTGGTAGACGTTTTCGGGGCATTTAGGAGTGACCTTAGAGTAGGGAAAATTTTACACCTTGCGTGACTTATCAATACAGACAGAAATGCGACCACGTTAAAGCTTGTTATACCAGTTTTTGACGGTCGCTATCCACAGCACACACCCTCCCCCGTGTGCTGTGGTCGCTATCGAAGGAGAAGAGTCACCGTACACACCATTCAAGCGCTCTTTGAATTAGCTGCGCGATATACCCTCAAAAAACAAGAATCGAATCAACGATCTATAGATACATATATGGCTTTTTTTTTATTTTTATAAAATCCCCAGACAAGTCCGCTTACACACGCAGTCAAAATAGATTTAAGTAGAGGAAAGTAACCAAATATGGAATAGTGCCCTAATATGGAATTCCTTGATTTAGTCGATTTCTCCGAAAATATAAGTTGGAACCGCACTACAAGACCATCCTCTATTTCAGTCGCTCTCTTTATTATCGTATTCACACCTCTGTGTCAGATGCGTGAACGATACGTGTCTGACAGGCGCGTTTTGTTTTATCGTCTTGCAGAAAATTTTAAAGGTAAATATATTCAACAAGTATTATTGGTTATTACGCATGAATACAGACTTGTTATGCATATATCAATAGTACCTTTATTTTGATATTTTATGTCCTTCTGTAATTAAAACATTACGAATTGAAAAAAAGTTTAAACTAGTTTGAACTAATGTACAAATCCAAATATGGATAGTCGTTGGTGCCTAATTATGGAATAGTGGATTAAGTGTAAGTGGGCTCATTATGATTGTGCTGGTCCAGAGTTTCATACATGGATCTGTGATGTCTGCAAGTAAATTAAGCTACTTATTCTTTCATTTTTCACAATTTTCTTATTTAAATTTATTTGATCTCAGATGTTTATGTATATTTTTGTTATTGATGTTAGTTTATGCCTATATTCCATATATGGGTACCTATTCCATATTTGGTTACTCATTTGGGATTTTGTTTTTTTGTTCAATTTTTTTTTGTTAATTAAGATATTTGATAGAAGGCTTTTAATTACTACATAAAAATGTATGACTTATGTGTCATAACATTAAATTGTTTTCATTTCTATAAAGGTATTATTTTATATCCCCAAAACAAAATGGTATTCCATAATTTGCGACTTTCCTCAAGTCCGATTTGGATGAGATTTTGATACGCCGTCTACAAGAATGTATTACACTATTACACGATAGTATTTCTCTTGCAATCGTAACGCCATCGGAAGGAGAGGCTAAGTAGGTATTTATATGACCACCCACATATAGAGAGGAAAATCCGTCATACTTCATACTATATGTAATATTTAATGTTCCTGTGATTGTATTAATTTGTAGACATACACGCAAAGGTCAAATATACTAGGGCGGTCGGATAAGCACTTAGCCTACAACAGCAAAACGAAAATTTTGGGAAAAATGGTGATTTATTTCTGAACATAGTCTCCTTCTAGCTCGATACACTTGACCAGCGATGCTCCAACTTCTTTAATCCGCCTGAAAAAGACGTTTTCTTGAGGTCTGCGAAGTAGGCTTCCGTGGCGGCGATGACCTCCTTATTCGACTTAAATTTCTGCCCAGAGTAACTTTTTTTAGTTTGGAAACAAAAAGAAGTCACTCAGGCCAAGTCTGGAGAATACAGTGGATGAGCCAGCAGTTCGTAGTCCAATTCGACCAATTTAGCCATGGCGACGGTGGAGATTTGAACCTGTGCGTCGTCATGGTGGAAGAGCATTTTTTATTCACCAATCGGGGCTATTCTTTCTGTAATTAGGCGTCGAAAAGTATATTATCTGAATTATGTTTGCTGTTAAGAAGTTGTTTTATATTTATCTTTTATTCCCACTATTTTTTTATAGTTTGTTATTCTAACATACGAGGTACTTATCTCAAAGTTGTACACTGTACCTGACGAAGCGGATGTACATTTTTTAGGTCGGACCATTATCATCGTAATAAAAATATACACTGATAACTTAGGTTCCAGGACCGTTCTCATACTATTTTAAATTTTCTATTGTAGATCACCTGTATTGAAGCGAAGCTGTTATAATGACGTTGCATTAATTTTTCTCTATAGTAAAATGAAAAATCGTCACGACATACAAAATACATGGTTCATATGGTCCATCCATAAACTACGTCGTAACATTTTTTGGATTTTTTAATACCCCCTCCCCTTCAGTCGTAAAGCGTCGTTTACAGTTGACCCCCCCCCCTCATACCGACGTCGCAATTGCTACTCATGAGCCCCCCTTTTTTGTGTTTTTTTAATTCCATGTTATTTCTGGATTTTTTAAAGCTAGCTATCAAAGTTTATTTACGAATGTATCCAAATCAGTATTACTATGTAGCTCATTAATATCCGCGTACATTTTTCTCTCAATTCACTGTACAACTAATTAGCTTTATTGGGACAAAAGACAATACTTTTATCGGAGTTTCTATGCTTTCTTAACTGCATCATGTGATCTTGATACTTATTTTGTTTTGAACTGAATAATAGCTATTTGTATAACAAGGGAGGAAAGTGCTACTTTTCCTCCCGAGAATGAAGTTTACTGCCCGACGCGTAGCGGAGGGCAGTAATCATTCAAGGGAGGAAAAGGCACTTTACTCCCATGTTATACATATGGTTTTTCCACCTTCCTAAAAAAACAAGTCCTTTTTTCATTTTTACTTCCCTAATAGCACAAGGACGTCCAATGGACGTCCATTGGACGTCCTTCACGGACTTTAGGGACGTCCATTGGACGTCCGTTTTCGTCCGAGGAACGTCCTTTATACGTCCTATTTTGGTCCAAATGTCGCGCTACCGAACGTCCATTGGACGTCCATCTAAGGTCCGAGGGGACGTATATTGGACCTTAATCGGACGTAATTTGGACCTTGATCGGACGTCCTAGGGGACGTAAATTGGACCTTAATCGGACGTAAATTGGACCTTAATCGGACATAAATTGGACCTTAATCGGACGTAAATTG
This sequence comes from Diabrotica virgifera virgifera, assembly GCF_917563875.1. Lineage (NCBI taxonomy): Eukaryota > Metazoa > Arthropoda > Insecta > Coleoptera > Chrysomelidae > Diabrotica > Diabrotica virgifera. The sequence goes on along the minus strand of NC_065448.1, from coordinate 4,409,656 downwards.
GACCTTAATCGGACATAAATTGGACCTTAATCGGACGTAAATTGGACCTTAATCGGACGTAAATTGGACCTTAATAGGACGTAAATTGGACCTTAATGGGACGTAAATGGGACCTTAATCGGACGTAAATTGGACCTTAACCGGACGTAAATTGGACTTTAATAGGACGTAAATTGGACCTTAATCGGACGTAAATGGGACCTTAATCGGACGTAAATTGGACCTTAATCGGACGTAAATTGGACCTTAATCGGACGTAAATTGGACCTTAATAGGACGTAAATTGGACCTTAATCGGACGTAAATGGGACCTTAATCGGACGTAAATTGGACCTTAATCGGAAGTAAATTGGACCTTAACCGGACGTTCTAGGGGACGTGAATTGGACCTTAACAGGACGTCCAATTTTGGTCCAAATGCCACGTTGCCAAACGCCCAATGGAGGTCCACTTAACATCCGAAGGGACGTTCGGTGGACGTCAATTGGGCCTTCATAGGACGTCCCAGTTTGGTCCAATGTCTTGCTGCCGAACATCCATCTAATGTCGTGGGAAATAAAAAATATATTTTTTAAGGAACTTATATTACATCTTATATTAAATTACAATTATTGGATATTACATTATTTACATTAAATTACAATACACTTCTCCAAGAAATTAACGCACCACCTTAAATATGGGGTATTTTTGATGTCTCGTATTTCCTAAACCTGTTGTTTCATCTAAGTGATTTTTTTATAATATTATAGCCTAGGCTATAGGTTACCTCCTTAAGCTTGTCATGCACAGGGAGCTATGCTGTAATATATGTACATTATATCATATCGCTCTCTATAGTAATGAGTGAGCCTGCAGACAGAAAACAAATGGTTCCATATGTGCAGGCTCACTCATTACTATAGAGTGCGATGTGATATAATATATATTACAGTATAGCTCCCCGTGCATGACAAGCATAAGGAGGTACTTAACCTATAGCCTAGGGCCTAGGCTAGAATATTATAAAAAAATCACTTAGATGCAACAACAGGTTTAGGAAATTCGAGACATCAAAAATGCCCAATTTTTAAGGTGGTGCGTAATCGGCTGTATATACAGGGTGTAACAAAAATACACGTCATAAATTAAATCACATATTCTGGGACCAAAAATAGTTTGAATGAACCTAACTTACCTTAGTATAAATATGCACATAAAAAAGTTACAGCCCTTTGAAATTACAAAATGAAAATCGATTTTTTCGATTATATCGAAAACTATTAGCGATTTTTTATTGAAAATGGACATGTGGCAGTATTATGGCAGGAATATCTTAAAGAAAAATTATGGTGAAATTTGTGCACCCCATAAAAATTTTATGGGGGTTTTGATCCCTTAGATCCTCCCAAACTTTTGTGTATGTTCCAATTCAATTTTATTATTGTGGTACCATTAGTTAAATTCAATATTTTTGTTTCTTAGTATTTTTCAGATAAGGCAGTTTTTATCGAGTTGCGACTTCTTTTTTAACATGTCTACATAAAAGTTTTATGGGGGTTTTGTTCCTTTAAACCCCCCAAATGTTTGTGTACGTTCCAATTAAACTATTACTGAGGTACCATTAGTTAAACAGAATGTTTTTAAAACTTTTTTGCCTCTTTGTATTTTTTCGATAAGGCACATTTTATAGAGATCTGGCTTCTTTTTTAATATGGTTCAAAATATCCCTAAAAATGTAAAGCATAAATAAGTCTGCATATTATTACCAAGTCTCCATAATCGTACTTAACCATATACAAATATGTGGTGGATTTGACAAATATTCAAAATATTTCGATAAAAATTGACTTTTCGAAAAAGCAATAAGAGGCAAAAAAGTTTTTAAAACGTTGTGTTTAAATGGTACTACAATAATAATTAAATTGAAACGTGCACAAAAGTTTGGGGGGGTTTAAAGGAACAAAACCCCCATAAAATTTTTATGGGGTGTCCAAATTTTACTATAGTTTTTTCGTAAGATACTGCTGCCATAATAATGCCACATGTCCATTTTCAATAAAAAATCTCTAATAGTTTTCGATATATTGGAAAAAATCACTTCATCTTGTAACTTCAAATGAGTGATAAAGGCACAGAGACTTAGATGGCGAGGTCACATTGAAAGGATGCCAAACACGAGGACTCCAAAAATGGTACTAAACTACACTACAGCTTCAAGAAAGAGAAGAGGAAGGCCGAAAAATAGATGGAAGCAAGAGGTCGAAAAAGATTTGGAAAGAATGGTGCTACAGGGTCAGAAAAGAAAAATGAATAACAGGAAGGAATGGAGAAAAATCACATATCAAGCCAGAGAAGATCTCATTACATAAAGAAACGTGAAAATGAAGAAAAAAAACAAACTTTTCAAGCCATGGGCCTCTAAGACCCTTGGTGCTATTATATATATATAACTTCAAAGGGCTGTAACTTTTCTTGTGTGCACATTTGTACTAAGGTAAGTTAGGTCCAATCAAACTATTTTTGGTCCCAGAATATGTGATTAAATTTATGACCTGTATTTTTGTTACACCCTGTATATATCTACATACTTCGTCTAATTTACTAACTGTTGCGCGTCATCCGCGTCGTAGCCTGTGAGGTCGCATGATACCAACACGAAATATTTAGGTGGTAGGTGTGTTCTTTTTTAGAATCACTTTGCCGAGTACACTGGAATTACAGCCACTAGACATATTTTATTATATACGCGTAGAAATAATATTTGAAGATTTCTATTAATGTTAACCTAAAGAAATACACAATAATATGTTTCATTTAATTTGTATAAATGGATTATAAAGCGTTTTTATGAAGCAGATTTGTTCGGATCACACTGTAACTGTAATCGAACGAAGGTGACATTTTAGAATAAATTGGTAACATTTATTTGACAGTTACGGTGATGACACTTCATTATCATTTATTAAGCTCAACAGGCCGTGAAGGCCTAGGGCTGAAAGATTTAATTTTTCCTTACAATTACTATTACATATTTATATATAATGCTATATCCTATACTACTATAATATATACAATATTACATTTGTTTGTATAAAACACTTAATACTACACTTAACATTATAGTCTTTCCATACATTTCTTCACCACTTCCTTCCATTGTTTTCTGTCCAAAGCTTTTTCTTTCCAGTTTACAATATTACTTTGTTTTAAGTCTTCATATACGCTGTCCTTCCATCTCCTTCTTGGTCTTCCTATTCTTCTTTTTTGTATTGGCTTACGTAATAGAACCATTTTTGGCATTCTCGCCTTTCCCATTCTTTCTATGTGTCCTAAGTATCGGATTCTCTGTGCTTTGATTGCCGTCGTTATTTTTGGTTCATTATATAGTTCTTCAAGTTCCTTATTATTTCTTCTTCTCCATTGACCGTCTATTTTCACGCCTCCATATATTGCTCGTTGTATTTTCCTCTCCCATCTTTCTAAAAGGTCTATTTCTGATTTTTTAAGCACCCATGTTTCACATGCATATGTAGCTGTAGGTCTGATAACTGTTTTGTAGATTCTTATTTTTGTTTTTCTTGACACATCTTTGGATTTCATTAATGGACGCAATGCTCCATACTTTTTGTTTGCTTTTGCTATTCTTGCTTTTATTTCCCCTTCCCCATGTCCCTTTTCATCTACTTTTACACCCAGGTATGTAAATTCTGAAACTCTTTTAAATGCGCATACATTTTCTCCTTCTATCTCCAATGTGAAATTGTCTTCATTTTCTTTATCTGTTTCTCCCATTATCATGTATTTTGTCTTTTCCTTATTTATGAGAAGACCAAAAGGTTTGGCTTGTTTTATTATATTGCTCATTAATTTTGTTAGCTCTTTCTTACTTGTCGATAATAATGTTAGATCATCTGCGAATGCAATACATTGGTGGCCATTTTTAAAAATCGTTTCCTGTGTGCTTATTTTACTTTTCCTGATTATTCCTTCCAGTATTACATTAAAAAGAGTCGTTGATAGTGGGTCTCCTTGTCTTAATCCTTCCTTTGTTTCAAAATTATTTGATTTATGTCCCTTCCATGCTATTTCGTTTGTGGAGTTATCCATAGTCATCTTTACCATCCTGACGATTTTACTTGGTATGCCCATTTCTTTCATTAGTGCGTACATCTGTTGCCGCTTTACCGTATCATAGGCCTGTTTAAAGTCGACGAACAGGACGTATACTGCTATTTTATGTTCGTAGCACGTAGTTTGGATTTCTTTTAACGCAAATATTTGGTCTGTCGTCGACCTATTACTTCTGAATCCTGCCTGATATTCGCCCAATATCTTTTCCGTGTATTGATTCAGCTTTTTTCTTAAGATGTTTGTCAATATTTTGTACACGACTTCTAGCAACGCGATACCTCTATAATTTTCACATCTCATTTTATCACCTTTTTTATGTATGGGGCATATCCTTGCCCTGGTCCATTCTCCTGGCATTCTTTCTGTTTCCCATATACTTTTTATCAGGCTATGTATCTCCTTGTGTAGTCTTTTTCCTCCTGCCTTTATCATTTCCGCCGATATTTCCGTTATTCCTGGGCTTTTATTGTTTTTTAGCCCTCTTATTTCATTTTCTATTTCTTCCCTCGTAGGTGTTTCTATTACTATATGGTCATCTTCAATTTCCTGGATTGTTCCCCTTTCTTCTTCGTTTTTGTTTAAAAGTTGTGTAAAATAAGTTTGCCAATTTCTCATTATTTCCCCGGGTTCATTTATTAATATTCCTTCCTCATTTTTCATATATGGGTTATGTTTCTGATATCCCCTTTCCATTTTTCTTGTTTCCTGGTAAAAGGATCTTATTTCCTTTTTTTGGAATTTTTCCTCTATCACTTTGAGTTTTTCTTCGTTGTATTTTCTTTTTTTATTTCTGCATGTTCTCTTCATAATTCTCTTCAATTCTCTATATTCTTGTGTGCTAATGTCACTATTATTTCTTAAGTTTTTTATTCTTATTTTTCTAATTTCTTCTGCTATTTTTTGACATTCCTCATCATACCATTCTTTTGCTTTTTGTTTTCTATTACCTTTAATTAATATTTCTTTACTGGTGTTTAAAACTGCTTCTTTTATGCTTTCCCACTTTTCTTCCGGGTCTAGTGTTTCTGGTTCTTCGTTTAGTCTGCTGGTTATTTGTTGTTCGTACTTCTTCTGTGTCATGTTATCTTTTAGTATTGCTGTGTTGAATTGTTTTTTGATTTCTTTGTCCCTTTGATTGTCTTTCTTTATATTAGCATTTATTCTATAGGCTGCTCTTACCAAAAAGTGATCTGAGTCACATTCCGCTCCTCTCATACTTTTTATATTTATTATATTATGGGCGTGCTTCTTCTCTATTAATATGTGGTCTATTTGATTTATTGTCCTTTTGTCAGGGGAAATCCACGTTCCTTTATGTATATCTTTTCTGCGTTGGTATGTGCTTTTTATTACCATTTGTCTTTCTGTGGCAAAACCTATAATTCGTTGACCATTATCATTTGATACATCGTGTTTACTGTATTTTCCTGTTATATTTTCATATATATCCTCTTTTCCCACTTTAGCATTGCAGTCTCCCATTACTATTTTGATATCAAATGCTGGTAATCTGTCATATTCTCTCTCTAGTTGCTCATAGTATGCATCTTTGTCTTCTTCGGTGGCGTCTTCTATTGGTGCATGTACATTTATTATGCTTATGTTTCGTTGATTCCCTTTTAACCTGATTGTGCACATTCTATCTGATATCGGCTTGAAATTCATCACTCTGGTTTTCCATCTTTTCTGTATGATAAAGCCTGTTCCTAGCAATCTGTTATTCCCCCCACTTTTAAAAAATACTATATCATCTATTTCTACTATTTCTGTGTCTAATTGTTTTGTTTCTTGTAAAGCTAATATATCTATTTCATATCTTTTTGTTTCTCTAATTAATTCTTTAAGTTTTCCCGTTTCATGAGTGCCTCTTACGTTCCATGTTCCCAAATTAGTTTTCATTTTCTTGTTTTTAATCCCAATCGTCTCCTTGTCCATTGCCGTTGTTGCTACCGTTTCATTTACGTCGTTTAGTTTTTTTGGTTTCTGTTTTGGTTTTCTATTTTTAAGAGTTGTTGCTGATGTTTATTCCATGTCCATACCTCCTCATTTATTTTTATTTTTTGAAATCCTACCTTGACGTTTTTTCCTTCCAATTTAGCCTCTTTTGCCTTCGTTCTGATTTTACCCTGTATCATCCGTTCATTTTTGTCCATGTCGTCATTAATATATATTTCTTTTCCCTTTATGTCTCTCAATTTGCCTTTATTTTTCATAATTTCTTCTTTGTCCGTTGCATTTTCGAGCTCAATCAAGCAGGATTTACTTCCAATTTTTCTTGCGCTTTTTATTTTTGTCTCAACTTTTAGTGCATTGCATAAAAAATCTTGGACGTTATCTTTTGTTATGTTTTGATCGTAGGTATCCATATCTACTCCCTGCAGTATTATATTATTTCGTCTTTTGTCCTTTTCCATTCTGTCTATTTTATTTTCCAATTCTTCCACTTTTTGTTGGGTTTCTCTGTTTTCCTGTTTCAGCTTTTCATTTTCTTGTCTGAGTTCCTTCATTTCCGCTCTGTACTCTTTTTGTTCTTCTCTTAGTTCCCTTATTTCCATTGTGATAATATTTAGGCTCTCCAATATTTTTTCTAGTTGCCTATCATTCCCAGGCGACCGATGTACTTTTTTACTTCTGCTATCGTCTGCCTCATCTTCCGATTCATCTCCTCTTTTTCTTGTCTTTTCGTCCACACTATACTCGTTCTCAGCCATTTTGTACGTAGCGTTAACTGGGCACACCCGTTTCAACCACGCGGAGGTATGCCCAATTATCCACGCACCAAAATTGCTTTTGTTTTTCGGCAGGTGTTTCTATTTTTTTTAAATCCGGCAACACCGCTTGAAATTTGACCAGCGTTCGCCAGTGTTTATAAGCTTATCTGTTAGCTGTTAACCTCACTTTTATTTGTCCGTTTAGTATTTTATACTATTTTTTACCGTTTTTACTTATATTATTCTTGCATTAGGTAGGGCACAGTTTATACCTTTCCTTTTTCACTCACTCAGCATTCAATGTTCGCTGCACCACGCGAAAATCGGGTAAAATGCAGGCGAAAATTAAAACACTTTGTTTTCTATCTAATGCCACGTTGCCATTTTCCCCGATGACACTTCATATTTGTTTATATTCTTTACTATAAGTATCTGTTTTATTTATTATATTTACTGTTTTTATTATTTACTTTACTATAAAAAGATCCTCTACTATAAAAATATAAATTTCACCTAATTTTATAACGACTTGGAATAATCGAGGTATCTGACAACTTTTTTAGTTGTTATTGTAGACATACTTATACAAAGAAACCTACCGGCTTTTTGCCAAGAGTTCGGAGCCGTTTTTAATTATTAACAATGCAGTGCAAAAACTCTTGCACTGCAAATCTTAAAAGATTATAACTTAATTCTTGTTCTCTATTTCTTAAGTTTTTACTTATTTACATTGAATATTAATTTGTTTTGTTGTATAATCCACGTTTACAATAATTATGTGACATATTTGATTTAAAATGGATTCAGGATCTTTTTATACTTTGGCAACTATGTCAACTTAGATCTCTGGCGTAGATAATGACGTGCAACAGTAAGTAAATTAGATGGACTGTAGGTTATATTTGGTTCTTGGGACATCAAAGTATATTTTTTAGACATTCTTAGTCACTGATGTGACATACCTCCGATTTGTTTTTTCATGAGTTTTGTAAGAGAGACTAAAAACTTTTTTTATAGTCACCTCCTGTTTTCATATATTTTTTGACATGTTTTGTAGTAAATTCAACTATCTATTTACTACAAAACATGTCAAAATTTACATGTGAAAGCAGATGATCCTAAAAATGGTTTTTCGTCTCCTACAAAATTCATGAAAAAGCAGATAGGAGAATTATTGTACATTACAATTCTCTGATGTTTGGGAAAAAGGGCTTAAGTCAGAATTGCACATCGATAATGTTTTGATGATTTCTACAGTACTGTAGTAGATTCTACTGTACATACAGTTTACATCTACAACAGTTTTTTTCTGGTCCAGAAATCATCAAAACATTATCAATGTGCAATTGTGACTTAAGTCCTTTTTGCCAAACATAAAAAAACAATCTGGTCATAACTGACCAATGAGCAATTTTAATTTAACCTAAATTACTACTGTTTCTTAAAATGAAGAGCTTACCCCATAGCGTCTTTTATCTAATCTAACAAGATCGTGCACTATTCTAACATACACAGGCACAGCACACAAGCACTATGCTCCGTTTTTCACTATCACCTATCACTCAAACTAGTTCAAAAGGATTTGTCCTCTTCAATCTTCTTAGTTTGCCCAGTAGTATCGAGGAGCTGGATTTCCTCGATATTCTTGAACTTATGAAGTTGATGCTCGTGACCCTGCTATCTTCTTGATATTTGTTGATAAAGTAATAACTTATTATGCATGGACAATGTGGACTTTCTTCCAACTAGCCAATACACTTTTTATATCTCTCTTTTGCCTTTCATAGCTATACATTTCCTTCTTGGTTTTTTTTTGTAGGCCACTTTCAGCTGATTCTAAAAAAAATTAAAATGAACGGTAATTTTTCTATTCTTTACAATTAAAAATCAAAAGAAATAGGTACCTATTTACAGGTAACAATATGCATGTATAAATGATTCCTTTCATAAAGAATAAAGAAAATTGAAAACGGATTTTATAATTTTATAATACTTACAAAATTGTTTAAACAAGAGATCTAGCCAGAGCCCAGAGCAAAAACTAGCAGACAGTACAGCAAAAAAGCCACTAATTTCCATTTCCCACACCCCCTTATCGATGCATTTTTTTCCAATCAAAATTTTTACTTTACTAAATTTTTAGGTTATCGGTTATGTTATGAAAATGAAATGTGATGACCAATGACCACGAGACGCTACATAGATACTCGCGCGGCAAATTTGAAAATGAACGCAAATTGAACAGTACAATAAATGGCCTCTCTTAAAATCTTGTAATGGAAAATTTTACCCCTCCAGGAAGACATTGTACTATGTTCATAGAATATCTTGTGGTAACTTTCCACCCATAATTTAATCAGATAGATGTTCACGGAATAGAACGGTAGTACCTACATTCCTGGAATGTTTTGTGTTGTTAGGATTAAACTTTTATTTTATTTATTCTTGAATGTTCTTGTTAAACATTGTAACCAATAATTTACAAATAAGATTTTCATTACATTACATAAAATCAAAAACATTTTTTGGATATTAAACTATATAGTTTGTTTATAATTGTAATAATTGTATATACAATTTTGAATTAAGATTTAATCTTTTCGATTTAAACTACAGTAAAACCTGTGTTACCGGCCCCCTGCAAACACCGGCCACCTGTACTAACGGTCAGTTTAAAAATTCCCCAAACCAATTACAGTAAAACCTGTCAGTAACGGCCACTAAAAATGAAAAAGCTATTGGCCGATATAGAAAGGTGACCGGTATTGCCAGTTTTTGTAGTCTAGATATAATTGGTTTGGGGAATATTTAAACTGGCCGTTAGTACAGGTGGCCGATTTTATCAGGTGGCCAGTAACACAAGTTTTACTGTATATTTAGACTACAAAAACTGGCAATAACGGCCACCTTTCTATATCGGCCAATAGTTCTTTCATTTTAGTGGCCGTTACTGACAGGTTTGACTGTATTTCATTAACGTAAAGTTAACGCGTAAGTTAATATTTTATTGAATTATTTTGCTATTTGATCCCGTAATTGGTATAATGTGTCCAATATAATATATAAGCGTTCATAAAACGTCCGTATTTCGTCCAGTATGGACGTCCAACGTCGGACGTCCAAAGGACGTCCATATTTATTCCTTCCGAAGGACGTCCAAAGGACGTCCGTTTATAGTCCATGGACGTAAGGACCAAAAATGGACCTATTTTGGACGTCCAAAGGACGTCGTGTGCTATTAGGGTTAATTTATTTATGTAACTAACCAACAAAATTCTAAAATTAACAAGTAGGTACAATATAACGGTCAACTGTCAAATATAAGTCAAATTATTAATGTAAACATTGTTAAATCAGAATAACAATTTACTGTTTTTTACCATTCTGCAAAATACAGAGTGTTTTTAAATAAACGTTAAAATGTATAGATACACGTAATAGAAAATAGATATTGTACAGGGCGTCAATAGGTTATATTTCATGAATGAAATACCATGACGTCACTTTTACTTTTCCTCCCTAGGGAGGAAAAGTACAACTTTGCTCCCTACAATCAGGTCCGGAAACGTGTACTTTCAGTAGAGGTAGGTGGAAAAATATGTTTTATTTCTATTCATTCTTGTAGAATAATTGTTTCAAACAGAGTATTCAGTAAATAAATGAACAGTTTAATATTTATTGCTTCCAGACATTGTTCTGTATAGAAGCGTTTGTTTAAATACTTAGAACGATGTTTTATTGTCTGTTGTTCTGTACAAAACTGCTAGCAATATTATTAAGGCTGTGAGTGATAAAAACGAAATGAAAAGTATGCGATAAAAGTAATATACCTATTAATTATTTTTTATCCTACAATAAGGTATATTTTTTCCACCTACCTCTACCGAAAGTATACTTTTCCGGACCTGATTGCAGGGAGCAAAGTTGTACTTTTCCTCCCTAGGGAGGAAAAGTAAAAGTGACGTCATGGTATTTCATTTATGAAATATAACTTATTGACGCCCTGTACAATACCTATTTTCTATTTTTACTACAAAAGCGATATTACGTAGGTCAAAATTTTTGACGTAAGAGAACTGTCATATAACTGTGATTTATAATCATAGATATAACAGAATAGATTAGGCCAGTTCGAAAAATAGCGTAACGCGGAACAGTTCGGGTCGGTGGTCTATCTATCTCTCTCTACCGGCGCTTAGCTTTCTCTTTCTAGCATATGATGGCCACCGCCTGTGTGTCACTGTCGTTCCGTTATTCCCACCTCTTGGTAGATACGCTCACACTCGCACGACAGACAAAGATAGCTAGACCACCGTACTTGATATCGGCGTTACACCCCGATGCATTGAGTGGCATATGACTAGCCTGATCTATTTTCTTTACATATCTCTGTTTATAATAAACATGGCAATAATTAAAAGTCACATTCTAATGTTTTGACAGTTCTCCTACGTCAAAAATTTTGACCTACGTAATATCGCTTTTGTAGTAAAAATACTACACGTAAGTATCTATACATTTTAACGTTTATTTAAAAACCATAGATATAACAGAATAGATTAGGCCAGTTCGAAAAATAGCGTAACGCGGAACAGTTCGGGTCGGTGGTCTATCTATCTCTCTCTACCGGCGCTTAGCTTTCTCTCTCTAGCATATGATGGCCGCCGCCTGTGTGTCACTGTCGTTCCGTTATTCCCACCTCTTGATAGATACGCTCACACTCGCACGACAGACAAAGATAGCTAGACCACCGTACTTGATATCGGCGTTACACCCCGATGCATTGAGTGGCATATGACTAGCCTGATCTATTTTCTTTACATATCTCTGTTAAAAACACTCTGTATTTTGCAGAATGGTAAAAAAACAGTAAATTGTTATTCTGATTTAACAATGTTTACATTAATAATTTGACAGTTGACAGTTATATTGTACCTACTTGTTAGTTTTAATTCTAATAAATTTTGTTTGTTAGTTACATAAAGAAATTAAGTAAAAATGACTTGTTATTTGAGGAAGGTGGAAAAACCATATGTATAACATGGGAGTAAAGTGCCTTTTCCTCCCTTAAATGATTACTGCCCTCCGCTACGCGTCGGGCAGTAAACTTCATTCTCGGGAGGAAAAGTAGCACTTTCCTCCCTTGTTATACAAATAGCTATTACATTCGTGAACATCAAACGACGTCGGATGTGCACTCATGGCCCCCTCCCCCTGTCGTATACCGTCGTAATAAGCAAAGACCCCCTCCTCCTTTTCAACGACGTAGTTTATGGATGTTCCCTAGCTATAACTTAGTTGGTGGTATTGCCAGAAGCTTTAGAAGAGTCTGTGTAGATCATTGAGTTATACTGTATGGATGAGTTCCAGGAAGGATAACTTTAGGACGGAACTAGGAGTTTCTTTTTTTTAATGTCGAAAGACTGGTGTTTACAGTGGACAATATTATTCAACCCAAGAATGAATAGCAATCTTACCAAATAAAACAATCTTAATTATTTTAATATCATATATTTCCTTGCAGAAAAAAGTTACAACAAAATTAAGATTTATCTAAAACTAAAAAAAATATCACAAAAAGACTAGATTATCCTTCTTTGGCATCGACTAGAGGGCACCGCTTATAATCATTTTCAGTAAAGGCATATAGCTGCTCGTAAGATGACCCTTTAATACCAGTGTACAAAGGATTATAGTTATATATCAAAGTTCTCAGTTCAGAGTATTCATCGGGGAAACTATTGTTATTCTTCCTACACTCGTCCACAAAGAAAGTGGCAAAGAACTGTGAGACTCTAATGGCCCCTGAGGAGTGGGGAATGCCAGTATTGTTTTGGAACTCGAAGATGTTTTTCTCCGGATGAAACTGCAACCCGTAAATGGGATACTTTTTGCTTTCCATCGAAGATATAAAGCGCAAGTTTCTGGCATCTTTATTGGTCGTCAGAATGTTCCAATCGTCTAGAATCTCGTGTTTTCTGAGAACATCTTCAGTTAGACCGTACCTGTGGAAATTGTATGTGACATTCTTCGCTCCTAAGATCTGTATGAGTTGCTTTGGTGTTCTTGAGTACATTTTGCTTTTTTCGTAACCTAAAAAGTGTCTAGATATCTATAAATCTTTGAAAAACTAATTCGATACGTACCTTCGATGAACTCTAACGGAAGGGCGACGTTTTTGAGTATTCGATCAATTCTAATATCAGTACCAAGTTGTGAGAATACTAAAGCTTGCATCCCTAAACATATGCCCCATACGGGGTAGTAAATGCCCTTATTATTCAGTTCTACGGCTAAGTTATATATCTGTCTTGCTGTCTCTCCATATCCATCAGTTTCGTTAAAATATGTACCTCCGCCGGGAAAGAGTATTCTAAAAAATGTTAGTATAAGATATCAAAAACATATTAAACATAATATTACAAACATAAACATCACCTTCGGAAGGAGACAAATAATCAATGAACGTATTTCATACATCAGATTAAAGTTAAAATTAAAACTGGCATAACTTTGGTTCTCAACCATCTAAAGGCTTCCTTAAACGCTTAAAATTTAGATTTTGTTTTCTATTTGAATAATTCCTTGAGTTCTAATATTGCAGAATTATCAAACAGATGAGAGAAATGATTAACGACAACGTGAGTTCACTTACTTATGAAGCAAAAAGAACAATTTTTAGGCGGTCAAAAAAATAGCTAAAGGCTCGATCAAAGAAATGTAATATATAAAGATAATTGTATACATATATAACTACCTACAAATAAAGTTTTATTCCATTAGGGATTGTCTGTAAATGAATGTGTAATAATCAATCATGGAATGCATTACTTATAAGATAATTACCAGACCGTATTGTCATAAAATGACAATGTCATACAATGACATTAATTAACTTCATCTTTTGTTTTAAAATCGATTTACAGATTAATAATTGAAATAATTGTAAATTACGCAAGAACTATGAGACCTAGGTATAGGACATCCATATACCATTCGATAGAGGTAAATTTGTTAAGTATAATTATTTATTAATATACATGGTATTCTATTTAAAATAAGCATCATATGACACATTGAATACTTCAATAATGAAACTGTAAATTTTGAACACCCTGTAGATAAATGTGTAATAATTAATCATGGATTACATTCAACCAATATCCAACAATTTATATGTAAAAGTAATATTTTTATAATTTCTTAAATAACTTAAGAATAAGCCTTCTTTTAAAACTTTACATTTTAAGAAAAGTCAACATAACTCAGAACACTCTGTACATAGGTATAGGGAAGCCTTATGAAACTATACCTTATTTTTTGCGGACAATTAAAAAATGCAATAAAATACAGGGTATTCCATAAGAAAAAATATAACTTTGATACGCCGCCATTTATTGGGACACCCTGTATATTTCAAGATAATTTTAAAATGTAGCTTTTATCAACTTACAAACTATTAATTTAAAATTTTTTTCAAATCTTTTACCATTTCGCTGTAATCTTCCGTCCCGTTAGTGGTGACTCACCCTGTATACTGTATAGATTTGAATTTACAAATGCTCATTTGAAAGGTATTTAAAGAGCCTTTCATTTTTCGGTTTCTTTATTTTTTTCATAACATAAATGAAAATCATAACTTTGAAAATCATAACATTTTGTTTTCTTTTAGTTCTTAATTTAAAATTAAGAACCCATAATTTAAAACGTTCTACTTAATTTAAAACCCATAATTTAAAACAAGTTATTAACCCATAATTTAAAACGTATCTTTTGCGGTTTTGCAAATTATTTAATGAAAAAGTTGAAATTATAGCAAGATAAATAAGAGTTGTGCGCTAAAAGTGGTCCATTGGGCTCAGAAATATATAGCTCTTCAAATATAAGGTAAAAAGGTTTTGACCTTTTCGAGGGGCATCGGCACCTACATGGCTAAAAAAATAGCTATACTACTTTTCTAAGGAGCAATAATATATAAATCTGCGGACACACCCCTACAAAGTAAAAATTGAAATTGAAAACTTGAAAAGTAAAAATATTGTTCATATACAGAGAGGGGCAAAATTATGCAATAAATTCATTTTTTTCTAAAATGGACGATTTGGAGATAAATCCCGACACAGGCCAATTGTTATTTGTAAATTATAATTTTTTGTCATATAAATATATCATACTAGTGACATCATCCATCTGGGCGTGATGACGTAATCGATGATTTTTTTAAATGGAAACACGGGTCTTGTAGTAGCTCCTTTGAACGGTTGTTCAATTCTCTATTCAGTAATATAAGCAGGGTGACCAAAAAATAATTTTTGAACTACATTAACTGACGCAAAAAGAAGAATGTATGTAATTTATTTAACTCAAGATACATTTTGCTGCTGTCAGAAAATAGAAAAATATGTCTATGAGGCTGTTTGACATTTAACTTAACGACGTTCTACACCTTCGGCAAAGAATTAAGGATTTGCATGAAATTTTAGTATGTTATAGTTTACTTCAAAAAACTAAGACTTGATTTTTTAAAAATTGTTTTACCGTGCCGTTTAATTACTATTAAGGGTCAAAGTTAAGTTTTAACATGGGCTCTTATGGGAATTCTTAAAAAGTTAATAACTTTTGATCCAAATTTACGATTTTTAATTATTTACGCTTAAATTAAAGGTTTTTTTTGTAAGGAATAACATATTAAAAAATGAGGATTGTTTACCGTACCATTTATTTCTAATTTATTTATTATAATTAATTCCGTAATTTATTATAATTTATTTCTATAAAGTATTCAATACTGAAACATATGATTTGAGTATTCTGCTATAAATACATTGTTACCAACTTTCGCTTGTATATAAGTTTCCCCCTTTCCTCTGAGAGGCATACCCCGCAACGAAGGTGTAGAACGTCGTTAAGCGAAAAGCAATGATTATTTTTGAAATAAACATTATTTTCTATGTTCTGACAGCAGTAAAATGTATTTTGAGTTAAACAAATTATATTCTTCCTTTTGCGTCAATTAATTTAATTCAAAAATAATTTTTTTGCCACTCTATATAAATAATGATGTTGATGTTTATATTACTGAATAGAGAGCTGAACAAACTTTCAAATGAGCTATCACACGACCCCTATTCCTATTTAAAAAATCATCTATTACGTCATCAGTCCCATAAGAATGAGGTCGCTAGTATGACATGTATGCACAAAAATTATAATTTAAAAATAAAAATAGACCTGTTTCAGGATTTATCTCCAAAATCGACCATTTTAGAGAAAATGAATTTATTCCATTTTTGCGCCTCACTACATATTATTTTTATAAGACTATTCGCTATGAGCTTCGCTGGTATCGCCAACTAGCGGATTACTTGTGCAACTTCGCCGGAAATTTATTTAATTATTATCGTGTAATATTTACAACGCAACAAGTAATTATATCGTAATCGATGGTTGATATCAGTAAGTACAGAATTTATGATTCATTATATTTATTTTTTAAGATTTTATGTATAATTTTGACGTTATATTGACTAGTTTCCTTCTTTGTTACTTCGGATACTTTCATAATTACCGTTTTGATGGCGCTAAATGAATAGATTAATTTTTATTACACAATGTAAAGAAAACAAATAAAACGTAACTATATTTAAAGTAAAAATATAGATAGGCATGCCACAGCTTTGACTAACTAATATTTTTTCCTATTAATGTCTTTAATTTCAATGTTTTAAATTATTCACTTTGACATTTATGTCAAATTTCCAGCAGAATTTCATTGACTTGTCACTACTGTTGTTCTGAAGCTATTTTCTTGTGGTATTTTTTTATAATAAACTATTTTCAATGGGAAATAATAGGTTTGTTCTAGCAAACAGTCAAACTAGTCAGAAACCGTCAGCCAACAGTTGGTAAGTGAGAGAACATGGTCACCAGTTCTATCCCCTCTACTCGCGCTGGTCGACTATTCGCTGATGGTTTCAAACCGTTTGAAACTGATGCCAGAACAAACCTATTGTCACTACTGGAGCACACTGGAGCTCACGAACTTTTAAGTATCCCCTCTACCTACGAGCTCACAGCGGATTGAGACTATTTTTATGAGACTAAGCAATTATATAATCCTGAAAAGAAAATGATCCAAAAAATTACCCGTTTGTGTAGCTAACAACTTTTTCATAATATTCTTTTCGCTGTCCTATCCTGAAACAAAAAAACAGAAAAAGTTATATTTCAAATTATTGAAATATAATAATAATCGTAATAATAGCCTCAGAATTATACTGAGGGAACCAGATTTGCGCATAAACCACCTTACAAAGAACGAAAAAATGCGAAACTGGATGGGTAAACCTCTGCACGGGCGACATCCCAATGAGGTCAGCCAAGACTATGTCGACAATATAGCGTCTAACTATTGGTTGACATCAGGAAAGATGTTCCCCGAAACAGAAGTTTCATTACTGGCCATTCAGGATCAGGTTATACCAACAAAAAATTACCTGAAATATATCGTCAAAGACCCTCAGGTTCAAAACGACAAATGCTGAATGCTGATACGGATGTCAAGACCAAGAAACCATCCTACATCTTACAGGGGCTGGCAGGCATTTGCTGCAACTGAATGCAAAGAACGACATGACTCAGTAAGAAAGATCCTTTATCAAGAGAATAGCTATCAAGCTGGGAATTCTGAAAACAGACCACCTCTCAGATTATCAATACATCAAAATATATCGAATTTTTACCATCGAGTTGATACAAAGTGTTGTTTCTGAGAGAACGTTTCATTTTACACAAAAAGTGATAATAAACATTTTTGTTCAAAACTATCTCAGCTAGGTACACTTGTTGTTTAAAACATTTTTTCTACAACTTACACATTTTTAGGAAATCAATGTTTTCCGTTTTTCCCACTACTAGGGTCGATTTTAGGGGGAAGGCGGGGGGTAGGAGTGGCAAACTTTCTTTGGGGTTCCAAAGTTGACATTCTCAACAAAATTCAGCTTGTTCGTATTATTTTTAGAGTTTGAGTAGCATTTTCGTCTCTTACAATGCAACTATTAAAACACACAAGCAATCCACAAAAAA
Organism: Diabrotica virgifera virgifera; assembly: GCF_917563875.1. NCBI lineage: Eukaryota > Metazoa > Arthropoda > Insecta > Coleoptera > Chrysomelidae > Diabrotica > Diabrotica virgifera. The sequence goes on along the minus strand of NC_065448.1, from coordinate 4,391,747 downwards.
CATCTTGCATAACGTAAATAAGAATAAAAGAGTTTTGTGGCGCGTTTATTTCAAATTTAGCAAATATTATGGAAAAATCTTTTAAAATAAAACTATTAGAATTTTATTTTCCATCAAAATGAAAATACATTATCGCACCACGTAATATTCATATCAGCTCTTTTGTAGCTGGAATATTGTATGCGCCACTCATTTTTACGGCGTTTAGCGGTTTTTTACTCTTGTATCAGGAGTTTTTCAAAGTTATTTATAAATTAAATGTATGAAGTTGAATGCAATGTTTATCGAATACACGTTTAGCTTTATAAATATTGTCGCATGTAGGGATATTATGCGACACTGGCGAGAACTGCCGTTCTCTGGTAATAAGTTTTTAACGTACACCATACAAAAAAACACCGATAACTTACATTATTATGCTTCCAATTGGATTTTTCCATTTTTTCAAAAAAAATTATTGGTTTCTTAACCCTAACTTTTTTATTTTTTATATCAGAAAGTTTGTTAACAAATATTTTTGGGAGCGTTCAAGTATTACGTAACGCAGTTTGGGGGAGGGGGGTCTTGTAAAACGTTACGGCGCGTTACATGAGGGGGAGGGGGTTCGAACAGCGCGTTACGTAACATTCTTTTTTAAATTAAATGAAAAAAAACTACGGAATTTCTTTTATGTTTTACATAGACCCCTGAATTGTATTATGTTGCACCCTCACGCTCCGCGCATGTTCCGACAACAGGACAACAGTACCTATTCAAGTGAAAAAATCTTAAAATTTGTTAACACAGATGAAGCACAGTAACATGTGTTTGTAATAATTAAAGATGGACCTATCTCCACAACAAAAGATTAAAATTTTAACTATTTAGAATGGGAAAAAAAAGAAATTTTATAAAAATTTTATAAAAAGATTAAAAGATACAGATGTTATTTAGAGGTTGTAGAGGGAACTACGTGTTCATAAATCATGTATGTTTTCTGAAATCGTTTTCTGCAGTAGGTATTCATTAATGTTTTAAATACGCAAATTTTCAAATTATTTAAAAATGTCTTTAAATAAAAAGCATTAAATAGAAAACCCACTATACTGATACTTAGTTTAGAAAATTGATAGATATTAAAAAAAATAATACCCTTATTTAAAGTATGATTCCTGGATTATTAATTTCAAAGTTTTATGTGATTAATATCTTGACGAAAATTATACATAATTTCAAAATTTCACCTTGCATAATACACATTTTTGAGATGAGGTTGTTAAGCAGCTTCTAAAAACAAAAATATACAGGGTGTTTAATTAAAATTAAAGATAATGGATTATACTAGACTTGAGTGAATCACCCTATATATTCAAATTTATGTTTAAATAGTCCATAGTTGAATTTAAAAGTTGACGTATCCTAGCGTTTTTATAATTTTCTAAAATAATGACACATGACAACAATTTTATTCCATAAGTGGTTTCCATACATTATAATTTTAAATGATCACCCAGTATTATTCATAAAGACCATGAAATCAGATTGTTAAGCAGCTTTTAAAAATATAAAAATATACAGGGTGTTAAAAAATAAAGCTTATGGACTACGGTAGGCTTGCATGAATCACCCCGTACATTTAAATTTATGTTTAAAAAGCACACATTTTTATACATGAAAATCTACGGGTCTCAGCGTTTTTTAAAGTTGATTAAAACAAGGACAGAAATAATTTTATTCCATAAGTGCCTTCTTATATATACAGGGTGTTTCAGAAAAAGGCAACAGGATCTCTAAGATAGGTGAAAAACTGAAAAATAATTGGGGTTTGCTTAGTATAAGATTTTTGTAACGGCATGCGTTTTCACAATACAGGGCGTAGAAGAAAAAAAGTTTTACACATTTTTTTCACTATTTTTCCGAAACTACTGGCAACATCGTATATTATTTGTTGTACAAAAATTTTTACTAAGCAAAATAAAATATTGAAATAATAAATATATGTTATTTTAAGTTTTTATTAAAAAAGATAAAATAGAAGAATGCATGAGAAGAACAATAAAGGATGAAGCCAAAAATGTATGTAAAGATGGGGCCATGCAGGGAAAATGTAAATGTAAAATTAGTAATAAAAGATTATTATTCTAAGTTTTGGGCATATTTCATGTCATGGGACATGAAATTACGATTGGCAGGGATAACCAGACACATGAACTAAAAAGTAAAATCGTTCTTGGGTGGGCAGCATTTGGAAAACTGGGAGGAACTTTTAAAAGTGAGTTGCCCACATGCCTAAAGAGAAAGGTATTTGATCAGTGCGTCCTCCCAGTCTTGACGTACGGATCAGAAACACTTATATTACCTAAAGCCTCGGCTACCAAACTAAGAGTAGCGCGGAAAAGAATGGAGCGGTCAATGTTAGGAATAACTCTGCGAGACAAAATCAAAAACGAAGAAATCAGGAGAAGAACAAAGGTGACTGACGTCATCAAAAGGATAGCCAGGTTGAAGTGGAGATGGGCAGTACACATAGCCAGAATGACAGATGGACGATGGACGAAAACGTTATTGGAATGGAGGCCAAGAGAAGACAAGAGAAGCGTCGGTTGACCGCTTACAAGATGGACAGACGACGTAAGAAAGCTAAATAAAAACTGGATGAGAGCGGCGCAGGATAGACGTGGTTGGAAACGAGGGGAGGAGGCCTATATTCAGCAGTGGATTTTTGAGGCTGGATGATGATTGCAAGTTTTTATTATTACCTCAAATGCGATTAAAATAATAACAAAATTCTTTTACCGGGTTTCCGGTACTTTTCGTAACCTAGTTTTCCATTTAGGTTCAAATGGTCACTTGAGTGTTACTAACGTTTAGGTAGGGGGAGGGGGTACATAAAAACGTTACGGTGCGTTACATGGGGGGAGGGGGGTCAAAAATCTTCAAAAATTGCGTTACGTAAGACTTGAACGCTCCCTTTGTAGGTTTTTATAAGATCTATAAGACTATTAATATTAAATCCTTTTAAAATCCTCGCAAGAAGAGGTGACTTTGAAAGAGTTGGTAAAGGTGGTTTTTGCATGTTATTACAAGTTCTAATTGTCTGTAGCTCTCAATTTTTGTCGTAGAAAAAATTTTCGTAAACCAAGTTCTTAAGAACTAAACAAGCTACATTATCATATGTAAACATTTTTTCGCATCTCTGATGCTAATCTTTCTATTCTGAAGAAAAGGGCATGTTTTACCAAACTACAAAAATTCGTTTTTTGCTTTTAACTCCAGTGTTTTTAAACTAATTGTTTTAAGCCGGTCAAACTTCTGTAATCTATTAAAAATACATAAATAAAAAATACGGAATAAGGTCGATGACTAATTTTAATTAGGGTGGTAATTAGGGGGTTGTTTCCGATAACTTTTTGACTGAAAAAATAGGGACTGATATTCTTTTCATTATGTCATTTAATTTTTAAGCTACAGACTTTATTTTTTATTTTTGAAGATAGATCTTTTTAAACATTTAAAATTAGTTTCTATAAGTTGTCCTCGAAAAATGCATAGTTTTTCCGTCTTTTGACTTTGAAACTATAATATTTAGTATTTGACGAAGAAAAGCTAACATATAATAAAGTATAGCTCGATTACTATTGGTCTTAAAGAAAATTTAAAAAAACACCTTGTTTCTTTTTTAAAAGGTATATATTCGTTAAGTAAAGTTGTTTTGATAATACAAAAACTTTTTGAGTTATTAGCAGAAAACTGATTAATAACACTGATTTTTTTCGATATAAAACTAACACTTTCGATAACCAATAAATCGAAAACTATTAATTTTATTAAAAAACTGTATAAAACATTTTTTGCTTACAATAATTAATGTTTTTACCAACATTTGCGGTCAAAATATAATAAAAAATTTCCACCCCCCAGATGGGGTGGCAACCACCCCATGGTAAAAGCTTCTTTCGGCATCATATAGATTTTGCTCCTTGGACTATCGACTACTTATTGTCAAATTTTCAAGCAAATCGATCCATTCTGTAAAAACTGCGAAGTGAAAAGTTTCAGTTTTTGGACTAATTTATACTTTTGGAGCTCTATAACTTCTGAACGGCTTAACTGATTTTGATAAATAAACATGAGTTTGAAACGTATTGACAAGTAGTATCTGATGAATCCAAGATCAAGTATGATAACTGAACGTATTAGGGGATTTATTGAGCTTGAAAAACCGTTTTCCCCATAAGAAATAGATTTGATCATACTTGTGAAGCCTATAATTTAAAAATTCGAATTTTCCCAGATATGAGGTATACACCGTTGGACGCGACTAGAGACCTCCTACAAACGCTCAGTTATTGGCGCAATTCGTAGGTTGAAATTTTGAGTAATTGTCGAAAAACCAAAATTTTCAAAGTTTAATTTTTCAGTTTTTCGGCTATTGTGAGCAGTGTATATGTCTCATCTTGATAGCTTAGGCACCATTTGAAAGTTTAACTCAACCCTATTGATTTGGTGTATTTGCGGTTTTCCTGTCTCTCCTTGAACCTAAGATATATACGCCCAAAAATATGCTATTTTGTATCTCCCTAGCCCTCTAGCTGGCTTACGGGTAGTCTGAAGTCAAAAATTACACCGGTTCTGAATCGGCCCTCACACCCTTTTGAAACACAGGAAAAAAAATTCAAATCGGTGTAACTTTTCCACACACATACATACATACAAACATATCCACAAACATTTTCCCCTTTTTAAATAAAAAGTGAGTCATACTTCTGAGCTCGAATGGTATAACCGATTTTCAAAATTAGACATCCCTTGGAAAGGTAATGATCAGTATTATCAGAAGCCGTAAAGGTCGGACTTAAATTTTTGAAATTTTTGGGAGTTTTGGGGACGAGAACGAAAAACAGACCTTAAATGGGAAGGGCCGTAAAATCCACACCCTTGGATCAAAATGGAGAGTTGACATATGGATGGGTGAGTCTTTTAATAAACTTTAAGATGGGATTTGGTCCAATTTTCAATTCAGTCAGATTTAGAAAATCGCAAATTTCGTGTATATACAGAGAGAGTCTGTAATTTGGAATAAATTCAATATCTCAGATACTAATTGTTTTTTTGAAAAATGCTAAGACCCGTCGATTAGTATTTCAAATTGTCCTTTTTGACATACAATAATAATGTATACAGGGTGTCCCAACTTAGAGATATGACGTCATCGTTGATTTTCTTAAATGGCAACACTGTCATTTTGATAGCTATTTTGATAGCGTGTGTAAAGTTATACACAACTGCAAAATTTCAAATTTTTATTCTGTACTATTTACAAGATAATAGAAAATAACAAAGTTATATCTGTAATTTGGAATAAATTCAATAATTAAAATACTAATTGTTTTTTTGAAAAATGCTCAGACCCGTCGATTAGTATTTCAAATTGTCATTTTTGACATACAATAATAATGTATACAGGGTGTCCCAACTTAGAGATATGACGTCATCGTTGATTTTCTTAAATGGCAACACTGTCATTTTGATATCTATTTTGATAGCGTGTGTAAAGTTATACACAACTGCAAAATACACAAAATACACATTTTTATTCCCTGCCATTTACAAGATAATAAAATATAACAAAGTTATGAAAAACAAGTAATTAAATAACAATTGAATTTAATTATTTCAATTAAGCAAATACTCATAATGATGTTGCCCTCAATTATTGTCAAATTGTCAATGGGCAACGTTATGAGCATTTGCTTAATTGAAATAATTAAATTCAATTATTATTTGATTACTTGTTTTTCATAACTTTGTTATTTTTTATTATCTTGTAAATGGCAGGGAATAAAAATTTGAAATTTTGCAGTTGTGTATAACTTTACACACGCTATCAAAATAGCTATCAAAATGACAGTGTTGTCATTTAAGAAAATCAACGATGACGTCATATCTCTAAATTAGGACACCCTGTATACATTATTATTGTATGACAAAAATGACAATTTGAAATACTAATCGACGGGTCTGAGTATTTTTCAAAAAAACAATTAGTATTTTAATTATTGAATTTATTACAAATTACAGATATAACTTTGTTATTTTCTATTATCTTGTAAATGGTAGAGAACAAAAATTTGATATTTTGCAGTTATGTTTAACTTTACACACCCTATCAAAATAGCTATCAAAATGACAGTGTTGCCATTTAAGAAAATCAACGATGACGTCATATCTCTAAGTTGGGACACCCTGTATACATTATTATTGTATGTCAAAAAGGACAATTTGAAATACTAATCGACGGGTCTGAGCATTTTTCAAAAAAAAACACAGTTAGTATTTAAGATATTGAATTTATTCCAAATCTCTCTGTATAGTGTCGCTTGTAGGGGAATTGTTGTTGGGGTTGTGCGCCACTGACGAGAACTGCCGTTCTCTGGTAATAGTATTATAATAATGATACCGTAAGGTCTCCTTTTATGCGGTGGATACGTTCTCCAGAAAAGCGCATATAAAAAAACATCTTGCATAACGTAAATAGTATTATAATAATAATACAGTAAGGTCTCGTTTTATGCGATGGATACGTTTAGTCCATTCTTTCACGGATTTTGCTCTAAATTTTAAAGAACCGCTTGGATTGACATGAAATTTGGCATACGTAAAAGTGATATTGTGCCGATGTGTGCTTTTGTCCTGGGGGTGACTTTCACCCCCTCTTGGGGGTGAAAAAATATATGTCCAAAATAAGCCCGGAAATGGGTAAACTGACTAATTCTAAGTAACTTTTGTTCTATAGAGCTTTTTCGCCAAGTCAACACTTTTCGAGTTATTTGCAAGTGAATATGTTCATTTTTCAACAAAATAACCACATTTTTAGACGGTTTTTCGCAAATAACTCAAAAAGTAAGTACTTTGTCGAAAAAAATGTTCTTAGCAAATATATAGCCTATAAAAAAGTAAAAAAATAGTGTACGCGTTAGGTCTCTGTATCTCGTAGAACCAGAGTTATAGCCAATGAAAAATAGATTCATATTCACCAAATTTCAAATAGAATATTTCGACGTGAAATATCCAAAACATTAAGCACTTTTTGGGGAAAACCTATTATAACTTTTTTAAAGTGTTTAAAAAAAGCTTTATTTCTGTTTTTACAAAAAGTTTCTTGCATTAAATTTAAGTAAGTTACGCTCAAAATAAAGTTGGTCTCTTTTGTTTTTGCAAAAAAAAAATCGGGAAGACCACCCCCTAATTAGCAACGTAAACTAAATTAATCGTAACCGCTCCACAAATTATTTTACTTATGTTGTGTTTATATTATCTGTAAGTTTCATCGATTCAAAGTGCTTATTTTTGAAAAAATTTGGTTTCAATGTAAAATTTTTAAAAACTTAAATTTTGAAAAATATGTTTTTTTCAAAATAACTTAAAAATTGTTAGAGATACCAAAAATCTCGAAAAACAAAAAAAGTCAGATTTGCTTTTCTGAATATCATGTATTTTTTTGTTTTTCTGTTAGACAAAAGTTGATTAAGATTTGGTGTTTCTAAATTTGCATACATTCGTGATCAGTGACTCGTTCAACCCCTTTTAACTACAGCCCTTTCAATAATAAGGACTTGGAACCGATGAAACTTACAGATCATATAAACAATATATACACGAGTCAAGATACTTGTGAAGTCGTAACGATTAAGTTCATTTAAGATACTAATTGGAGGGGTGATTTTCTCGATTTTTTTACCAAAACCAAAAGGGACTAACTTTATTTTGAGCGTAACTTGTTTAATTTTGATGCTAGAAATTTTTTTTATAAAACAAAAATGAAGCATTTTTTAAACACTTTAAATAAGTTGTAATGAGTTTTCCCCGAAATCTGCTTCATTTTTGGTTATTTCAAGTTAAAGTATTCCAATTGGAATTTGACGAATATGAACCCATTTTTCATCAGCTATAACTCTGCTTCTACTAGGTTTAAAGACGTGATATATACACCATTTTTTAAATTTTTTTACAGGCTATATTTTTGCTAAGAAATATTTTTCGACAAAATACTTACTATTTGAGTTATTTGCGAGAAACCGTCTAAAAGTGTGGTTATTTTGTTGAAAAAATGAACATATTCACTGCCAAATAACTCGAAAAGTACTGACTTAGTGAAAAAACTCTATAGAACAAAAGTTACTTAAAATTAGCCAGTTTATCCATTTCCTGACTTTATTTGGACGAATATTTTTTCATCCACAAGAGGGGGTGGCAAAAGCACACATCGGCACAATATCACTTTTTTTCTTTGACTTGTTAGCTATGTGTATGCCAAATTTCATGTCAATCCAAGCGGTTCTTTAAAATTTAGAGGATTTGCAATATTTTACGGTTAAAGAACGGACTAGTTCTCCAGAAAAGCGCATATAAAAAAATCGCACAAAAAAAGACTTTACTTGCATTGAACAAGTAGGGATACGTTCCGTGGTTTTCTAAAATCACATAAAATGGTGGACGTTTGTCCACCAAAATTTCAAATAAAATCTTAAAAAGTAATAAAAAAATAGACTTACGATATTGAAATGGCAAAAACCTCTTCTAACGAAAAGTAAAACTTTACGACACTCACTTTAAATGTTTTAATCCAGAAATCAAAATGTGCTGTGTATAAAGCCGCGTCCTCAGTGGGACTATAGTGGAGTCACTGAAGGTGGGTATGAGCTATTACTTCCGATTTCGTTGAACCTCCATCGATTTGCATGAAAATTGGTGAGTGGTTAGAGGATATCTCAAGGAACAAAGGTGACAAGGTGCCAACTTGCGCTTTTACCCTGGGGGTGGATGCCACCCCTTCTCGGGGGTGAAAATTATTTTATTAAAAATAACCCCATAATTCGATAGAGGGCCAAATTTCAAGCAAAATTTGTTATATAAAGTTATTAAAATAAATCAAAACTTTTTGAGTTATTACAGATCAAAGATTTTAATTTTTCTTGAGAAAAATGCATGTTTTTAACCAATTTTTCATCAATAACTCAAAAAGTGTAAGTTTTTGCAAAAAAGTTGTAATTATCAAAATTGAAGCTAATAAAAAATGAAATAAACCCATTACTACAAAAACCTTTTAATGTTAACTAAAAGTGAGTTATAGGTAATTGAATATATATTTTTTTCGGCGAGTAAATACTCTAAGTATTCAAGCTGGAATAACGGGAAATTGATGCATTTTATAACATAAACTTATTAAACATTTGTCAAAATACTTAAAAATATCTATTAAATGAGCCACCGAACATGTTGATAGCGTTAAAATTTATACTCCAAATTTTTTTCAAAATTTATCTTTTAAAATTTTTTCCAAAAAATGACATTGTTTTTTTTTTAATACCTCCGTTTGTGTTTACGATATCAGGTTTATCTAAAAACTGTTTGAAAGTTAATTTCAAGTGCTCTTTAAGCATGTTAAACCTAATCTGTTAAACCCCTTACTTTTTTAAAAATCAAAGGTTAAATGACCCCGGTTGCATGGTTCCCACAGCAAAATTTAAGATTTAAACGTTTCTATCTCGGTTATTTTTTACCCTATAGAAATAGTAAAACAGGTAAAATATTTGGCACAGAAAAAACTAAAATTTGGTTAAATATAATTTTTCACGTATATTGAGTATTTTTGGAGTTATTATCAAAGGAATATGAGAATTACCATAATTTTAAAAAGTATGATTTTTTTAAATTATATTTTTTTCAAAAATGTGCATTCTAAACCGGTCAGAATTATCGAAAACATTACTTATGCTAATATAAAGAAGTTCTTATAAGGATTACTATAAATTTTAATTTTTGTGGAAATGGCGTATGTTTTATTTTTCACTTTTTCCTAAAAAATTCGAAACGGTTCTTTTATTTTCATTATAACTTGCTTAATTTTGACGCTATTACCTTGTTCTGAAGCTCATTTGATAGGTATTCCAAAGTACTTTGGCAAATGTTTAAAAGGAATATTTTATACATTGCATCGTTTTCCCGTTAATTAAGCTTGAATACTTAGATTTGAGTACTCGTCGAAAAAAATACACATTCAATTGCCAATAACTCACTTTGAACTAACATTAGTTTAGTTCTTTATGGGAGGAGTGTATTCAATTTTTTATTATCTTCAATTTCAGTAATAATAACTTTTTTGTAAAAGCTTATAGTTTTTGATTTATACGTGAAAAACCGATTTAAAACATGCATTTTTTTACGAAAAAATAAAATTTTTGGTCTTTGATAACTCAAAAAGTATTGATTTATTTTAATAACTTTATATAACAAATTTTGCTTGTAATTTATTTGTCCACCTATCGACTTATGGTATTATTTTTAATAAAATAAATTTCACCCCCGAGAAGGGGTGGCATCCACCCCCAGGGTAAAAGCGCAAGTTGGCATCATGTCACCTTTGTTCCTGGGGGTATCCTCTAATTACTCACCAATTTTCATGAAAATCGATATAGGTTCAACGAAATCGGAGGTGAAAACCTTCAGTGACTGCACTACTAAAGCCCTTGAACTAATTGGTTTGTCGCAAAAAATTTGCGTCGCGAATTTAACTGCTCGATCATCGAAAATTTGTTTATCGTTCGTTCACACTGCAAACCGTATGAGACGCAAACCATTTTATCTTTGCTCAAAAACCGACAACGGATGAAGCATATGTGTTGTGTGCGTCGAAAATTATTGCTTACGATGTATGCGGCGAACACGTTCTAATTAGCACAATTTACCTCTAGTCTGGGCTGATTATCGGAGAATGGGCCATTTTTGGGAAAAGTTATTTACCAGCAATTTTCGAAGATTTTAACTTTATAACAAAAATACCCAAATAAAAATTAACCGTAATTAAATTCTGCATAGAGACGTGTTTTTCCCGATCTGCTCCGACGAAATTTTTCCTCAGAAAATGCGGGTTTTCCCAACAAAATCTTTAATTTTCAAATAAAGTTTTAGATAAGCAATTATCTACCAATAATTAAATAATTTGGTGACTTAAAACCCTTCTTGGTTTAGATTATAGTTTCAGAAGCTGGTGAAAATTAAACGAATATTTTAGCAACAATTCAATTGTTAATTAATAATTTACGGTCGCAATAATAACCAAAATAATTATGATACACTGATCAAACTTTGAAATCTTATAAAGATGAGATGCCTATTTAACATTTTGTCGACAAAATATAAATTTTTTATTTTTTTGCATAATCTTTAAATGTTTAAAAAAAATAGTTACAAACAAATTAACGTTTCTCAAAAAGTTTTTATTATATTATAATTTTAAAAAATAGCTAAAATGCGCATTTCAAATATCTTGAAAATGAATGCTTTAAAACTTTTTTGCAACCATTTGCAAAACAGTTATGAAACAGCAAAGTAAACATACGATTATTACGGTGTTTATAATTTTTTTTAATTCTTTCAAAGCGTAGAAGTGAGTTTAAAGTACAAGCTAATTATTTACAAAAAAATATCTATTATCAGTTTAATGGTTATATTTTAATTAAAGATTATAAATATATTTTTTTCTAATTTACACGCGCGAAAGTCGACTAATACAGTACTGTAGCTAAAATTTTCACTCGGAGAGACGATCGGCCGCGCGAGCTACACTTTTAATAAATAATGTATGCTGCGTGTCAGTCGCTTCGAGTGAACATTTTAGCTCCGACTCTGTATCAGGCCTACTTTTGCGCTAAAAATTACAAAAAAAAAGTATTTTTAATCTTTGATTAAAATATAACCATTGCACTAATTTTTGACATTCTTTGTGAGTAATTAGATTGTACCATAGACTCACTTTTAAGCTTTGAAACAATTAAAACAAATTATAAACAACGGAGAAATCGTATATTTACTTTGCTGTTTCATAACTTTTTCGCAAATCACACCTTTATAATCTTTCTAAATTTGATCAATGTGTCATGATTATTTTATTTGTTATTGCGACTGTAAATTGTTAATTAACAATTGAATTGTTGCTAAAATATTCATTTCATTTTCACCGGCTTCTGAATTTATAATCTATACCAAGAAAGCTTTCATTTCACCAAGCTATATAATTATTGATAAATAATTACTGGCCCAAAAAATTAATTTGAAAATTCGAGATTTTGTTGGGAAAACCCACATTTTCCGAGGAAAATTTTCGTCGGAGCAAATCGGAAAACATGCCTCTACGTAGAATTAAATTGGGGTGAATTTTTATTTGAGTGTTTTTGGTGTAAAGTTAAAATCTTCGGAGTTATAGAGCAATAATTGAAAAAAAATACGATTTGTCGGCGCCATTTTGTTTATAAAAAAAGTAGCACACTATCTACGGACTTTGCATACCTATATTAATAATATATAGGATCTTATAATTCGATTTCAGCAATAAAATTGCTGGTAAATAACCTTTCTTTGTACTTTACTAATTAGACCAGCGTATTATAACTATTTTTTTTTAAATTTAAAGATTATGCAAAAAAAGAAAAATTTATATTTTGTCGATAAAATATTAAATAAGCATCTCATCTTTATAATCTTTATAAGTTTGATTAATGTATCATGATTATTTTGGTTATTATTGCGATCGTAAATTGTTAATTAACAATTGAATTGTTGCTAAAATATTCGTTTAATTTTCACCGGCTTCTGGAATTACAATCTATATCAAGAAAGCTTTGATGTCACGTTATTTAATTATTGATTAATAATTAATTACCTAAAACTTTATTTGAAAATTAGAGTTTTTGTTAGGAAAACCCGCATTTTCCGAGGAAAATTTTCGTCGGAGCAAATCGTGAAAAACATATCTCTATGCAGAATTTAATTGCGGTGAATTTTTATTTGGATGTTTTTGTTGTGAAGTTAAAATCTTCGGAGTTATAGAGCAATAATTGAAAAATATACGATTTGTCGGCGCTATTTTGTTTATAAAAAAAGTAGCACACAATCTGCGAACTTTGCATACCTATATTATTAATATATAGGATCTTATAATTCTATTCCAGCAATAAAATTGCTGGTAAATAACTTTTCCATGAATTTTGCTAATTAGCACAATTTACCTCGAGCACGCAAATATTTGCGATGAACAGCTGGATCGTTGCAAATTTTTACCAGTGAGGACGCGGCTGTATACTTCAACTTGAAATCAGCAAAATTTAAACTTGTTTATAAAAATGAACGAAGCACCGCTAAGAGAAAACTTAATTTCAAAACAACTACAGGTTATACCTTTCAAGTGTACAAATGTTCATGTAACAAGTGGAATCCCCAAATAAAATTGCGAACGCTCACTTTAATGATATCTGGATGTGAACAGTCAATATTATTTATAATAGTTGTTAATAGAAATTTTTGAATGAAATACAAACCGCATAACTTCAAAATGGCATAAAAAAATCCGCATAAAAAGAGACCTTACTGTATACAAAGACGAAACTTACCATACTGGTATGACTCTAGCACCGGCACTTTCCAAAAATTTCACGTACGAAGCTGCTATGAAACTACTATAGTTGTGCCTTTCGGGTAAATATTTGCTCACTATATATGTCTCTTGTGACAAAATTCCTATTATCGGTGTCTCTAAAGCAAAAAGACAAAATTTTATATTCGTTAACATAATCAAAATAATAATAGTAAGATTCATTGTATTTGTTCACTAAATGGTAAGAGGATGTAAAGTTGACTAAGATATCGACTTAAGATAAATATATCGAATGAAAAAACTTTATCTGTAGGTCAATGTACACGGTCAATTGCAGATACAATGCAATGTTTTCCAGATTGTGTTTTTCTTACAGATGTAATAATAAGTTGTTGATTAAAAGAACAAGTCATAAATAAAACATTCTTTTGTTTAGATAAACGTAAGTATTAAAAAAAATAAAACATCGTAATTGCAACATAAAACACCCTCAGTTTGGCCAGATAGTCTAAACTTTGTGCTTAATTTTTTATTTAACAAAATCTGAAAAAAATTGAAATTTTTTGCTTTTTGCGCCCATATTTCCGCCTATATCTCGAGAGATATTGCTCCTACAAAAAATATATTCAAGAAAAAAGTTTGGTTTTTCAATTTTACATACTATTTGACTAGCTAGAAATTTAAAATTTAATGTTTATTGTTTAAAAAATAGCAATAATTGGGAAAAAATGCAAAAAATGGAGTTTCTCCTTTAAATTACTACATAACTTACATAACATAACTTACAGCCTTCATATTCAGACTAAAAAACTTTATCATATTAATGAAACATATGCTAAATTTCGTTAGGATCAGTTTAATAATTTTTACATAATAATTAGTCCTGTCGCCAGGGGGATACAACGGCCTCCTTTATTCAGATGGACTTACCCAAGTTTTTTTAATGTATTTTGACCCGTAGAACACGAATTTTTTGGGTAACAGTTAATCCGGATGTCGATAAGATTGTTATAAACAAAGAACTTGCATTTTTTTTGTATTTCTCGGGTCATTCCAAGCAAAAAATGTTCCTACAAGTTTTTTTTGTAGGGTGCATAGTTTTCGAGATAAACGCGGTTGAACTTTCAAAAAATCGAAAAATTGCAATGTTTAAACCCGAATAACTTTTGATTGAAAAATAAAATAGCAATTCTCTTTACCGCATTTAAAAGTTCAAGTCAAATTCTATCGGTTTGGATTATTTTCATTGCTAAAAATTAATTTTTTTTATTGTTAAACAAAGCTATAAACACATAGTGTTTCTCGTGCCTAATACATGCGTTTTAATGCATTCTACGTAGAAATAGCCTCGCTTGCACTTGTACCTACTCTACATACTCGTTCGATTTTAAATGGGAGATCATTGAAAACATCACTCAAGCACTCTGTGTTTATAGCTTTGTTTAACAATAAAAAAATAAATGTTTTAACAATGCAAATAATCAAAACCGATATAATTTGACTTGAACTTTAAAATACGGTAAGCAGAATTGTTATTTAATTTTTTAATCAAAAATTATTCGGGTTCAAAAATTGCAATTTTTCGATTTTGTGTAAGTTCAACCGCGTTTATCTCGAAAACTATGCATCCTACGAAAAAACTTGTAAGAACATTTTTTGCTTATAATGACCCAAAAAATACAAAAAAATGTTTTGTTTTGCCAGAAATCGCTGTTATATAATTCCTCAAGTTTTTTGTTTATAACAATCTTATCGACATCCGGATCAACTGTTACCCAAAAAATTCGTGTTCTGCTGGTCCAAATACATTAAAAAAACTTGGGTAAGTCTATCTGAATAATGGAGGCCGTTGTACCCCCCCGGCGACAGGACTAAATTTTGCAATTCACGGTCTGCAAAAAAATTAAAAATTTGTAAAGTTATGCTGGGCAAAAAATAAGCAATTTAAAGAGTCGAAAATTTGTTTACATGTAAAAACAAGCTCAAGATTTCAAAGGAAGTTTGAAAAATTGAAGTTGATTAACTAGGAGAGGCTATTAAATTTTTAAAGTTATGGTGGTGGAAGCAAAAAGTTAATTGCAACACGCTCCAAAAATGCGTTTTCTCAGCATCCTGTCATCCGATTTTGATCTTTTTTTTTTAATCAATGTCTCGGACGACAAGGATTTCAACGGAATGGGACGTTTCGATGCCGCCGGTTCATCGCCAGCCGTTTCGATGCCGCCGGTTCATCGCCAGTCCATTTCATCGCCGTCATATCTCGCATTTCCTAGAATTCCTAATTAATACTAAAAATAACTAATAATTGTAACTGTCGAAAATTCGGAAATATATCAGATAGCGATTAATTGACTGGCGATGAATCGGCCGGCATCGGCATCGAACTGGCGGCATCGAAACGGCGGCGATGAAACGTCCTAGACCCGGATTTCAAATATGATATTTTCAAACATCTATTTTAGTTGCAAAACGGGATATTTGCGTCAAACAATAGCGAACTTGCATAAATTTTTAAATTCGAAAAAAATGTTATAAATCACAACACAACATAATTTAAAACATGTATCAAAGATAAAAAAGTTTTGTTTGTCTTTCGTTTGGCCCCTAAAGACGATTAAAAATTCAAATTAAAACAGGTGGTCCAAAACGCGTCGTGACTTCACTGGGTTTTACATTTACATTTTTCCAATAAAGTAAACAGAATTTTAAATTAGACGTTATAAACGTCAGTAGACAATACATTTATGTGACGTTACAAGTGTTTTTGATCGTTTGAACTATTCATAGAAAATTTTTACTTTTACAAAATTGTTTTATTTTCAATAGTAAACCTTCGTTCCTTTCCTTCAAAAACAGTATAAAACTACAATTTTAACAAACTGGTATATATTATTACAATGACATACGATAAATGTCATTAGAATATAAATATTTTTGACTTATTCCACGACGATGAGCTGGCCAAATACCCAAGTAGGTGGAGGCCAATAAACTAAAGAAGGAGAAGAAGAATATACCTAAATATAAGGTTGTGTCTAGGTATACGTTAACGTGTACGCAAATAAAAAAGTTAGAGTGTCAGTGATTTCTTATTTTTTATTTGTTTAGTGTTTGTTTTTAAATTAACTATGGAGTGTGGACAATTATTTAGTTCTTTTAACGGGTTTAAGAACATTTTAAAACAGTACGAAAAAGATAAGAGACTATAAATTAATATATATTTTTTTAGTTATAAATGAAATAGTATTACCGTCCAAGATTAAAATAAAAGGAAGACCTAAAGCTTTCGCAATAATAATTAACTTGTTCTGAAGCTATTATCCTTGTGGAATTTTTGTAATCAACTATTTTAAATGAGAACTAAGCCACAATTTAACTAAAAAATTGATTTTATTAACGTTTCGACGTCTAAACCGGATGTCGTTGTCAAAATACAAAATATTAAATTAAACAAAAATGTTGTTGCTTAGTAAAAATTTTTTTCTAATAATTTATTTAATCTGACTAATTTTTGTATTTTGATAATGACATCCGATTTGGACGTCGAAACGTTAATAAAATAATTTTTTTAGTTAAATTGTGGCTTATTTTGCATTTAGAATAGTTGATTATAATAATTCACTTACATATAAAAATTATTTTAACAATATTTTATACCTATATGTCATGTCAACTAAATACATATAATTATTTTGCTAACCTAAATATATATTTTATATATATATACATTGATTTATTACAATTAAGTTTGAAACATCTGAATAGTTCTGCTTCCCTTCCCTTAACAAATATTTTTCTATCAAACAAACACTAAACATATCAAAATAGCATGTACTAAAATGTATAGTCACTGCGCAAGCTAAATAATGACGTCACTGGCTTGATGAAGTTTAATTCACGTCTACCTAACTTTTTTATTTGCGTACACGTTAGCGTGTACCTAGACACAGCGAAATATAACCATAATCAAAACTAATGCAAAACTATGTGACGTCACGGGCCGTTTGAACTATTTTATACCGCAGAAGACTTTAAATATGTATTTCTAAGATATTACGAGTTTTTGAAGAGTGAAATTTTGGAAATCTCATTTTTAAACAAAACTGAACATTATTATCTAATAAAAAAATATGTGCAAGTTCCCTATTGTATGGCATTCAATAATCGCATTTTATTTCAATGCATTTTCAACGAAAACTTTTCGTTTATAAATTCGCAAAGTGTGTGTTATTGTGTCGCCGCTCCTGCAATACTTAGAGTAGATTTATCGATGGATTCTTATGTAGTTTTGTCTTCTGAATCCAAATCTGAAAACGGCATTTCGATAGCTCTTAGCGAGTGCACAGACTGCAGACTTTTTAGTCGGCTGATAGTTTAGTCGGCTTCTTAAACAGTACAGAGAGGTGTGCATTGGTGAATCGGTGTAATGTGCGCATCTGCATACCTCTCTGTACTGATTAAGAAGCCGACTAAACTATCGGCCGACTAAAAAGTCTGCAGTCTGCGCACTCACTAAGAGCTATCGAAATGCCGTTTTCAGATTTGGATTCAGAAGACAAAACTACATAAGAATCCATCGATAAATCTACTCTAAGTATGTAAGTATGTACTACGATAAGTATGTAAAATTAGCAATATCTCTCGAGATATAGGCAAAAATATGGGAGCAAAAAAAAGAAAAAAATTTAGATTTATTTCATGTGTTGTTAAATAAAAATTAAACAAACTGTTTAATAAGTGAGTGCAACAAATAACTATTTTCAACTGAAAAAATTTGAAATTAAAGCAGTTGCAGAAAAATTTCATTATAATTTTTTTAATTACCTGTAATTTTAAGTGAAAAAGTGTCTTATGTAATACTGTAGATTGGAAGAGATAGTGAGACAATTTTTTAGAATTGAAAAATTGAGTAGTCAACTTAGAAATTTAAAAAAAGTTAGCTAGCATCTGAACCCCTCAAACAAAAAATATCCCAAGCCACCACTGTCTTATACTGATGTAAAAATAACTATAAATGGATTGACCAACTTTTATTAGAGAATAGCTAATTAACACAACAAATAATATTATCTATTTTTAAACAAAATAATTACCAAAATTGCTTGATAATTTACATTTCAAATAATTGATTTTAAATACACTTTAATTGCTGGTTTATTTGTTAATATTAAAAAATTGTTTTCATGGAAAAGATTAGAGTTATCCTGAAAAAATGTATATTTAATGTACACCATTCACCTGGAAAAATGAACTGAATGACAGTTATGATATTGTAAGATTTGTGAAAAGTCAAAGACTGTCATGGCTGAGACAATACAATGCAAAAAAGAAAATATTGCAACAGAAGCCGATAGGGAGGCAAAAAAGGAAGGCCCAAAAAGAGATGGTTGGATGACGTGAAAGATGACCTGAAAACCATGAACATAAGGCAATAGAGAAGAAGGGCACAACAGAGATCTGAATGAAAGGGCATAACCAGACAGCCAAAGTATTTGACCAGACGAGTATTTAGGTCACCTGATGAGAAGTCATAAATATGCATTACTTCAAAATATAATGCAAGGAAAAATAGAAGGAAAACGAAATCCAGGCCGTAGAAGAATGTCGTGGTTGCGGAATTTGAGAGAGTGGTTTGACTGCACCACTAATGAACTTTTTAGGTCAGCTGTAAACAAGGTCAGGGTAGCCTTGATGATTTCCAATCTCCGATAGGAGTGGCACAAGGAGAAGAAGACAGGCAAAGACCCATCAAGGATTATGGTGCCAAAAGAAGAAGAAGAAGAAGATTCATATGGAAGAAACTGTAAACTGTAACTCCTAATAAACAGTCATAATATATTACTTATAACTATTGGGCATTTCATGGACCAAATACAGGACAAATAATTAAATTTTAAGTCCACCTACAACAATGAAAATACATATTTTGGACATGTTATGAGAGTAGGCACATAAAACATAGAAAGAAAAGGTAGAAGGATGAAGATTGCAAAGAAGATCCACAACAATATGGATCAACTGAATTACAGGAACATGCGAAAGACCTATATCGTCGCCTCAAAGCGACAGTAGGATATGTACATATCCTACTGTTGCACTAGTGCACCGTATATGCGTATATACCATAGACATCGCATCAGTCCCATATGACTAACTGGTTGATCGGTGAACTAGTGCAACAGTAGGATATGTACATATCCTACTGTTGCTTTGAGGCGACGATATATGAAAAATTGAAGAAAGACTTCTGTGTAAAAGGTATATTTATTAAAACCCCAATAAAGTGCTACATTAAAAGACAGAACGTTTTCGCTCTAAAGAGAGCATCATCAGTGTTCTAAGCAAGCTCTACATGCTAAGCCACCAAAAATACATACGTTAAAACCCTTAAAACGCCGACCAAAAGTCTTACATTGGCGTGTATTATGTTAAACCCTGGCGACGGGTGAAAATGAAAAAGATATACCTCACAGCATTATATGACTCTACCACGTGTATGTGGGTGGTTGAGTTGATTTCTTTGTCTTCACAAAGAGATAGGTGAAAGTCAACTGAATAAGTTGTCAACAGTTGACTTTCACCTATCTCTTTGTGAAGACAAAGAAATCAACTCAACCAACCACATACACGTGGTAGAGTCATATAATGCTGTGAGGTATATCTTTTTCATTTTCACCCATCGCCAGGGTTTAACATAATACACGCCAATGCAAGACTTTTGGTCGGCATTTTAAGGGTTTTAACCTATGTATTTTTGGTGGCTTAGCATGTAGAGCTTGCTTAGAACACTGACGATGCTCTCTTTAGAGCGAAAACGTTCTGTCTTTTAATGTAGCCCTTTATTGGGGTTTTAATAAATATACCTTTTACACAGAAGTCTTTCTTCAATTTTTGTAATTAATGGTATACAGCCAGTTATGGGAAATTTTTCCTTATGAACCTATATATGAGTTAAAAATATGACTGGAGGCAGAGATCTTTGAAAACAGACAATACAAGACATCACAATGATCACTACATTCCCTCCAGCGGATCAGGACTGAACAGAGAGAGATTACTTATAAAAAACAGAAAACAAAAACACTTTTAAATCCATTATACTATATAAAACAGTGGCAGATGTAGACATTTGCCTTGGGGAAACTTGCCTTTTGTGGGGATGGGAACTTGTCTGGGAACTTGACTCCCAATGAAACACCAACCAAAAGACATAAAAAATAAACCCAGACTGCATAAAAGGACATAAATAATAACTTATATGCATTAAGTTCCCCTAATTTTCCTAACTAGGTATAGTTCAAATTCAATAGGATTGTCAGGGCAGACATTTATTGCAGATTGTAGTTTGTAAATACTTGATGACAAGCGGCTATATATTTATTTGTTTATTAGCCCTTATTTTCTCTTATTTTAAAAATGTTCACACCGCCATTGAACGACACTCGTCTCTTGTCTTGGGCCCCTTTAGAGTCTATCATTTTTAAGCCATGCCCTGACAATCCCATTGCACTTTGACTACACATATTGGGTTTATTGGGTTGAATTTGTCTGCCTATTGGTTGGGGGATTTCCCCATTCCCCTACCCCAGATCCACAATTGATATAAATTGCATTGTTACTTTACTTACCCATTTTATCAGTTTACTTGAAACTTGTCCACAGGGAATAAGCACTTACAAGGTAAAATATTCTTGGCATTACTATTGATTGAAACTACACCTAAAAATGACTGTATCAGAAAAATGAACAGTTTTTAACTGACAATACATTTAAATGAGATAAATGATAACAAAGTGTCATTTACAGGAAGTTTAAAGCAGATTAATTACTCGTTTTCTAAAATATATCATTTTGAAATTAGTTCATAGCAAAATATTTTAAAAATTATGTCAAATGTTTCTATATTTAGCTTGATCTAGATTAGAATTTTATAAATTTTTACCTGCTAAATACGATAATGTCACTTAGATGTATTTACTACTGTATTATGTGAACAATTTTTTAGTTTGTTTATAAACATTTTTAACAAAATATACATATACAAATATTAAAAACATATAATGTACCTACAACTAACTTCAAGGCAATATGAAGGCTTTTTCAGATAGTTACACAGTTCTTCACATAACAAAATAATCAGCTGCTATCCTTTTGAAACATAAGTTATTTAAATTTTATTTTGGTTTAAATCCCATATAAATTTAATATTTAACTTAAAAGATACAAGAAAACAGTTTCAGCAAAGGTTTCAGAAAACTCTTTGAACATTGTAATGTTAGTTGCCTAAATGTATAATTGGGTGGGAAACATAGAAACAAGACAGAAAAGAAGAAACTGTCATGATAGGTTATATTTTACTTCAAAATATTTTTTAAATTTTCTTCACATGGTGTTTTTTTATTTAAAATGTTTAGAACTCCTATACTAAGATGTATCAGACAGCTACAGTTACTAGAAAATACCATAAAAACAACTGTCGTACATACAACCAGCTTTCAATTACAAACAACTTCCCTTTATAAACATCCAGAAAAATCAGAATTAACAAAAAATAAACCTTCTAGCAGTGACCATAACTTTTTAGTAAAATTAAAATCAGATCCTGATACGTTTGGAACGCAGCAAGAAGAAGATCCTTTAGTGGAAGACGATGTCAAAGAAGATAAGTATTTTACGGAAAAGCCTTTAAGGTCTCAAAAGCTAAGTACCAAACAGTATGCAGATATAATTAAGGATCTAATAAGGAAGAGGAAGATTAAAGAGGCCATAGATGTTGTAGAGGTTCGCATGTTGAAGGAGGATAGAGTGAAACCTGAAAGTTATATATACAACTTACTGCTAGGTATATTTTAAAGCTTTTATTTCTTCATAAGATACACTTTAGCCATCTTAAAGTTTGTAATAAGCTTCTTCCTCTTTTTAAGCAATAGACCGCGATAGTCGTGACGTCAAAAAAAGTTTTCCAAACACATTGTGTCTAGGTACACATTAAAATGTACGCAAATAAAGAAGTTAAACTTCATCAAGCTAGTGACTATTTAGCGTGGGCAGTGACTGTATATTTTGATACACGCTATTTTGATATGTTTAGTGTTTGTTTGATAGAAAAATATTTGTTATGACCTTTAATTCTACCCATTCTACCTAACTTTTTTATTTGCGTACACGTTAGCATATACCCTAGACACAGCGTGTTTGGAAAAATTTTGACGTTTTGACGTCACACTATCACGGTCCATTCTGCTTGTCAATTGGCAGATTTATACCTCTATGTACGGTTGTCACCATACTTTTGAGCACTCAGCCAGTACTTCTACTGATTGGTGATTTATCTCTTGCCATTTCCATTTCACCCATTGTGCTTATTCCATTCTTTTTTTCTATTTATTGTCCATTAGTTTATAAACTGTATGTTACATTTTCTTTTAATGTCTTCACTTATCTTTAGATAACTCAATGTATTTCCTGTAATTCTTCTCAGTACTCTCATCTCTGCTGTTTCCAGTAGTCTTTGTGTGGTGGCTGTAGTATCGGGTCTTAATTCTGATGCATATGTCATTATTTGTCTTACACTGGCTTTATAAATTCTTCACTTCGTCTCAGTGTTAATATATCTAGAGAGGTTCGAGCAAAAATCCGATAACTAACAAAACCATTGTTTAGAGATAATCGCGATTAATGATTTTAGGAAGTTTGAAGAAGATTTAAAATCGTCATAGGAA
The DNA here is from genome assembly GCF_917563875.1 of Diabrotica virgifera virgifera. NCBI lineage: Eukaryota > Metazoa > Arthropoda > Insecta > Coleoptera > Chrysomelidae > Diabrotica > Diabrotica virgifera. The sequence goes on along the minus strand of NC_065448.1, from coordinate 4,368,614 downwards.
GTTTTATCAAATATTTGGTATAGCCAAATAGCAGAGAATTTAATATTCAGTTAGAATAATTTATTTGAAGTTTAATTTATAAAAACGCATTTACAAAAAAAATAAAACATATTTATCGGGTTTTACCTCATTGAATGAGTATACTATTTGATTTTATTGGTTTTTATTTTGATTTTTTTTTTAACAAAAATAAATTAAGTAGTCTGCATTCTTTTTAGAAAATTAAAAGGTAAAATGTGTCTTCTTCTGATTCTTCTCACATCATTACATCTGGAATTTGATCTACGATATAATTACCAGTTTTTAAATTTGTCATTCAAGCATGCACCTCTTCTGGAAAATATTTTCTTGGCACATCTTTATCAAATCCGTTTTCTTTGCTTCACTTATTGGAAAGGTACTTTTTATTTATTTATTTACGGGCGAACCCATTTTACAAAATAAGTACAATATTTAAACAAGTATGATAATTTAAAAAAAAAATACAATTAACATGTTAAAGGTTTAAAACAAAATAAAACATTTATAAGCTAAAAATTACAAGACAATTAAACATGAAAGTATACAGACAAATATATAAATAATAAACATAAAAAGTAGGTACCTACATGTGATAATAACCGTCGTCAAGTGATATTTGACAATACGGCCTTGAATCTATTTAAGCTGTAGGAAAAGTCGAGTTCCTGAAATTGATTTGCAATTCTTTGGCTTCGAGATAAGAACGAATAATGAGCATAATTTGTTCTATGCATTGGTACAGAAAATGAAATCAATTGTCTTGTCTGGCGGTTGGGAACTGCGAAATTAATTTTGGCTAGCATATCTGGGCAGTCAATTTATGAGTTAACCAGCTTAAATAATAGAATTAAGTTGTGATGTAATCGACGGCTTTTTAATGTATTAATATTTAGCATCTGTAAAATATCAATTGCACATTCTCAATTTTATCAATATACAACTGATAATAGGGAGACCACACCGAAGAGCAATATTCCAGATGAGATCTAACCAACGAACAATATAGAATCTTTAATGCAGAGGTTCCCAAACTATTTTTTCTCGTAGACCCCTTTAAAAATTTACTGGTTTCGGTGGACCCCCTGCTGCTACATTTTTACCATATTCCCAAAACTCATCCCAAATGTGAAGATATAACGATGGAAATTGCCGTAGCGGGTGAGCTCCAACCCTAAAATCATCATCATTCATCATCACCCAGCTCTTTGCGTCCACTGCTGGACATAGGCCTCCCTCATTTTTGTCCATTGTGCTCTATTTTGAGCACTTTGCATCCAATTTCTTGACATTTTCTTGAGATCGTCAATCCAATGAGTAGGTGGTCTTCCTCTACTTTTTCTTCTAATCTCGGCCTCCACTCAAGTAATCTCTTCATCCACCTCGCATCACTGATTCGGGCGACGTGTCGGACCCAGTTGCATTTCAGGGTGGCAATTCGGGAAATTACATCGCTAACTCCTGTTCTCTGTCTTCGAAAATAGTGCTAAATTCGGAGTGATAAAAATAAAGAAAAAATGTAGGTATATTTTCTTACGATCTATTTATTAAAATGATAATGATAACAGACTTAAAAGAATTAAAATAAAACACTAATAACGTTACGTAACTTTAAATATGCAAATCAACAATAAAAAAAATCCCAATAATTTTAATGGGAGGGATGTACTTGATGGATTGACAGCAAATTATCAATATTTCGCTTTAGTTTTGTTAGGATTCCTTTTGTTGGTGTTCCTTTTTTTTTGTCAATAGGTTTGTAACTACACTAAACCTTTTTTCGACAAGGTATGACGAAGGAAACGCTATGAAAAGTTTTCTCGCAATTTCCCAAAGCCCAGAATATTTTTCAGGTATTTCTGCCTGCAGCCAAAATGTTTGATAGCCTTTTTTCAATTGCACCTTCAGCTCTTCATTGGTGCTGAGCTCTAGTAGTTCCTCTTGTAATACCACATCCGCCACTTCCGTTTCATCAAATGGATTTATGACCCGTGGTGGTATTTCCATCATCAAAATATCTTCAAATCTGTTTTTGAAGTCATCATGCAGCGCATTTAAATGTTGAACGTATGTCTGAATATCTTCATCAAAACATGCTGTACGTAACAAGCACAGGACCTGCACATTATAAGCACAGGATTGTGTAATCACAATCAGTAGAATTGCATATGCAAGCAATTTGCAGCAAAATAGAATTCTACTCATAATGGCAGTGGCGGAGTGATTTGGAATTTATTTAAAAAAATTTACATTTTTTATCGTAAAGTATCAATCGAACAAATAATGTTTTAATAGAAGGGACTCAAAAATGTGATTATTAGGCATTATAATAAGTTTTTTGATTTAAGATGTTTTTGATCAAATTTTAGTGTAGAAAACATTAAAATACTGTTTTTACATTTACCCCCATTCCCAAAATACATGTTCTTCTATTTGGCTAATAATTTGCCCACAGATAGCCAAAACACAGGACTTTAAGTGGTTAAAAGAATTTGTGTAGTTTTACAATATAAGAAAAGTTACATGCAATAATATCTGAGTCAAAATTATATAGTCCAGTCGGGTTAGCATTTGATCTTGCATGTAGAGCTACCCCAGCAAGATTCTATTCTGTTTTGACTGAAATTGTTAAAAATATGGTTTCAATAATTTCTTTTATTATAAATTTTTTGTGCCGTCGATATTTTCCGAGTTATGGGGCGAAAATAGTGACAGTTAGAGCAGAATTATTGAATTATCTCGTTTATTATTAGTTTTAGAACAAAAAATACTTATACAAAAGTGGAAAGAACTAAATTTTATACAATTTTAATTTTTTTCATTTTTTGCTAAAATCAATATTTCAGGTAGTACGTATGCGGTAAAGGCACGATCATAAGACCTGATTGGTTTGAGAGCAGCGGTTTTTGTTCAATATCTCCTCCATTTTCAACTTTTCGACAAAAATGGTAGAAATTGAAATTGTTCCAAATAAATCGTCTTTACAATAATTACTACAATTTTTTTAACCACTATTTTCATAGGGCCGATATTTTCCGGGTTAATTGTACCTAATTACAGTAGCCGCCTATATTTTGACACTTTAATTATTTCACGTATTTCTGTTGTGTTGTAAAACTATACAAATACTTTTAACATTTAAAGTCCTGTGTTTTGGTTATCTGTGGGCAAATTTTCAGTCAAATCGAAAGACATGTATTTTGGGAATGGAGGAGAATGTAAAAAAACGGCATTTTAAAGTTTTCTACACCTAAATTTCATCAAAAACTTGTTATATAATCTAAAAATAAACTTTTTAATCAAAATAACTTGTTATAATATATTTTAATGCTATTTTTAAGTCCCTACTATTAAAACATTATTTTTTCCCATTGATATTTTACGATAAAAAAATGCAAATTTGTTTAAATAAATACCAAATCACTATAAAGTGTTCGTGGACCCCCAATTACAACTTGTGCACCCCCATTTTTATTTCACACCAACGTAGACCCTCGTTGAGTCCCTCGTGGACCCCTGGGGGTCCACCTGGACCACTTTGGGAACCACTGCTTTAATGGTTGGATGGACGTAAAATCAGAAGTAACTCATTTTGATATATCCAAGAAGCCTCAAAGATTTGTTAATGAAGGTTTTAAAGTGCTCATGAAAAGTTAGTGAGGTATCTAGCCATATTCCAAGATCTTTGATTACAGTTTGTGATGAAAGAACAGATGTATTAATGCTGTAATCATATAGTAAAGGGTTATTAGTTCAATAAAAACGCATGACATGACACTTACTTGTATTCATTTCCATACCATTATTGATGCACCGACTTTGAAGTTTAGTCAAGTCGTCTTGTAATTTTTCAGCATCATCACTTGACCTTATTACAGAAAATACCTTTAAATCATCAGCAAATAGGAGTACCACACCATGGTGAAAGCTTTTAACTATATCATTAATAAACAGATTAAACAATTTTATATAACTTTGGTAAATTGCCCGGAGTTGGTAAGTCTATGGTTGCTTTTTGGGATGAAATTTGTTTTAGCCTTTTAGGGCGTAGAGTAGGAATTTTTTTTTTAATTCAAACCAATATCTTCTGATATTTTTATTAACTGGTTACCGCTGTCCTCTATTATCTTCTTTAGAATATCATCCAGTAGAATCACTGTTAGTTACAGCATTTATTATATCATCTGAGAATATACATAGCGTTTTTTAAAAAACTTTTGACACACTGGAATTCATTCATGGTAAGCTAGTGGAAAGAAACATTTCTTACTAAATGTTTGTTCCTTTTTTTGGGAAGTTTTAGAGACAAGTCTAGTCCTAATTATTAGTTTGACAGTTATATTGTACAAAATAAAAAATTTTCTAGACTAGACTATGACTACTACACTCCAGTAATTTCTACAGTTTTAATAGTCTTCAGACAACTTTTCAGTACACTTAAATTTAAATTTACTATAATTGATTTGCTGTTTTACCTTGGAAGCTCTGAGTTTGTTTTTCATTATAAATATGAGCCCCATTCTAACCACTTTTTTTGTTTTCGTAACATTCAATTGTCAATTTATGCCATCTTTTACTGGGTTTTTTGGCAGGAAAAAAGTGTGCTGAATTTTGTCAATATGAATAATTTTGTAATCTTCATCTCTGATAAAATTAATTATCAGTTTTTAACTTAGAAATATTTTTAATAAAATTAGTACCTTTACACAGGAAAAAGAAGATAAATGATTTTACCGGATTCTCATATGATAAATATGTTTACAACAAAGTATTTTTATCAGTAAAGTTATATATCGGGTTGGTGTTATTTAAAAATATGAGTTAACGGTTTTTACCATGTTCGGTTTTTATTAGTTATTGTGCTTAAAAATGTTAATAACAAATAATAACATTTACCAGTGGTAGGAGACGTGTTTTTACTACAGCAGAAATAAAAATACTGGATTTCATAATTTTGGTATTTATCAGATTTTCGCTCGAACCCCTCGATATGTCAGTTTCGCCATATAGTGTTATTAAGGTATCCTGTCAGTCTATTTGCTTTTTGTACTTGATATTTCACTTCTTTCTCTGTGGCTGGACAGTGTAATTCCAAGGTATTTTATTTCCATTACTTGTTCAATTTCACTTTTACATCAACTGATTGGTTCTTTACTGATTACTATTGTTTTAGTTTTCTGAGATGAAATTGTCATATTGAATTCTTTTGCTCTTATGTTAAATCTGTGGACTAATCTTTGCAGACTATCTTGAGCTATGAATATTGTGTCATCTGCGTAACACTTCTATACTACACAGAAGATGGATTACATCTTTGAGTCTTACTCTGTCAAATGCTTTCTTTAAGTCAATCAGACATAGAAATGCTGGTATATTATTATGGTCTAGTGATTTCTCAGTAATTTGCTTTATGACCAATATTGCACCTGTAAACCATCTTTCAGTACGAAAACCCAAAGTGATTTCATTATGACAACCAACTCAGGTTTGTAATGTGCTGTAACTAATATCGTCGTACATATTTTAGGTGCCTGTGGACGAGTTGGATATACAAAGAAAGCTTTCATGTTATACAATGACATGAAAAAACGTGGATTAAAAATCACACCTGGAAGCTATACAGCTCTATTTAATGCATGTGCAAACAGTCCATGGCCTTTGACAGACGGACTGAAACGAGCTACACATTTAAGAGAAATCATGATAGAAAAAGGCTACCAACCCAACGATACCAACTACAATGTTATGATTAAAGCTTTTGGGAGATGTGGAGACCTTCCTATGGCCTTTTCTTTGGTAGATGAAATGAGGTCAAAAAGTAATTTAAAACAAATTAAAACGTTAGTATTTCACCTTAATTTGAACCCTTTCTATTATTTTCAGAAATTCGTATTAGAGACGAGACCATAAACTTTCTTTTGCAATCCTGTATCAGCGATAAAGAAGCTGGATTCAGACACGCCTTGCTTGTTTGGAGGAAACTAGTCGATAAACATATTAAACCTAGTATTTATACTTTTAATTTGTTGTTGCGTTGTGTTCGAGATTGTAATATGGGAGATGTGGAAACAACAAAAGATGTCATTGATACTATTTGCAAGGATCGAAAAATGATTGAAGTGCCAAATATTAAGCAGCTGGAAGAAGGTAAGAAAGATTGTTCCATATTTATAGTAATTGTACTACTACTACTATTGGTTTACTGCATTCTCTGAAGCCTACTGAACCCTAACCGCCATTCTTCTCTGTTTAATCATAGACCTGGAGGGATTTCTCTTTCCTCTAGTTCTTTTTCAATTACATACCTCCCTCTAGCTTTTTCTCAGACTTCCTTTCCCTTTTCCCTTGTGGTGTCCACGTCAAAATCCGTTTTTAGGGATCCTGTCATCTGGCATTCTCTGTACATGGCCATACCATATTAGTCGTTTTCTTTTTATGTTATCAATTATTGAATGCGTGACTTCATCATTTCTCGTATTCTTTCATTTAATATCCAAACTCTTTTTGATTTGCCTGCTGCTCTTCTCCAGAAGTCCATTTCTGTTTCTAGTAACATTTTCTCTGTTCTTTGTTTCATTAGCCAAACTTCACTGTCATATGTGATTACACTTTTAAGTATAGTATTGTACATGGACGGTGTTATGCATAACTTGACCAAGCGACAAAAAAAAAGAATGTGTGTGTACTTTGTACGCACGTAAGAAGTTATACTTCTTTTATATAATTTCAAAGAAATAAATATACTTAACAGGTTATTTGTAATTTAATTTAAATATTAAACTAACTTTCCTACCTACCACTTTTAAAATTTTTTTATTAAAACGACACCAAAAATTAAAAAAAAAAATATGAATTGTCCGAGATTTGAAATTGGGACCTCTCGATCTCCGGTCGAACGCGCTACCACTGAGCTAAACTGCCTTTGCTTTGACAGGTTACAAGATTTCTCATATATACTGACAAATTTATTAGACCAAGTGAAGTCTACAAAAATACTTTAAATATACTTACTATTATTATAAAATATCTTATTCCCGAGGAAGACAAATCCAAAGACACAAAAATTATAATAAATAATACATTTACTAAAAACACTAATATATCATTTTAATGACTTATTTGCGCTGACAGCGCTGATACATACATATCTTGAAAGATTAGCAACGAACTACATACTGTCTGTGTGCGCATGCGCCCGGCATTATAAAATTTCACCCTCGATCGTAAAGAAGTACAGTCAAACCCGCTTATTAGAATACCTTTTAAAGGAATATCCCGGTTTAAGGAATAGAAATTTGATGTCCAGAAACGTTTCTACTAGCAACCAGTGATCGGTTATTGGAATATCCCGGTTATAGGACTACTTTTGATTGGCACGAAGGCTATTCCAATAAGCGGGTTCGACTGTATAACTTCAAAAATAGTTTTGAGATAAATGGCTTCAAAGTTTTTCGTTTCTTAAAAATGCATTTATTAACATACATATTTGCACAAAATTTTAACAGAAGAATGATCACCTATAGCTCTTTTTGGTTGCAAAGTTTCAATATAATCGCTCCTACCATATTCTAGAAAAAAAAAATAAAATGTTGCTTGGTCTACTTATCCTTTAAATATATTTTAGGAAGTTTAGCTGTTATACGTTACTAGACCAACTACCATTTATGTCATTTGGTCTATTAATACAAAACAAAATATTGCGATATGCCTCTTGTAATCACTAAATAAATAAACTAGTATTTTTTAAATTTATATGTTAAACGTGTATTGCTACAACATAATCAATTCAATTATCATTAAATATATTTTTTGCATTTTATTGCTCGAAATTTATTTTACCATTCAATAGCGTTAATTCCAATGCAGTTAAAATTATATCAATAAAAAATTGGGAGTCTACAGAGTTTTTTCTGTTCTTGACTGAAACCTGCTCATATTTGAAGATAATTCCTCAATTTAGAAGTTTAATAACGAATAATATACAATAACAAATAACAATACAGTTTTTTTTTTTTTTTTTTTTTTGTTTTTTTATGGCATTGACTTGGGTGTCATTTAGCCAGTCACAACTTTTTTTTTTTTTTTTCTGTTCATACATAAGGAAGGCAATGAGGTCCTTAGAGTTCCATAGCAAACTCTTCTACAGCTCTCTACTCAGTTCAAAAGCTGGCCGCTATGGACTGTCCAAGTTGCTCACCACATTTTCCATTATGTATCTTCTTCTTCTTCTTCTTCTTTTTTCATACTTTTATTTGCATACACAATGCAATACTTGCTTGCACATTAACCCCTTAATGTACGTCTCTGACACGAGCGACCATTAAATTTTAATCTTTCAAAATTTTTCAAGCACTCGTGAAGTTGGTATTTGTATAAAAGCGTATAAATATCTAAATAGGGGGAAATATTTTCTACATTTTTTCTTCTAATTTTACATCTATACCTTTTTTTATTGCCAAGACTGTGTTGTCATTGTAAAATGATATTTAATTATCTATTAACTTGCAGTAGTGACCATTGACATTTCATAAATTGAATTTTGTTAAAAATCTGTTGTTATTCGAAGCGTTAGTGTACTAAACAGCGGTACATAGATATTGTCCTTTTCATGAGCATTTTTCAGTGCGTAACAAATGATAGGAAAAAGGGTAAGTCCGTGATAATACACATTTATGACATTTATTCTAACATGACATTTTAGTTAAATCTGACAGTTGTCACATTTTATTTTCAATTTGGAATAAAAACAAATCAAATGTGTTTCTTGCATTTATAAAATGGTATTTTCTTTGATTTGTATAGTCTTATAAATTATACAGATTATATTTGTAATATTATTATCTAATTAAAAAAAATTATTTTTTTTATTATGGCGCTATCTATCGACAACTAGAATAACTAGAATAAATATTGTAAATGTCTGTAATCACGGACGTGCCTTTTTTCTGTCACATACAATTTAATGCGTTAGAAAGAAATCGAAAAACTGTGACGCACTGAAAGATGATCATGAGAAAAAGAATACCTTTTTGAAGTTATACTTCTTTAGGCGCGATTGAGATTGAGGGTGAATTTATATTACACCGACAGTATGGTGTTGAAATGATCTGTCAATAATAAATAATTGTTCAATATGAAGGTAAACAAATGTTGTATAATATATTAGTTTTATTGTTGTGAGGACAGAAACAAAAAAGTTTATAATTGTAGTGACTTTTAAATAGTTTTTAAAAGCAACAGGTACGTAATAATTGTAAATGTATCATAGGTACCTACCTATTTGAACCTACCAAAATACATAGTATGTAATACTTTTATTTACATAATTTGATTACCATCAAAATTTCTATCAATATTCACCTAATATATTGTTTTCTTACTCTGTTTTGTTGTATTGTTTCAATTTTAAATCATTTCAATTCAAAATCAAAATAATTTGATTTAATTCAAAAATGTCAAAAGTTTAATCCGTAGTCGATCTTCGCACATAATGACACATTGTCTCCGTGGCGAAGCGTTTAAGGCGAATGAACCCCAATACCAACCGCGCTGATAAGCTGGTTCGAACCCCAATGGAAACTTTTATTTTTTTATTTTTTTTATACATTTTATGATTGTAAGTATATTTATTATATAATTTTATTTTCAGAAAATACGTATATATTTAGTTAAAAAAATTTCCGACAATTAATGTTCAGAAATCATTTGTGGCATTTTTAATGTGTTTGTGTGTGTTTTATTCTTTTATTATTTTAATTTTTGGAACTGTTTTAATAAAAATGTTTGAGAAGTAGTAAGTATAAATTAGTTTAATATTTAAATAAAATATATGTAAATAAAAAGTATATTAATTTCGTTTAAATCATATAATAGAAGTATAACTTCTTACGTGCGTACAAAGTACACACACATTCTTTTTTTATTGCTCAGCCAGTGTTAAGACACTGTAAAATGAGATTTATGTTTTAATAACTTGCAGTCGGAACCATTGACAATCTATACGAATTAATTTTGTAGAGTTTCCAGTATTTTGTTTTTATACAAAGCGTTAGGGTATTTGAAGCAGTCTGAAGTGAATCGTGTTTTTTTATTCTTAGAACTATTTTATGCCTTATATATAGATTTTATATAGATTATTTGTATTTTTCAATTTAATTATACATAAACACAACATTTTCACTTTAAAAAAATTCGATCATTTTTTGACCGAAACTTCAAAATTAATGTGTACATTAAGGGGTACAAAAATGTTATTCTGGCCAAACGCTTAGTTTAGCATAACCAGACCAAAGCCGTTGAGCGGCCGTGGGTAACGGCATAAACGCTGGCCTCATACGCCAGTAGACGTGGGTTCGATCCCTGCCAAAGACAAACCATTTTCATTTCCAATAATGACACGAGCCGTCTCACCGTGCCTCGGAGAGTACGTTAAGCCGTCGGTCCCCCTGGGCTAGTGTACATCGACACTAGTTACTTGAAACAGGGTTAAAGATGTAATTGGCGCTGGAACTATCCGAAAGGATCTCCCCGGCAAAAATGCCATACGATATTATTATTATACCAGACCAAAGACGCTTAGTCTACTATTGCGAAACTAAGAATGGCCGTTATGGATATAGTCTTGTTATGCAAAACTAAACACCCTTAATAGACAGAATGTCGCTTGGTTTAATTTTGTTTTTCTTAGTAACCGTTAACGTGACAATAACAGGGATTTTTTCCAAGATAGTTATCACCTATGTATCACCAGAATCCGCTGTTATCTCGATTTTAAAGAAATGGCGCTTGGTCGAGTTATGCATAACGCCGTCCGTTGCGCATAACGGTCAAGCTGTTTATTCACTTCAGATATTGTTTGGTCCCACAGAATGCCGTTCCTCATGGATATGACTTTTCCACCTTGTATGTTTCTGTCTTTTATAGCAGCATTCAGTATTCCATCTTGAGTTATCTTCATGCCCAAGTACTTGTAAATAGTAATTGTTTTGGAAAGTTTATATTGCTTACTTAATTTTGTTGATATTGTGTTTCAGGAAACTCAAGAATACCACCACCACCTTATGAAATACAAACAACAGAATCTACAAACTCCAATGAAAACCACCAAACACTTCAAGTTCAAAATCATCTAGTCGATATTGTGGACTCCAGACCGAACCTTTTAGCAAAAATTCCCCATATGGGCAATATAATCAGTCTCACCGAAGTGAAAGAACCCGAACATCGTCTTTTGCTGTTAGGCGGATGTAGAGGATTCCTAGAAGAAATCAAAATTCGAGGATGTTCTCCAGATATTAAGACATTTACTCAATTGTTAGACTGCATTCCAGATACTGTGGCCGCCGAGCAAGAACTTTTGAGTTCGATGAAGAAGTTTTATGTCAAGCCGGATCTAGATTTTTTCAATATGTTGATAAAGAAGAGGAATATGAGATCTGATAGTAATGCGGCAAAGGTATGACAGTAAATGACATTTATTTCATATACAAGACTCACAGAATTGATTTTTAGGACGTTTTGAAGTTGATAAAGAAAAACGGTTACAGACCAGACTTGATTACATATGGAGTTTTGGCGTTAGGTTGCACAACTGAGGAAGACTGTGTACAACTCATAACTGAAATGAAAGAAGGGTGTTATACGTAAGTTTTTGTTGTTTTGCTGAGAAATAAAGGTCGTACCCAAGCCACTTGATTGAACCGCTACAATGATGTTGATGTTTTTCGAATGCTTTTGACACTATTGAAAATGTTTCAATGATTTCAAAGCTTTTTGGCGCCTTTGACACTTTTCTAACGCTACAGAAGCTTTTTTAATTATCTGAAAGCTTTTTCAAAGGGTACTCAAGGTACAAGAGCGTCTCAAAACTTTTTCCGGTGCTTTTTTAATAAGTCTTCGTTTTTCCCAACACTTTTGACGCTTCTGAAGTATTTTCTATGATTTTGTAGCTTTGTTGTCCATTTTAAGCTTTTTCGGCGCTTTACTAAGGGTTTTTCAAGGGAAAATATTTTCGATGATGCTCTTTCGTTGATTTCTAAGTGTTGTTCTGAAGCTATTTCCCTGTGGCATTTTTATGATTAACTATTTATATGGTAAATAAGCCACAATTAAATTGAAAAAAATAATTTTATTAACGTTTCGACGCCCAAATCGGGTGTCGTTGTCAAAATACAAAATACTACTAAATTAAACAAAAATGTTGTTGCTAAGTAAAATATTCTTCTAATAATTTATTTAATCTGACTCATTTGTATTGGCAATTCAGACATATACATTTTAAAATAGAAGACTTTAAAATGATATTGCCAATATTTATGAGTTGCATTCCTGGGACGACTTTATTGAAAGATACGATTACATGAAATCAACCCCAACTCAAGAATATCCGCCACAAAAAATCATAACATGTGATCTGCCTTTAAAAAGACAACCAAATGCAACGATGACAGTAAAATTCTCGCGTTAGAGATTCCATAGTAAATCACGAGGGAAAACCTGGAAAAAACCTCATGATACTATCCCGTCATCGTAAGTATTTGGTCTTACATTTAATTTACTCTCAAGAAACTAATACCAAATTCTGACTTTAATATGTTTAAATTATAAATAATATTAATAATACATAGATATACAATAAGTAATACTAAAATATAAAATATGTACTAACTCGATATGTTATTGACTTACTAATCGTGGTATTTTCTTTCTATTGACTTCCTCGTTCAGTATGGGTAACCACATCCTACTGCATTCTACCGAGGAATTTGCGACACAATTGGTTTCATTTAGCATAATTAGAGCCGCTTCTTCGATTTTTCTCTTTTTACTATCTGATTCTTTCCGGACTATACTCGAATCTCTCCACTGAACTCTATGTTCATTATCCCATGCGTGTTGACATATTTGAGATCTATTAAATTCTCTATTTTTAATATAAGATTGATGTTCACTTATTCTAACGTTTAATGTTGAATTTATTTCCTATTGTTTTAAGTTTCTCGGATAGTCCTTTTATATATGGTATTGATATTTTCCTCGTATTATTTCTTGTGAAAGTTGTAGGATCCCGTTCTAAGTTGTTCTGTTCCATTCGATCCAATCTTGACAATTCCTTATATTTATAAACGATATGGGATAATCATTTTTTAATAAAACAGATGTTAACAATTGTTTTTCTTCTAACAATGAATTTTCGTTAGAACAAGTAATTTTGGCTCTATCATAATAAGGATTTAATGATTCCCTTTTTAACGTGGATGTTGTGATTCGATTTGTAATTGAGATATCTGTTGGTGTGTGTTGGTTTTCTATACACTTGAGTCTCATCCAGTATCTTTCTTTGAGACTAAAACATCGAGGAAAGGCAGGGTGTTATTGTATTCCTTTTCCATTGTAAATTTTATTGTCTCTTCTTGATCGTTTATAATATTCAGGAATGTATCCAACAATTCTGATCTATGAGGCCATATTTCTTATATGGCTTATTTCCCATATAAATAGTTGATTTCCAAGGTAGTTGATGTTTTTTATAATCGTTCAAAAATTTCAAAGGAGCTCCCAAATGTTTTCGCTGCGATGTTTTTGACACTATTGAAGCTTTCTCGGAGTTGCGAAGTTTTTTATACGTACCTATTTGACATGTTCCAAGGCTATAGGAACTTTTTTTTCAATTATCTAGAATGTTTTTCAAAGGGTACTCAAAGAAAAAGTTTGTCAATAATTTTTCCTACGATTTTCTAACAGTTTCTTTGGGTTTTCAACAAGACTTATTCGACGCTCTTGACGCATTTTCAACGATTTTGTAGTTTTTTCGACTGTTATCAATGTAAACCTGTCAAACGTTTTATTGCCATCTAGATTCTGCAAGTCTTTTGTTACGCTTGAAATTTTTCGATGTTGACGACTATTTTGCCGCGTTTTATGAGCTTTTCTACTCGTTTTTGGCGTTCTTTCAAAGTTATTAACGGATTTTTAAGCATTATCGACAAATGTTTGATCTTTTGAAGCTTTTTCCCCAAGTGTTTTCAACGAAAAAAGATTTGTAATGCTTATTAGACGCTCTTTTGTTGCTTTCCAAGGCATTTGACGCCTTTGAAAATTGTTCAACGACTTAGATGGTTTTGAAACTTTTTCAACGGCTTTTATAATGCAAAACGGCAAAATAATGCTGTTTAAGCGTTTATTATGCATTTCTACTCGTTTTTGTCGATTTTACAACTTTTTACACGCTTTTTCAAAACTAAGAATGATTTTGAAGCATTCTCGGCGTTTTTTGGAACTTTCGTAGAGCGCTTTCAACAATTTTGAAGCTTTTTCGAAGCATCTATAGGACTATTACTTACATCGGAAAATTTGCTAGATTTTTCCTGCAATTTTTCGATTTGTTTTTTTTTTCGCTTTTCAAAGCTTTTTAGTTGCTTTTTCACCACTTTACACCTTAGCCACTTAATTTTTTTTTATTGTTTTAGCTTAAACACCGAAATCCTGGGTGCTATGTTAAGCCAAGCTTGCTATCACATGAACATTAAATACGTGATGTACCTCATGGACTTATGTTTGACAGAAAACGTGCAGCCCAATAAGAAATTTATCGAGAAATTGTCAGAATTTAAAGCAAATCTTTATAACCCAAACATAGAAAAGGTATCGTAACATTTTTGGATTCATCAGTGTGTTTTTATTCCATTTTTAAATATTATTTGTTGAAAAAACTAGTTTTATGTGCAGGTATACGTTTCCTGAAACATTTACCTGTCTGACCTATGTATCTTGATAAATTTTTCTGTTTCAGACGTCATCTTTTATAAAAAATAAAGCTCTGTTTAAAATCCAATACAAAAAATGGTTAAACGAAGTTAGAGTAGACGATTCTGAGAATGTACATCCGTGGCAACAGTTCAGAGAAACCAACGACAACGAGCACAAGTACAAGCCGAAAGACACGGCTAGATTTAAGCCGAGACGACTATCTTTGTTTAAGGTTAAAACATCAACTAAAGTTAGGTATTAAAAATAGTTTATGACATGTTAATTATGTAAAATAAATTTTTATAGTAACTGTGTACATTATTGCTTCCTTCGATCATTAAAGGTGGCTGTCGCTGAAAAATTAAAGTACAGACAATTAAAAAAAAAACACCAAAAAATGTTTATAGGCTGTATTACAAAAGGTATTCTTGTAATTTAGAAAAAAAATTATAATTTCAGTTGATGAAGTTTCCTGTTGAGGTCTTCAAACTTAATGATCTTCCTGATGAAGAAATCTCCATATCTGTGCGCTACCTTGGTGTCGGCAATATGGATCATGTCATTATCTATGTAGAAGTCAAGCTAAAAAAGAATTTAATCAATAGGTGCGTCAATATTAAGGGCCGGTTGTTCGAACGCTAATCAACAATGATCATTATCAAATAATTAATTACTGTCAATGTCAATTGTTAAAACATAATTAATTACAATTCTGAGACTATAATCAATTAATATAACAATAATTATTAACATAATTAATAATAAATCTCATAATTGTAATTAATTATGTTTTCAGCAACCCAAACAAAGTTGACATTGACAGTTTTGGTGACAGTAATTAAATATTTAATAATGATCATTGTTGATTAGCGTTCGAACAACCGGCCCTTAGAGTTTAAGAAACGAAATAAGTATCAAAATTGCTCTAGCTGTCATAGTTTACAAGTCAACTTCCGATCTCATTATTACCCCCTCACACAATTTTTAATACTAGATCCGAATCCAATAAAAAACCCACATAAAACTTTGGTTTATAATGAATGATACTTGTAGTTGCAATGTGGTTAACGATATGACATTAACTTACCTCTGACCCACTCTGGAACTTTCCTTCCAAACCGGAGGCACCTTTAGACCAAACAACATTCTTCATCTTATGCTTAAAGCACAACAAATGTATGACCAAAGATTCAATCTCCTTATCCAAGTCTCTTCCTTCGTTATTCCTGCTATTCTGAGCCATAAACGTAGCCAATTTGCTCAGCGGCAAAGTAGTGTATAGCTTCAAGTAACTCCTGATGGTCGGCAACATTTTCTGCTGAGCCACTTCATCCATAAACACGGCAGTTTGGTGCTGAATAGCCTCCTTTGAGTAGTCTCCAGAGACGGAATCGATTGGAGGTGGGTAAGGGGACAAAAATTTAGGACAGGCATAAACGAAGCTGTTCTCGAATTCCGTTAAGTCGCCGTACTGCATTTTGTACATCTTTTCATGGTAGCTTTTTTCTCTCAAGACTTGTTGGATTGATTCATCGACACATTGGGGATGTAACACCAAGCAAATCGCTAACAAGTGATACATTTGATCAGTTTGTTTGTTAATCTGATCGTGTTGGTACGTTTTAGAGGCAAATAACTGTTTTGTTCGTTGAATGTACAATAAAATGGACGAGAAAGTTCTGATAGCATCGGAATATCTTCGCATCATCATGTAAGCAAAACCTACATAGTATGACGTTGATATTTGACAGGCAGGGATGTGAGCATATTGCGACTTCTTGTGTACTTCAATATTTTCTAATACTTTGATAGCTTGATAGTAATCTCCTAATAAGGAATGGAGTCTTAGAAGTCCCACCAATGAGAAATACCCCAGCATTTTGTATAAAGAATGGCTGCCGAATTCACCGGAAACAGACTCAGGATCACCACCACTAGCATACACCTCCAGCTGCTGCTTAATGTTACTCTTGTCCACCAAAGAGTGCAAAACGTTGAGGACGCACAACACATTCCACACTTTATTGTTAGAGTTCAAAGTCTCCAATTCCAAAGGTTTCTTGTTTTGTAGACGAGCTCTGTATTGGGCAAAGGACTGGAACTGATAGACGAATTCGTCGATGAGTTCCCACAGCCACAGGTCGGGTAGTTCTAGTGGCACGGGTTCTTCAGCGCTGAGAATGTAGTTGAACAAGTCGCAGTAGTTGAAGAAGGAATTGAAGCGTTGTTCTAAAGACGGACCTCCTTGGATGCGGGCGTAAATGTGGCGGAAGTAGAGTTCTTTATATAAAATCATAAATACCTGCAAAATAAAAAAAAAACAATAATTATAAAGATTAGTAAATATCTAGGTAATACTGATAAATTTATAAATATACAGAGAGAGTCTGTAAAGTGGAATAAATTCAATATCTCAAATACTAATTGTTTTTTTGGAAAATGCTCAGACCCGTCGATTAGTATTTCAAATTGTCCTTTTTGACATTCAATAAAAATGTATACAGGGTGTCCCAATTTAGAGATATGACGTCATCGTCGATTTTCTTAAATGGCAACACTGTCATTTTGATAGCTAATTTGATAGGGTTTGTAAAGTTATACATGACTGCAAAATATCAAATTTTTATTCTCTACCATTTACAAGATAATAGAAAATAACAAAGTTATATCTGTAATTTGGAATATATTCAATAATTAAAATACTAACTGTTTTTTTGAAAAATGCTCAGACCCGTCGATTAGTATATCAAATTGTCATTTTTGACATATAATAATAATGTATACAGGGTGTCCCAATTTAGACATATGACGTCATCGTTGATTTTCTTAAATGGCAACACTATCATTTTGATAGCTATTTTGATAGCGTGTGTAAAGTTATACACATCTGAAAAATTTCAAAATTTTATTCCCTACCATTTACAAGATAATAAAAAATAACAAAGTTATGAAGAACAAGAAGTAATCAAATAATAATTGAATTTATTTATTTCAATTAAGCAAATGCTCATAACGTTGCCCATTGACAATAATTGAGGGCAACATTATGAGTTTTTGCTTAATTTATTGAAATAATTAAATTCAATTATTAGTTGATTACTTCTTTTTCATAACTTTGTTATTTTTTATTATCATCTAAATGGTAGAGAATACAAATTTGAAATTTTGCAGTTGTGTATAACTTTACACACCCTATCAAAATAGCTATCAAAATGACAGTGTTGCCATTTAAGAAAATCAACGATGACGTCATATCTCTAAATTGGGACACCCTGTATACATTATTATTATATGTCAAAAAGGACAATTTGATATACTAATCGACGGGTCTGAGCATTTTTCAAAAAAACAGTTAGTATTTTAATTATGGAATATATTCCAAATTACAGATATAACTTTGTTATTTTCTATTATCTTGTAAATGGTAGAGAATAAAAATTTGATATTTTGCAGTTATGTATAACTTTACAAACCCTATCAAATTAGCTATCAAAATGACAGTGTTGCCATTTAAGAAAATCGACGATGACGTCATATCTCTAAATTGGGACACCCTGTATACATTATTATTGAATGTCAAAAAGGACAATTTGAAATACTAATCGACGGGTCTGAGCATTTTCCAAAAAAACAATTAGTATTTGAGATATTGAATTTATTCCACTTTACAGACTCTCTCTGTATATTTTTTTTATATCATTGGGTTATTTACGCATGGTTCCCAGATCTTTGACATGGCTGTTAAAGCTGATAACTTCTAGGCTGCTTTGAGTTTCTTTCTTTATATGGTGGTACCACTATAGCTTTATACAGCGCACTGTGGTTCCAAATGCCGAAAACGTGGTCAGGAACCTTTAAACACGTATATTGTTCATATACTTCAGAATTACTTTCGTACTTAAGGGTTTTTGGCATCGCTGACTACGAATCTGACTTTTTTTTTGAAAAACAAAATGGTGGATCCTACATGGTGGAGAGAAATTGAAAATATCAATAAAAACGCAAATTTTTTTGTCAAATTAGGTAGTTTAAGATCGCTGTCCAATACCAAATATTCAGAATTAATATCCGATATTGAACAGTATATTTATATCACCCCGTACATCACACGAACAAATTTGTTATCATATTTAAACATGTGCGGGATATTTCATTTGTTTAATTGTTGCAATTTATAAACAATATTTTGGCAATGGACATAATTTTAGCTGACTAATTAAAAACCTTTGTTCTTTTTGTCGTGTGGGCTATGACCCAATTCATGTTGCCAACAAGAGATAATACATTTTAGAATCATTCTCAAGAATCACTTCAACCAGGCCAGAAGTGCCTTTAACTTCAATCACTAGAATCAATATGTAGAGTCTTCAAATAATTCGCGTACAAGCAACATACCAGTACATCAAACGGTCTCTCGGGGTTGTAGGGTCTACTACCCTGGTGTCAGTCGATATCAATAAAATTGCTAAGTGCTATTGGTGTTTCAATAAACTGAAGATCATCCTCCACTGAGCCCGAAGATTAGACAATCGCTTAATAAGGCTGTATGATACTATGCATTGACACTATGCATTTTCTTGGTATCATTTCTAATATCGTTTCTGATATTAGAAAGTAATTTTAGTTACAGCTGATTTTAAGGATTCTATCAAATTTATAAACTTTTAAAAACTTCTAAATTTAACATTTTAATGTTAACCAGAATTTTAACGTTGACTCTTTGAGGTTGATTATTTGTGTTTTTATTTTGAAAGCCAATGAAAGCCAAAGTTATAGTTGATTATAGTTTCAGCTTTACTAGGACCTAAACATATGGTTATTAGTAGAACAGTACTGTACTGGACTAGGTAGTCCATATATTAAGTATCAATAAAATATTTATAAATAATACATACCTACAAAAACACAAATAAATTCATCAAGACATAAATCATAAGATCCGATTTTCAACCGCCATTATGACATTTAGATCATTTAGATGTTTTACCAGCAGGTTATACGTTTTTACTCTTTGCGCAGAAATTGGCGCAGTTCTTGTACAAGAATCTGTGTCTGGCACAAATTCTTGTATCGTTTCTTGTATCTGTGTATGACACTATACATTTTTTTGGCATATCAGAAACGATATTAGAAATGATACAAGAAAATGCCTAGTGTCATACAGCCTTTACAAAGCTAGTATTATGTTTTTAAAAAACAAAATGGTGGATCCGATATGGTCGAAAGAAATGTTTAAATGCATATTTATTTGAAATTTTATAATATAAGGGAGTTTTGAAATTGCTGATTACCAATACATTTTCTTTTGGAAGTACAATATTCAGAGCCCATTACTTATGTACAACCGCCCGTACATACTCAACAATCGTCAGAATCGTGCCATATGCGTCATTTCACACTTTTGTAATCATACAACCACCAGCAATGCAAAGGTAGCGAAACCAATGTGATTCTGTATCTTCTTACTGTACATTTTACTAAACATTAATTGCAGAATTATGTACTTTTTGAACGTATTTTTACGAAATTTTGATTATTTCAAGTATATTTTTACTGTTTATTCAATAACAAATTTTATGCATTTATTGTTATCAGATGTTTAGTCAACTTTTATCTTACATTAATACATACTTGAAAAAGAAAAATCTGCTTTACAACGATATAATTGATAAACTACAAAACGTTTTACAGAGTTTTCATATACGCGTTCTTTTTTAGACCAGGCAGTATCGTCACCCCGCTAGCGAAATTATTCCGATTCGATTTTTTTGCAAAAACCTCCCTAAAAAACAGGTCCTTATAACATATCCACAGGGTGCCGGGCGGTGCCGTGGTCGAAAAATTGTTTAAACATTTTTTTTTAAATTCACAAAAATAATTTTTTCGTTTCGAACAATTTTTTTTAGATAATTTGGGTCATTCTGAGCAAAATAGGTCTCTTGTCATTTTTCTCTAAAATTGACTGTTGTCGAGTTATATGCGATTAAAAATTTGAAAAATGCGAAAATGGCCATTTTCAAGGCTTAATAACTCGATTAAAAATTATTATTATGAAATTCAAAAAGTGACCAAATCAATTTTCAAACCCCTTCAAGGTCCTGAAGAGATTGTTGTCATTATTTTATTATAAAGGTGTTATTGAAGTTATACTTCTTTACCGGCGATAGAGGGTAAATTTTTATATGGGAAAACCTAGCGACCGGGCGCATGCGCATTATAACTTTGTTCTGATTGGATGTTCAAATGACATGTCAAAAATTATTCAATATGGTGGCTGTGGCACAGCTGTAGTTAGATTATTTATGGTTGTTGCGTTTTAAAATTTGTGTGAAAAGAAACAACAAACAAAAGTTAGTTAATAGTTATACTGCCTTTTTAAATAGTTTTCATATACCTATATTTTTGGACTTTTGGACTATTTTGGACAAGGAAAACTCATTCTAATTTGGTAAGTACCTAGTTTTTATTATAATCATATTGTAATTATACATTTGGATTAGGTTGAAATACATACATTTATTTTCTCAAGAATGCGGATTTTAGAGAGAAATCCCAAATTATGTTCGATTTTTATTTTTAAATTATGATTTTTTGGCGTAGATTTATTTATCTAGTAGGTATGTAATGCTTTGATTTACATACTTAATTTGATTACCAACAAAAGTTCTACCAATCTTCATCTAATATATTGTTTTCTTACTGTTTTGTTATATTTTTATATTTTCTTCCACAAAATTTAAACTACATAATTTTCAAAACAATTGTCAAACAGTAAAACGTTCAGTTACCGTATTTTTCCACATGATAAATAATGTGCGATTGGACGAGTGAGTCTACGCTTCGATTACGAGTCAAAGCGGCACGAAATTCAAGGGTTCAATTCCCGATGCAAGTTTTATTTTTTTATGCATATGATTGTAAGTATATTTGTTATATAATTTTTTTTTTCAGCAAATGCGTATTTAAAATTTTTGCCAACAATTATTATCGTCCAGAAATCATTTTTTCTTTGTGGCATTTTTCAATGTGTTTGTGTGCGTTTTATTCTTTTATTTTTTTAAATTTTTGGTATAGTCTTAAAAATCACATAATATGTAGTAGAAGTATAACTTCTTACGTGCGTACAAAGTACACACACATTCTTGTTTTTAATTATTACCAATTAGCGCTATAGTCCAGGATGTATCGTCGCCCCCGTTAGTGAAATTATTCCGATTCGATTTCTTTTTCACAAACTTACTCAAAAAGAGGTACTTATAACATATCCACAGGGTGCCGTGGTAGAAAAATTGTTAAAACAATTTTTTTTAAACAAATTCACAAAAATAATTTTTTCACTTCGAGAAATTTTTTTAGATAGTTTGGGACATTCAGATCAAAAAAGGTATCTTGTGGTTTTTCTCTTTGATTGTTGTTGAGTTATACGCGATTTAAAATTTGGAAAATGCGAAAATGACCATATAACTCGACAACAATAAATTTTAGAGAAAAATGACAAGAGACCTTTTTTGCTCAGAATAACCCAAATTATCTAAAAAAAATCGTTCGCAATGAAAAAATTATTTTTGTGATTTGTTTAAAAAAATTATTTAAACAATTTTTCGACCACAGCAAAGCCCGGCACCCTGTGGATGTGTTATAATGACCTCTTTTTGAGTAAGTTTGTGCAAAAAAATCTAATCGAAATAGTTTCGCTAACGGTGGCTACGATACAGTTGGACTATAGCGCTAATTGTTAATAATTAAAAATAGCAGCTTTGTACTAAAATAATGACAAAAATCTCTTCAGGACCTTGAACAAGGGGTTTGAGAGTTGATTTAGTAGCATTTTGAATTTCAAAATAATAATTTTTTAATCGAGTTATTAAGGTGATACAGTAGCGATCAACAGGTAGCCAAAACGCGTTCCAAGATTGTGGCTGTAATTTTGAATATTTTTTCGAGATATTTGGCACACGTATTCGTAATATAATAAAGAATGGCGGTACAGAGCCCAATTTGAAAAATATATTAATATGTGGAAATTACTCTGTAATTAAATACAATATTAAAAAAACGAGCCTGTACCGCCATTAAGAAGAACAAAAAAATACACTTTCTTCAAATAAACTTTTTTATCCGATGCCTAGATTTTGTGTCATTTTGGAACTACTAATGAAATAAAAAATTTTAGTACAGTGAACCTCGATAAGTCGGATTAATCGGGACCGCGGTCGATCCGGGTTATCTAAAATCCGGGTTAGCCGTAAAATATAGTAAAAATGAATAAAATACGGTATCCTTAGAGGTAAACTCCATTATACAGTGGAACCCCGATAAGTCGGCCCCCGATAACCCGGAACTCCGGCTAACCCGGACCGATTTTTATCAGACAAACATTTCAACAATAAAAATGTATGGCTGTTACAGAATCTCGTGAACCTAATTCATTCATTTGGTGACGTCAATATACGAACGAAACGGAAACGATTGATGAATCCGACATTACTGAAAATATCAGGGTGCAGATGGGACCCTGTCGCGCAATTCGCAGCAAATAAAATAGTCGTATGTTTTTGGCTTCATTTTATTTCGGTTATACATGCGCATTTTCAAGGTTCACGAGGTTTTGTACCAACTATATGTAATATAATATTTGAGAGATAATGGAACCGGATTGAACTACATATACCATAGTCCTTTATTTTTTTGAAACTGTCTGTGTTAGCATTGTTTAGAAAAGACTATTAAAATTCTTTTTTTAACAATGGTCTTAGTCATCACTGTTATTTAAGTAACATAACATCAGAGACGGTATTGTGTGTAGTAAAGTCGTATTATTGTTCGCTTCCGCTTTGTAATCGTTCGTAAATTTATTCAGATTTTGTGTTTGCGTGTCTTTTGTCTATAACGGCAACAAAACGTAAAAATTTTGTAGTGACAATGGAAAAGAAACTAGAAGCATTAAGTAGAATTGATAAAGGTGAATCTTGCAGCATTATATTATGGTGTCGGTACATCTACAGTATCGGATTGGAAGAAAAATAGAACTAAAATCGAAGAATTTTTTTTTCAAAATGATAACAAAAGACAGTTTAATCGGTAAAAGGTGCAAAGCTAATAAACCTAAGAATGAGACTTTTGACGACGCTTTGTATGTGTGGTTTTGTGTGAAATGCGAACGTGGTTTACCAGTGTCTGTGTGACAATTATAACGGAGTTTATCTGTAAGCATACCATATTTTATTAATTTTTACCATTTTCTCCGGCTAACCCGGATTTTCGATAACCCGGATCGGCCGCGGTCCCAATTAATCCGAGTTAACGGGGTTCCACTGTAATTGCAAAAACATCAAATACATATGCACAGTAAATCTAAATTACGTACAGCTGTATACGCTCATTTTTGTAAAGTAGTTAAATAAATCTATCTATCTACAGTATTGTTTATTTCTTGGTAAAAAACTCAGTCAAAGTGAAAAAATGTTCGTTTTGTCTCATGAAAATCGGTCCGGGTTAGCCGAACTTCCGGGTTACCGGGGGCCGACTTAACGGGGTTCCACTGTAGTTCCAAAATGACACAAAATCTAGGCATCGGATAAAAAAGTTTATTTGAAGAAAGTATTTTTTTGTTCTTCTTAATGGCGGTATAGGCTCGTTTTTTTAATATTGTATTTAATTACAGAGTAATTTCCACATATTAATATATTTTTCAAATTGGGCTCTGTACCGCCATTCTTTATTGTATTACGAATAAGTGTGCCAAATATCTCGAAAAAATATTCAAAATTACAGCCACAATCTTGGAACGCGTTTTCGCTACCTGTTGATCGCTACTGTTTCCTCTTAAGCCTTTAAAATGGATATTTTCGCATTTTTCAAATTTTTAATCGCATATAACTCGACAACAGTCAATTTTAGAGAAAAATGACAGGAGACCTATTTTGCTCAGAATGACCCAAAATTATCTAAAAAAAAATTGTTCGAAATGAAAAAATTATTTTTGTGAATTTGTTTAAAAAAACTGTTCAAACAATTTTTCGACCACGGCACCGCCCGGCACCCTGTGGATATGTTATAAGGACCTCTGTTTGAGTAAGTTTGTGCAAGAAAATCGAATCGGAATAATTTTGCTAGCGGGGGCGACGATACTGCCCGGTCTATTTCACTTTCACTGCCAGCCAAAATAACGTCATACATGGCTCACGTATCTCTAAGTTATGAATAAGAATAGATCCGGTCTGATCCTTTTACCTGCGTATTGCGACTCTACGATAGTATAAGAAATCAACTGTAAACATGAAAAAGCCCTAAATGGAACTTTTTATTTTACCTCATGACCACGTTTTTCAGCATTTGGAACCACTGTGCAGCGGTACCACTCATAAGGTGGAAAATTCACGGTAATGCCATCGTGTCAAATGGCGTGATATACATACAGCCAAATTTTGATCGTGAGTGTTGAAGCATGATTGCTGATGCCAAAATCCGCATTTTCATTCGCTTCGTAATCCATCGCGTCATGCCGTTGCTTGACGATAAGCCATCATGCCGTCTGCTTGTAAGTGGCGATACACCGCGTCATGCCATCACGCCACTCTCCCGTCAATGTCCAAACCCACGTCCATTTTTCGTTCATTCTATGCTGAGTTCTTCTTCGGAATCCGACATTGTGCGTCTTCACTCAACCACGTCAAATACGAAATGATAACCAATTTGGAGTGATCATGAATGGGTTATGATTTTGGCGTCAATCCATTTGACTGAAGCCATTTGGCTTGGCTCCAAATGGATTGACCGTGAATGCCTAGCTCTAGAGTTTGTCAGATAGTCTGGGCAGATTATCGGAGAACAGACCATTTTTGGGAAAAGTTATTTACCAGCAATTTTATTGCTGGAATCGAATCTTATGATTGTATATATTAATAATATAGGTATGCAAAGTCCGCAGATAGTGTGCTACTTTTTTTATAAACAAAATGGCGCCCGAAAATCGTGTTTTTTTCAGTTTTTGCTGTATAACTTTAAAGATTTTAACTTTACACCAAAAACACCCAAATAAAAATTCACCGTAATTAAATTCTGCATAGAGACGTGTTTTTCCTGATTTACTTCGACGAAAATTTTCCACGGAAAATGCCGGTTTTTCCAACAAAATCTTTAATTTTCAATTAAAATTTTAGATAAGTAATTGTTTATTAATAATTAAATAACTTGGTAGCATAAAAGCTCTTTTTGTACAGATTATAATTCCAGAAGCCGATGGAAATTGAATGAACAGTTTAGCAACAATTGAATTGTTAATTAAAAATTTACGGTCGTTATAATAACCACAATAATTATGATACATAAGAATAACTATGATTTTTGTATAAAAAGACACTGTACCTATCTAATGTACTTTACAGAATTGAAATTGGACTATTTAAGCGGCCTCAGGAATATTTTAAAATTATTAACAATTTTTTGGCTTATAAACAAATAGAATATCTCGGGAAATATTAAATTAAATTAAATCACGAAAACGGTATTGAAAAAAAAATAAGCAGGACACTTCTTTTAAAAGAAAAAAGTTTAATTGTGATGAGTGATTCCTGAGATACAACCGGTCAAAGTTGACCGGCATTTACGGCAAAGATATAAAAAATAGGGTCACAATAATTTTCAAACCAACACCTTTTTATTTTTATCCTCTTTCTTCACACCAATTTTCATATCTTTAAAATAATTATAACATATATTATTATAATAAAAACTATCGATATTACGAGTGAAAATTGACAAAAATAGCAAAATTCCAATCAAAAATTAGGTTGGAGAGATGTAATTTCAAAGTTCAAAATCGGTATACGTTAAAAAAAGCATTTTGTCGGCTTCCCATGGAGCAATTTTGTTCATTCTTTTTTTGTTCCAAAGTAACTCGAATAGAGCCATCTAACTAGCGCATTATTAAATGTCAAAGTTGCTTTTGTTTTGTTTTAATACATTTATTTATTTATTATAACAAAATTTATAATTTGTTTAATTAAAGATTGTTTAAATAATTATACAGCTTTTAAATGAGAATATTTGTATTTTTAACGTCAATAGGTACACTTGTAGTAAGTTTATCTAAATAAAGTCTACAAGTGGAAAAAATATGTAGTTTTCTTTTCGTATAAATTAATTAATCTATTACAACAAAACAAAAGTAAGTCTGACATTTAATAATGCGTTAGTTAAATGGCTCTACTCGAGTCACTTGGGAACAAAAAAAGAATGAAGAAAATTGCTCCATGGGGAGCCGAGAAAATGCATTTTTTTAACGTATACCGATTTTGAACTTTGAGATTACATTTTCTCCAACCTGATTTTTAATTGGAATTTTGCTATTTTTGGCAATTTTCACTCGTAATATTGATAGTTTTTATTATAATAATATATGTTGTGATTATTTTAAAGATATTAAAATTGGTTTGAAGAAAGAGGATAAAAATAAAAAGGTGATGGTTCGAAAATTATGATCCTAGTGTTTATATCACTGCCGTAAATGCTGGTCAACTTTAACCGGTTGTATCTCAGGAATCACTCATCACAATTAAACTTTTTTCTTTTAAAAGAAGCGTCCTGCCGCTTTTTTTCCAATAACGTTTTTATGATTTAATTTAATTTAATATTTCCCGAGATAATCTATTTGTTTATAAGCCCAAAATTGTTGATAATTTTAAAATATTCCTGAGGCCACCTAAATTGTCCAATTTCAATTCTGTAAAGTACATTCCATAGGTACAGTGTCATTTTATAAAAAATCATAGTTATTCTTATGTATCATAATTATTGTGGATATTATAGCGACCGTAAATTTTTAATTAACAATTCAATTGTTGCTAAACTGTTCATTCAATTTCCATTGGCTTCTGGAACTATAATCTATACAAAAAGAGCTCTTATACTACCAAGTTATTTAATTATTGATAAACAATTACTTATCTAAAATTTTAGTTGAAAATTAAAGATTTTGTTGAAAAAACCGACATTTTCCGGGGAAAATTTTCGTCGAAGTAAATCGGGAAAAACACGTCTCTATGCAGAATTTAATTACGGTGAATTTTTATTTGGGTGTTTTTAGTGTAAATTTAAAATCTTTGGAGTTATAGAGCAAAAATAAAAAAAAATTCGGGCGCCATTTTGTTTATAAAAAAGTAGCACACTATCTGCGGACTTTGCATACCTATATTATTAATATATAGGATCTTATAATTCGATTCCAGCAATAAAATTGCTGGTAAATAACTTTTCCTTGTATTTTGCTAATTAGCCCAGAGTAAGATTTCATGTCATTTTGAGCAATGGCTCAAAGAATGTTACCGTGACTATGTTTCATCGATTACAACCATGAAACGATGATTTGCTGAATTAAAATGCGGTCTATTTGGACATGTTTAATCGAAGGACATGATTAGTTTGTCCGACTAGACACCGTTAAGCTATTAACAAATTTTCAGCTTGCTATTATTCAACTTTTTTTTGGTACGTGGTATCCAGGCCTATATGATTCGCTTGAACGATTTAATATTGTTTAATATCCTTGATATTCATTAAATTCATTTCTATTATCGTGAATATTTTATTTTTGCGGTTTCCATTGCATTTGTCGTCAACGACAACAGAACCGTTCGATAATAATTATTATCATTAAGAAACAACAATTCCACTGTTTAGTTATTCAATTAAACTAAACCCCAACTCTTTAACGTTAATCAATTAATTGATTTTACCAGCAAAAAATTGGGTTAACTATCGTCGTATCGGTCGATAAAAGAATAATAAATTCATAGACTTGAGAAAATTCTTTTTCCCCATTTCAGTTCGCGCTGAAAGCTGTCAGAAAACTTACCGTAGCATCATGGAAGAGTACAGGAACCAATTGAAATGCAAAAAAGAAGAGTTGGAGCGGAAAATGAAAGGGGAATTTGTCAGCAAACAAAACAAGGTGAAGGAGAAAATCAAGGATGTCTCAGATATGGGATCAGAAGGTACAGTTAATATAAAAATCATTACGATTAAATAATATTTCACTTTTGAAAAACATCTAACTAAGGTATCTCTAGCAGTGGCGGCTCGTGGCCTTAGAGACAGGGTCGGCAAGGTTTTTCGTCTCCTCAGATAGGTATATTATCTAATTAAAAGGCCTAAACTTTTTGTTTTTTTGTTTTCGTTAGGTTTACTTGACATTCTCTCTTGTTTCATGGTGTTTCGACAATACGTTTTGATTCTTTTGAGACAAGAGAAATCCCGTTCATTAGAGGCAGAAGTTGGTTTTAATAAGAGAATTGATGAACAGTTTGTTATAATGAATTGTTTATTATAATGAATAATATATAAAATTATACATATTTTGTAACTCATCCCACTTTCCGAATATATTTGGATCAGCATATAAAACTTGTCTTATAAAACTTATAAAATTTTGTTTGATTAAAGAATGATAATTTTTAATTAACTTGTAATAATTAATATCTCGGAAATTCTTTGGCGTATGTAACTTTTAAATTTTGAATCGTAAAAGAGGTCAAAAATTTGCAAATCTTCAAAATTTGAAAAACGAGTATCTATTTGCATAATAGTAGGTACTATCCGTTGCAAGACAATTCCGATTTATATTTATATCTATTTAATATTCTATTATCACATTTTAGTATAAATAATATAATTATTCATTTAAAGCGTACTAAGTATGCGGAAGTAAGCTTTAAATGAATAATTATATTATTTATACTAAAATGTGATAATAGAATATTAAATAGATATACATATAAATCCGAATTATCTTGCAACGGATAGTATGCAAAATTTCAAAATATACCTACTCGTTTTTTGAGATAATTATGTGTCATGTTTTGTCTTTTTGGGGTGGTTCGGAAATATCAAGCGAATCCAAAACGTCACTGCGTATATACCTATTGGAAACTACTATCATTACGAAAATCTCTGAGATTTTGCACCAGCTTTGTTATTCGATTTTTGGAATAAATAATATCAGTTGACTCATTTTGAACAACAACGAATATCAAACCGATTTGGGTCAACACTTTCTTAAACATATTTAAAAGAATATTAAAAGAGTAATCATTTAATAAAGTTTTCAAATCGATTGCTTCACGGATCGAGATATCATCATTTTCGCATCGCATTCAATAATAAAATAAAAATACTTCCAAAAGCTGTTCAGGAAAATCTGCTACAGTGAAAACTAACCGAGATTTAAAATTCCATCGCGTCTGACAAACTGTTTGCATTTTTTTCGAAACAAATTGTTCTAAAACAGTAAGCAAAAACTGGCAAAAAAGACGATATTCTTTAATTTTTTTACACGTATCCTGCAAAACTAAATTCATTCTATGTGCATGACAGTGAGTAAATAAAGTTTGTGGTGCAATAGTTTATTAACTTTTGCCTGGAGACCGTTCAATTCACCGGACATCACGTCAGCGCCGTCATAAGTTTGCCCCAGTTTGCGCTATCAATTTATTTTTGATATCAAAAAAATTTAATCTGTTCTTTAAAACACCAAAAATATATTCTGCCTTATTGTTTTTACTCACGTCTGTAAAACCTAAAAACCTCTCATAAATATTACCACGTAACGCGTATCGAAGAATAATTGATAATAATAATTATTGTGAATGATATCTGTGACTGAGGTGAGTAAGCACATAAGTCAAATTTACCGAATTTTTTTGTTGATGAAAATTTGTAGGGGATTTGTAATACTATCATCAGCTCTAATCACTTTAGTCGACTATGCATTTTTACGTCTGTTATTGCTATTTGTGAATAATAACCAGACTGAGAAAATATCGACTTGACGTTGTGAGTAAACACTTAAGTCGACTTATGTGAAGAGAGCCGGTTGGAACTTGTTGAATCTTGTCGTCCCGTCGCTGACTTATGTTACTAGGCGCGTGTGGAACGTTACATGCAGAAAAAATTTAACCTAAAATAGTTCATTTTGGTTTGAAATCGCGACTAACACGTTTCCAAAAGATTTTTGTTTCAAGTGTCTGTTTATCTAAATATTAGAGTTTATTTCAATTGAAAAAATATGAGTGGGTTTTGAAAAGCCGCTTTGAAAAAAAGTGAAGAAAAATAGTTGAATGTTGCTAATACGAGCGATCCTTGCGGCACGGTTATTTCTAAGGAGAATGGTAAGTTTTTCTTACTGAAAAGTACTTTTAGTAGAGTGTGGGCCGGTTGGGCGTGGGAAAATTTTGACAGCGTGGGAAAATTTTTATCTGCCACGCCCCACGCCACGCCCACCACAAAGCCACGCCCACCACAAAGCCACGCCCACCACAAAGCCACGCCCACCACAAAGCCACGCCCGCCGGGCCAATGAGCAATTAGCCCC
This sequence comes from Diabrotica virgifera virgifera, assembly GCF_917563875.1. Classification (NCBI taxonomy): domain Eukaryota; kingdom Metazoa; phylum Arthropoda; class Insecta; order Coleoptera; family Chrysomelidae; genus Diabrotica; species Diabrotica virgifera. Next base: position 4,337,479 of record NC_065448.1, on the reverse strand, counting down.
GCCCACCGACCAATGAGAAGGAAGCCTCGCCCACCCACAGCATCGCCCATAGACCAATGAGATCAAAGTCCAGCGACCAATGAGAACTTAGCCCCAATCACCGACCAATGATCAGGCACCGACCAATGGGAACACAGCCAGGCCCACCTACGTCACAAACCCTCGCCTTCCAAGATGGCCTCCTCTTTATTTCGTTTATCGCAAAATATACAGGGTGTAGTCAGAAAGCCAAATAAGACACTTATCCATGAAGCACCTATCTGCCATCTGCGCTGTTATTGGTTCGTTTATTACATGTAAGACATTAAACGAAAGAGGAGCAATCACAAAGACATTAGCAAAAGAGCATTAGAGCATGTCTCCGACCTGACTGATCATATATTGTTGGAAAGAGGAAGGCATGTTACCATATAAACAAAGATGTCAGCAATGACAAAAACGGCACTATATCATATCTTCGTGTCTATTGGTCCAATTCGTGTGAATATGGTCTCGTTGGGAAAAAGAGGGGATATTGAATATGTTAACATAAAAAAAACAAAGATGTCAGCAATGCCAAAACGACACTATATCTTCGTTGCTATTAATTTTAGCGCAACAGACATCGAAGGGAAGGAGAAACATGGCAACACTGCCAAAACGGTGATATATTAGTCCTATCACAGTTCTTCATCTTATCATGCCACCTGTCGGCTGCAACATGTAACTATGCTCAAACCATCTAGAAGAACGTATACCAGTCTTACAGTATGACCAAACCATCAAACATCCTATCACAGTTCTTCATCTTATCCTGCCACCTGTCGGCTGCAACATGTAACTATGTCCAAACCCTCTATAAGAACATATACCATTCTTACGCTGTGGTCAATTCTTCATCTTATCATGCCACCTGTCGGCTGCAACATGTAACTATGCCCAAGCCCTCTAGAAGAACGTATACCATTCTTACAGTACGACCATCAAACATCCTATCACAGTTCTTCATCTTATCATGCCACCTGTCGGCTGCAACACGTAACTAATTGACATTGCCAAAACGGCATTACAACATATCTTCTTTGCTAATGATCCGATTTTGACGTATGGGATATCAAATGAAAGCGGTGGCGACACAGATGGCAACTGTCAATTCTTCTTCTGTCAACGTTCAACATTAATTGCCAATTCTTCTTCTTCTTTTCCGTATAGTGCCTAACAGAACGTGACAGTGCCTAACAGAACGTGACGTGCATAACGTCACGTGAATCACGCGACGTAAATAACGTGACCTGATGGTTTCTAATGGCCTCTAATGGTCTCTGCTACACTCTATTCCCTAATGGTATAGACTATTTATCTTTAAACCATCCTAACAGTGTACCTCTTTAACGTGATATTTTACCGTGAATGACGTAACGTGAATGACGTGACGTGAATAAGACATTGCCAAAACGGCACTATATCGTATCTTCGTTTCAATCATACATTCCTACAATGAACATATACCATTCTTACAGTATGACCAACAAACATCCTCGATCTCCCTCCAAGCATACATTCCTACAATGAACATATACCATTCTTACGCTGTGACCAAACCAGCAAACATCTCACGTACAAGTCTTTTCTACGGAAAGTTGGGTAGTATCATGAAAATCACCAAACAAAAAAAAAAAAATGGTATTGCGATTCGCATACTGTATTTTATCTACTGCAAGGAGGGTAATATTATGTAAGTTGGTATTTTACTTTTATAGTTAAATAATCGTCTATTCAATATATAGGAGACTACATTTGCCATCTAGTTTTTATGTTTATTATTAGCTCTAATCCTTCCGTAAACGGAACATAATAATGTATACAACGTTTATGATATATAAACCTTCGGTGTAGAATACTATGACGTTCCCCCACTCATGGAAAATTCACAGATACACGATAGAATACTATGACGTTCCCCCCACTCCTTCAAAATTCACAGATACATGATAGAATGAATAAAGCAAAAATCAGTATCATTCAATCATTCGATGAAGCAAGATGGAAAAAATTGAGTTGTTCAGAGGTCCGAACGCAGTCAGAAAAATTAAGCAGTTAAATGTAGATGATATACTTATTGATCAATGGATGACAAACACAAAAGTTACCTGCTACATCCTTTATGTCAGCGGAGTACCAGCATCATTTGTACTCTTATCGAAACGTGACTTTGATCCACTTGGACAACATGATGTACCAAGAGTATTAGAATACGTATACACTTTACCTAATCATCGGAGAAGAGGATATGCATGCAAACTTATACATCACATAAAGAAAAATAATGAATTCACTGCGTTCTGCTCCAACGAAGAATCTGAACGGCTTTTTTTAAAAAGCAAATGTATTAATCACGGCTTAATGAATTATAATGTAATGTTTAGATATCCATAATAAATTTATATAAAATATATCTTGTCTTATTTCTTACACGTTTAATATACTTGTAAATAATAGATGGTGTAGCTTACAATGACAATACATAAAGATGCATGAAACTGCCATGGTTATTAATCCTATTTGATATCCCCCAATAGAAATATGGGGTATAATAAAATGAATGAAGAGATAAAGAAATGATAAAAATAAAACTTTTTTCATTTATCCACTCACTTATGCGGTTAAAAAAAACCTTAAAAAGGAAAAGGTATCTGCTGTTGCCATGCAACGCAGCAGTAGCACACACATTAAAAAACACATCCATCCTTGTTTGCATACAACAATACACTGATCCATAATATAAGAATCAATTTATAAATAATCACATAAAGCATATGATAGAGTGCCAAAGAGGCCTTATACATAACAGGTTGTTAAAACAAACATCTTAACGTAATTTGTCATTCAAAATCCTGTAATTTGAGGTGCTACATGATAAGATTCAACATATCAGGCAAATAATATAAGATAGAGGGTCAAAAAGGCGTTATATGTGACATGTTGTTAAAACCGACATCACAACGTAATTTGTCATTCAAAACCCTGTAATTTGAGGTGCTACATGATAAGATTCGACATATCAGGCAAATAATATAAGATAGAGGGTCAAAAAGGCGTTATACATGACATGTTGTTAAAACCGACATCACAACGTAATTTGTCATTCAAAACCCTGTAATTTGAGGTGCTACATGATAAGATTCGACATATCAGGCAAATAATAAACGATAATGTGTCCAGAGGCGTTATACATGACATGGCGTTAAAACAGACACCGCAACGTAATTCATCATTCAAAATCCTTTAATTTGATGGGTCACACATTGATTTCTGATTATCCGTTCCGAAGATACATGGTACATTGCCATAACGGCCTAAGGGATAACTTGGTTGAGCTGTAAATGCTTATTTATTGTTATTGACGTTAAAACAAAGCCATTAGCATAGAAAAATCTCGTATCGCAGTTTGATCTCTAGCAAATCCTAATTCGCTCAATTTTGCACCAAGTGCTCCGTGCAATATATCATTAGAAAGGTCTTTTCATACATATTAAGAAAATCACTGACCAAGTGTGTTACGGTCATTATTTATGGCTGAAAACGACAAAAAACTACAAATTCTCAATGTACTATATTGACACAAAATGTACTTATATGGTACAAAAAAAGGCCTTATACAGAACATTGTGTTAAAACAGACATCACAACGTAATTCGTCATTCAAAATCCTTTAATTTGATGGGTCATACATTGATTTCTGATTATCCGTTCCAAAGATACAAATATTTGTACAAAATTATGAAAAATCGAATAATTTGAAATATTTACAAAAATATTTTAAGTTGTTTGTTAACATGCCGGGTGTGTATGGTTGATAAGAAAAGAGTGCAGACGTTATTTTTGTTAATATTAACCTCCAAAGATATGACAAGCCACAATGCTAAAAGTCCGGATGTAGTCGGATGATAACATGTAACCGCAGTTGTTATTTGTGTAAATGTTATCACATATTTTTAAAACTATAAGGTCTTGTTTTTGCAAAACACATTCAATTTCATTTGATCACGTTCATGCTGTGTGAATTTCGCCTATAAATACTGAAATAAACGAGCATATACCACAGTCGACATCTGACAGTTTCTACAGTATAGTTACAGTGTTCAGTGGAAAATATTCAATTAAGGTAAGAGATTTTGCTGTTTATTTTACATATGGTTTTTATGAATTTATTGGTTTGCTATTTTTGTTAAATAATTTGGATGTACATGTGTTTCCTTTCATCTATGGGTAATACTGGTTTTAATTCTCTCTTCCCAACTTGTTTGCAGGTCTTCTAGGTATCTATATATACTTCTCTTAAAATAAAATGTGTGTACTATAGGTGATTTTATTCTTATATTCAATGTGATTTATTATAAGTAATTTTATTACTTGTTTTTATCATATCGTAGGATGTATCTGTCGCTAATATTTTTAACTGATTTTACGTTTTATCCCTAAAATAATAATAGCTGTTTATGACTCATTTCTACTGTACTTTTTCATCTTTTAATATTTCCTTGTTACATAAATAAATGAGGTAGGTTTTTACATTAAGATAATCATATTTTACTATTTAGTTCTAATACTTTCATGGTCTAGAATCCGCATATGGCCCAGAATCGGTATGCCGATACGTGGCCACTTTCATGCACCAAAATCGCCATGTGGTCCCGAATCGGTGGTATGCCGACTCCCGGACACTCAAGAATAGTAACTTTTTATGATACATTTAGCGCGGTACTCCGTCTTCTTTTAGCACATTTTTCTTGTTATCTGCATTAGGATAATAGTATTTTACCGTTTAGTTCTTATTTTCTAATTTGATTTATAAATTTGTTTTATTTCATGTTTTTCAGGCATGTATGATGCAACACCTGTCCGTATATTTCTGAACAATTTTATGATTTATTTCAGTATCTTTTTATGCCGCATTCTACCGTACTTTTGTTTTTCAACAATATACAATGAAGCGTAGCTGTCATTTATATTTTATATACGACCAAGCGTAGCTGGTATTTATTTTTAACAGTGTGATAATAATCGTGTTGCATTTTCTATTTTATGTACGACCCAACTTATTTTTATTTTTAAAAATATATTGACACTCTTTGTAATGCATTGGGTTAGTAAATAAGAGACAATATGAGTCATTTTATTATTTTATTTAAATTTTTTTTATGCTAGTACATTATTACAGTTTTTAATTAAAAACTAAATGCCCTAGTCGATTTATTTTAACATTTTTATCCAGAGGTCCAACGACATAATGGTTAAACGATGATGTCTCGTAATCTATGCTTGTGCGCTGTTTAAATTGTCGGTCAGAGCGTTCAACACTCTTACGATGTTTTTTCTCAGTTTTCCGAACATTTTCACAGGGGCTTCGACGCATGTTTGAGTTATTTTTAAACAAAGGTTTTATGATCTTATTAAATTTATCCGGGAATGCTTGATGCCTCAAATATCCTAGGGAATCTCTATGAACACCTGTGACTTCTAATATTTTTTTTTTTATAGTTTAGGCTATCATTTGGTGTAAAGTCTTGAGGATACATATAAAATTATAACAGTATATAGCCCACAAGTAGCCTTGTACTTGCTATCGTTAATCAGTATATTCTTAGGAGCAAATTTGATTTCCATATCACCCATTAGCCATTTATCAGTTTTCCAAACATAGTGTGGACCATAAGCTCTATCAAGGTCTGGTGAATGATGCCAATATTTTTGAAGGTGTTCATCTTCTTCTTCATCTGTGCTTTCTTCATCCTTCTGGCGCATATTTCTCAAACGATTGTTTTGGTGTCCGCTGGTCTCTTCATGCTTCTCTGTCTGATGTGAAGTTTTCAGATAATTGTTTAGTTCTCCAAGAGGTTCAGTACTAGGTGTTAAAACTGTTTTGAGTTGTTGTTCACGTTGCATTATTATTTTGAGTGAATTATACTTTTTTTAATAACTTAGCAAGCTGCTTGACACGATGTTCACCGTTAATTTTCTTGTATCTGAATGCCGTTTCTCTAGTTAACACCTTTATCTATATCCGCTAACTCGCATCTGACATATAGCTAACATGCATCTGGCATACATCTGACTTGCATCTGACTAGCATCTGACTTGCATCTGACTTGGCGCTAACCGTTAAATTATCGCTGTATAACCTCAGACATAACGCTGAATCATAGTTTACTTCATGCAGTAATCACGTGACACAGAACGTCACAGTAACTAACAGAACGTGACAGTAACTAACAGAGCGTTACGTGAATGACGTAAATCACGTGACAGTACTCAACAGAACGTGACAGAACGTGACAGAACGTGACGTAAAATAACGTGACAGAACGTGTCAGCACCTAACAGAACGTGACAGAACGTGTCAGCACCTAACTCTCTCTATCTCTCTCTCTCTTTCTCTGCTATCACACTTTCTTTGCGCTCAACAACCTTTTTGCTACAAGCATCAATGACGTACTTCCTATTAACAAGTGATATATTGTTTGTAACAATATAACCTAATTCTTTAATTATTTGTTTTATAGCTAAGTAGGTCATTGTCAATAACTGAGTTGTATATAAAAAACAATTACTTCAAAAATTTATTTATTTTTTCCTAAGTATCTTTGCTACAGTAATAAAAATATTTTTTCGTATTTCCAGCAGACCTGCAGGAGCCTCTTTAAAATAGGCAGTCGTCGATTTGCTTTTCTGAAAATCATAATAAATATTCTACATTTTTATGTCTTCGCCGCTTTTACACATAACATTCCTTTTTTCATCGTAAATTCTATTTGATGAGGTAGATGATGTTTTGTAATTGCATCTGTTGGACCGTATACTAGTTCGTATGTTCATTCCAGAAATGGGGCGTAATTACAATTCCATTTGAGTAGAACTTTGCACCTACTACCACCTCTGTCTTTATCCCATACTGGCTGGCAACTTCATGAAATATTAAACTAGCCGGTAAACACGCGCCTGCGTAGCTGGTTCGGATAAATTCTTGCTCGATACATGTCTTAATCAAGTTTAACTGAATGTACTGTTTCATACTGGAGCAACTGCTGTGCCTGCTTTGACGGTTATTCGAAGAATGAAAACTTATTGTGTTATCGAGTGTGTTAGTGATGAAAGTGGCGGGAGTTTTCTCGCCGAAATGTTATGCAAATCTAACTGAACAGTTTTCAATGTCGTGTTTATTCATCATATCTCGATATATGTATATCGGTTCTCTTCATACATTTTCCACATCTTTCGCTAAGTAGCTGACATCTATCATAATTATGTTGCCCATTTTTCAAATATTTTCGTAACTAGACCAGGAAGAAGAATTATATGAAACCCACTTTCAATTCCTAACCATGAATCCTTCTTGTGATAGAATAATGAAGAATTAACTATGAATGAGTCGACTTATAATTTTATGTGCCTGCTCCAATCTAATCATCACAAAGTATCTTTTACTTTCTGGTAATATTTGTTCTAAGTTGGCCGTACTGCTTCTTTTTATGTTGGTAGTACTGATACTTCCTTGAAAAATGTATCCAAGTTCAATAAATGTCTTAAATGCAGCACTTTTACATTGATTCTTATGGAAGAACAAGCACAAATCTACACTTTGCAGGGGCCTTTTGAGCATAACATAATAACATTTAGTTTTCCGTCCGACTAGAAGTATATTTAATACCTTACATTACGGCATTTTCTTCATTCTGTTTCAGATATTCCTAGCGTTCAGACGTGTGCTCTGGTGAGTTTTATATCGTTCAGAAGTGTGCTCTGTTGAGTGGCAAACTTTGATTTTGTCGAAAACAATTTTTTTTTTGAAATTTTTAAAACATATTTAGTGTTTGGGTTCTAATTTTTTTGAATTCTAAGTTTTGAATATTTATTATTATGTTATTACTTAGTGTTGTTTGATTTGGTCAGTTTTTTTTAATAACGAAAACATGAACACATTCTTAGTCACTAAAGATACATTTAAGAAAATTCGTATTTCTCATCCTTTAATAACGAAAACATGAACAAATTCTTAGTCACTAAAGATACATTTAAGAAAATTCGTATTTCTCATCCTTTAATAACGAAAACATGAACAAATTCTTAGTCACTAAAGATACATTTAAGAAAATTCGTAAATTTGGCCTCCAGGGACGAACTCTGGAATTTAAAATCAGGGATGTGCCGCAGAGTGAGGAACCTGTGGGATGGGTAAAAAAGGCCATCGAGGAGATTGTACTTAAGGGAACAGAAGGTTTGGAACCAACCGATCAGGTCGGTTTCACTTTTTGCTCGAAAGACTTTGCCAGAGGTCAGGGTTGGATGAGGTTCAAGCCTGCCTGTGAAGTGACCGTTGATGATATATGGGATAAGATTAGTTCCATATATCAGAGTAATAGCACCGGCCTCAATACCGAAACATTTTGTTTGGGTATTACGACGGTAAAACTGCCCGCGGGAAAAGGTGGTCCGAGAGGAAGAGCTTATAACTCCTTTAACGAGGAGTGTTTGAAAAGGCGAGGAACTGTTGTTATTAAAAACAAGGATAATCTTTGTTTACCTCGTGCTCTTGTGGTTGCAAAAGCTCACGTAGATAAGGACCAAGAATGGAAGAAGGTACGTCAAGATATTGGAAAAATACAAGGACAAAGAGCCCATCAACTGATTGAAGCCGCTAATGTAACAATTCCTGTCGGAGGGGCAGGAATACCCGAACTACAACAGTTTCAGGGACACCTCACAGATTACAAAATTGTGGTGTATAGTTATGGTAGCAAGGGTCGTGACGTTATGTTCTGTGGTAACACTAATGGTCCAGCGTTAAATCTTTTGTATCATGAAGGACACTTTAACGTGATCACTTCTTTGACAGCTGCTTTTTGTTGTATTTATTATTGTGAGGAGTGCCACCAGCCGTTTAACAACAAAAACGACCACAGATGTGGTGGTACATGTTTTGCTTGTCGTCGTTCACCAGCTTGTTCCAAAGATTGCGTGAAAATACCCTGCGATCAATGTGGTCGAAACTTCTACGGTAAGGCATGTTTCAATGCTCACCTAGGATCGGTATGCGATAAAATCAAAAGGTGTAAGACCTGTTACAAGATCTACACCAAAAGTCATGTCTGTGGTGAGGTCTTCTGTAAAACTTGTAAGAAAAATTGTCCGTCAGATCATCTTTGTTACATACAGCCCGATTCTGGTCTTCCTCCATCAAGCGATTTTCTATTTATATTTTATGATTTGGAAACTAGTCAGGAAAAGATATTGGCTGATGGTTCGCTTCTTCAAGAACCAAATCTCTGTGTATTTAATCAACGTTGTTACAAATGTCTCCCTGAGATGAAATTAGTTTTCTGTCAATCTTGTGGATTTCGCCAAAAGATTTTGAGGGGTCTTGACGTAATAAGTCTTTTTATGAATCATATTTTGCAAATTAGAAAAAAATTCAAGAATGTTGTCGTGTTAGCTCACAATGGAGGAGGCTTCGACCATCAATTTATTTTAAATTATATTTTAACAAAGACTGATTTAACCCCTGATCTCATTATGCGTGGTACAAAGTTGGTGTCAATGGCTGTTGGTAACGCTCGTTTTCTCGATAGTCTTAATTACTTTCCAATGGCGTTGTCTGCTCTACCTAAAGCTTTTGGGTTGACAGAGTTGAAAAAGGGATATTTTCCACATCTGTTTAACAGAGAGGAAAATCAATCTTATGTTGGACCTATGCCTGATCTAAAATTTTACGATCCCGATAATTTAAAAGATGATGCACGTGACAAGCTGATCGCGTGGCACGCTGAAAGAGTAGATGAGGGATACGTTTTTGATTTTCAAAAGGAAATTGTTGAATATTGTATTAGCGATGTTGAGATTTTGACTAAGGCTTGTCTCACTTTCAGAAAACAGTTGATGGATACTTCAAATGTCTGTCCGTTTTTCGAGGCAACAACTGTTGCATCGACGTGTAACAAGGTATTCAGGCGTAATTTCTTACAACCAAACACAATAGCCCTTATTCCAAAAGGTGGCTATCGTTTTAAAGATAATCAGTCGAAAATAGCTTTGCAGTGGTTATTGTGGGAAGAGAAGCAACGCTGTATTAAAATTCAGCATGCCGCCAGGGGACCTGAAGCTCTTATTGGAAATTGTAGGGTGGACGGTCTTTACGAAAACACCATCTTTGATTTTCAAGGTTGTTATTACCACGGTTGTCCTACTTGTTACCCTACAGATAGAACTGCACCCCTTCATGACGATCCTTCAGATTGTATGGAAAATCGTCATGATAAAACAATTGCTAAAGTTAAGCATCTCAGATCAATAGGATATGAGGTGGTTGAAATATGGGAATGTCAATTCCGTAAAATGCTGACGGCCGAGATAAAGGCGTATACCGAGGGGCATCCTCTTATGGCTAGTTTACCTTTGAATCCTAGAGATGCTTTATATGGTGGTCGTACAGGCAATACTGTAGAGTATTACAAGTGTAAAGATGGTGAAAAAATTAAATACGTTGATGTTTGTTCGCTTTATCCGTGGGTATGCAAGTACGGAAAGTTCCCAATCGGACATCCAAAGAAAATATATATTGGACAGGAATGCACTGCTGTAGACATTACTGAGTTATCTGGATTAATAAAGTGTAAAGTGCTTCCTCCTACAAACCTCTATCATCCTGTTCTTCCTACCAAGATGAACAGTAAATGTATGTTCGTTTTATGCCGAAAGTGTGGAGAGGACTTTGCGGAAGAAGAGTGTGAGCATTCGAATGATGAACGGGCTCTAACAGGTACTTGGGTGATTGAGGAGGTAGTGAAAGCTTTATCAAAGGGTTATAAAATACTTGAGACCTATGAGATATGGTCCTATGATACTTTACAGTTATCGAAATCTCAGAAAGGTCTTTTTTCCGATATGATGAACAAATTTATCAAAGTGAAACAACAAGCTTCAGGGTGGCCGCGAGGATGTGTATCGGATGAGGAAAAGAGCCGGTACATCGAGGAGTTTCTTCAGAGGGAGGATGTCAGGCTGGAGTTTTCCGACATAACGGAGAACCCTGGTCTGAGGTCGTTGGCTAAGCTTATGCTCAATTCTTTCTGGGGTAAGTTCGCTCAGCGAGAGAACCTCCCTAAAACATCCATAATAAACAAGCCTGGAGAATTTTTTGCTATGTTGATTAATCCATCCATTCAGGTTAATACGGTGATCCCTGTAAATGAGGACACACTGGTTGTTACGTGGGAGTATGTGAAGGAGGCGTACTCAATGTCGTCAGCAGTTAATGTTGTTCTGGCATCATACGTTACGGCTCTGGCTCGTCTCAAATTGTACTCTTATCTGGAGATTATTGGGTCTCGGGCAAAATATTACGACACAGATTCGTCTATTTACCTTTCCAAGGCTGGCTTACCTGATCTCCCAATAGGTGAGTGTATAGGTGACTTAACTGATGAGTTGGGTGGGGGGTATATTTCAGAGTTCGTTTCTGGAGGGCCTAAAAATTACGCATATAAATACACTTTGCCTAACGGTGAAGAAAAAATTTGTTGTAAGGTTAAAGGTATTTGTCTAAATTATGAGGCATCTAAATTAGTTAATTTCGATACCATTAAGAAGATGGTACTTATGAAGTCTGACCCTGTTTCTGTGGTGACTAAACAAATACAAAGGACACAGGATCATTGTGTTATCACAAAAACCCTTGAAAAAAAATATAGACCAAACTCAGCAAAAAGAAAATTTTTTGAAGATTTTACATCCGTACCTTATGGTTATAAAAAACTTAAAATTTAAACTATAGCCCAGACTCAGCTTTTTTATTTTTTTAACACTATACCTGTTTAACACTCACAATCAACATTTTTAATTAGTAAGTTATATATTAATAGATTACTTTTTGTTTTGTCAACAGTGGATGCTTTTTCCTCTGCGATACAACCGATCGTCTGTCACACTGAAAAGTGGGTTACTAAAAAGTTGTAGTGAGTTGTCGTTTGTCCTACATGATTAAACATCTTTAAAAGATGTTCAGTTAAGACCATTAAAAGATATCTGATATATAGCCCACTGGCAAATTAATGAGCCGTTCTGGTTACGTCCGTTGCTCGTGTAGCCGCTCATTATAAAAGATGGCAATCAGATCATAAAAAGATGTCTGCTGAACCATTTCCTGTATGTTTAAAAAAGATGTTCAGTTAAGGTCACTAAAAGATATTCGTTATAAAAATGTACTATAAATAATGTTAATAAAAAGATACCTGCTGAACCATTTCCGGTATTTTAAAATACAATAAACAGTTTTCGGCTATGAACCACTTTGTGATTTTGTAACATCATTACAGCTTTGCTCGTTACTTACTAGAAGGTGGGGCAACAATCGCTTGTTCTATGCTATCACAAATATATATATATATTGAATCACATTTGATTCCTCTGAGGAAATTTGGTGGTTGTAGGCCTCTAGGGGATGGTGTCCACGATAAAACACCAACGAGGTATGTGTTGTACCTCATGGGTGCCTTGGAAATCAACACGAGTAACCTTTGTTTCAGATTATCCTTGAAAAAAAAATCAGCACGAGCTATGTTAGCTTTAACGTGACGACCTTTACGACATGCTTTTTCTTTACGACAATACTGTTAGATATGTCTTTATACATTAACAAAAGTTTTTTTTCTACCTAGGTATACTCTAAGTGTATATAATTTTTTTTCTCAATATATCTGATACATAATACCTTTAAATATGGTCCTCCTTTTGGAGTATAAAAAGGACGGTCGACTTTTAACCCGCACGGATGCACGCCTATGTACCTTTACGAAGGGAATTGTACATAAACCTATAAGCTGATCGTAATCCATATCTGCAAAGTATGTTGTCAGCTTGGGTTAGTATATACAGTGCATTCCGTATGTTTTATAAACATGATCAGGGGAAATTGTTGCCTGATGGCTATTAAAGAACCGTCTATGGCCCTCATATATTCTTATCACAGATCTTTAATATCAAACTGTAAAATTAATACTACCCACTTGCCGTAGATAAAATATTGTATGCAACTATTCAGTAAATTACATAAAAATAATACACATTTTTCTGAAAAGACTTGTACATGAGATGTTTGCTGGTTTGGTCACAGCGTAAGAATGGTATATGTTCATTGTAGGAATGTATGCTTGGAGGGAGATCGAGGATGTTTGTTGGTCATACTGTAAGAATGGTATATGTTCATTGTAGGAATGTATGATTGAAACGAAGATACGATATAGTGCCGTTTTGGCAATGTCTTATTCACGTCACGTCATTCACGTTACGTCATTCACGGTAAAATATCACGTTAAAGAGGTACACTGTTAGGATGGTTTAAAGATAAATAGTCTATACCATTAGGGAATAGAGTGTAGCAGAGACCATTAGAGGCCATTAGAAACCATCAGGTCACGTTATTTACGTCGCGTGATTCACGTGACGTTATGCACGTCACGTTCTGTTAGGCACTGTCACGTTCTGTTAGGCACTATACGGAAAAGAAGAAGAAGAATTGACAATTAATGTTGAACGTTGACAGAAGAAGAATTGACAGTTGCCATCTGTGTCGCCACCGCTTTCATTTGATATCCCATACGTCAAAATCGGATCATTAGCAAAGAAGATATGTTGTAATGCCGTTTTGGCAATGTCAATTAGTTACGTGTTGCAGCCGACAGGTGGCATGATAAGATGAAGAACTGTGATAGGATGTTTGATGGTCGTACTGTAAGAATGGTATACGTTCTTCTAGAGGGCTTGGGCATAGTTACATGTTGCAGCCGACAGGTGGCATGATAAGATGAAGAACTGTGATAGGATGTTTGATGGTTTGGTCATACTGTAAGACTGGTATACGTTCTTCTAGATGGTTTGGGCATAGTTACATGTTGCAGCCGACAGGTGGCAGGATAAGATGAAGAACTGTGATAGGATGTTTGATGGTTTGGTCATACTGTAAGACTGGTATACGTTCTTCTAGATGGTTTGAGCATAGTTACATGTTGCAGCCGACAGGTGGCATGATAAGATGAAGAACTGTGATAGGACTAATATATCACCGTTTTGGCAGTGTTGCCATGTTTCTCCTTCCCTTCGATGTCTGTTGCGCTAAAATTAATAGCAACGAAGATATAGTGTCGTTTTGGCATTGCTGACATCTTTGTTTTTTATGTTAACATATTCAATATCCCCTCTTTTTCCCAACGAGACCATATTCACACGAATTGGACCAATAGACACGAAGATATGATATAGTGCCGTTTTGTCATTGCTGACATCTTTGTTTATATGGTAACATGCCTTCCTCTTTCCAACAATATATGATCAGTCAGGTCGGAGACATGCTCTAATGCTCTTTTGCTAATGTCTTTGTGATTGCTCCTCTTTCGTTTAATGTCTTACATGTAATAAACGAACCAATAACAACGCAGATGGCAGATAGGTGCTTCATGGATAAGTGTCTTATTTGGCTTTCTGACTACACCCTGTATATTTTGCGATAAACGAAATAAAGAGGAGGCCATCTTGGAAGGCGAGGGTTTGTGACGTAGGTGGGCCTGGCTGTGTTCCCATTGGTCGTTGGGCGGGGGCTTCGTTCTCATTGGTCGGTGATTGGGGCTAAGTTCTCATTGGTCGCTGGACTTTGATCTCATTGGTCTATGGGCGATGCTGTGGGTGGGCGAGGCTTCCTTCTCATTGGTCGGTGGGCAATCATTGGCCGGTGGGCAACCATTGGTCTGTGGGCGTGGCTTTGTGGTGGGCGTGGCTTTGTGGTGGGCGTGGCTTTGTGGTGGGCGTGGCTTGCGGTGGGCGTGGCTTTGTGGTGGGCGTGGCGTGGGGCGTGGCAGATAAATTTTTTCCCACGCTGTCAAAATTTTCCCATGCCCAACCGACCCACACTCTGCTACTTTTCAGTACTGAAAAGTGTTTCAGTACTTTTTCGTACTGAAATGCACCGATGGCGATGGAGCAGATAAAGAATCTGCAGCAATACAAAAGGAAAATCATTATAATCTCTGCTGAACAGGCATATCAGACTAAAAAATAAGACAAGCTTTTAGCTCAAAAGACTAAAGGAATGAAATGTTTTACTTTTGATCCTCAGCAATGTCTACCAACCCCTTTTTTAAAGTCTTCAGTCGCTTTTTACAAGCGACAGCTATGGACATTCAACCTCACTGTAATGGATGAAAATGGGAAATCAAAGCATTTCATGTGGCACGAATGTACTGCAAAGCGAGGGGCCAATGAGGTAGGATCGTGCTTGTATAAAGTGTTTCTAGAATTTCCTCCTGAAGTTACCCATTTTGTGCTTTATTCCGATACATGTGGAGGGCAAAATAAACACGTTTCATCCATGATTATGTCAATATTACAGAGGTCAGACGTAAACGTGCAAGTAGTTGATCATAAGTTTATGGTACCTGGTCATACCCACATGGAGGTAGATGTAGCACACTCGATGATCGAGAAAAAAAAAGAAAAGATCGAATAAAGAAATTTTTCTTCCTCATGATTGGCATCAGCTGGTCAGATCAACAAGTCCAAAATTTGAAGTAGTGGAGATGGCCCGTAAGGATTTTTTCGATTTTGCTTCTCTGTTAAGGGGGCCATTGGTGTTTAGGAAAAAAGACGAGCAAGGAGAAACTTTTCGCTGCCATGACGTGCAATGGCTGAACTATAGAAAAGGGGATAATGGAAAAATATTTTTCAAAAATCGTTAAATGTAGAGGAGCCATTTAAGGAAATGTCTTTTATTAGACGAAATGGGTTGGGAAATTTAGTTCCCCCATTGAAATATAAGATGGATGTGCCAATAAATAAAGAAAAAAAGAAGGATCTTCATGATTTGCTTCCCTTAATCCCTACAACTTTTCACGGGTTTTATGAAAATCTACTATCGAGTGAAACAGCGTTGCTGGACTATCCAGGTATCCAAGAAGATACTGATTAAATATAAAGTTATTATATTGAAATATTTCATTAAGTTTTTTAATGTTTATTTTTTTAACAAACTTCCTTTTTTTGTAACAAATAAAAGATACTATATGTAATAATATTATTTTAATAACCCTTCTCTGTAAGTGCAATAACACATAAGTCATAGACACGCTTGGGATCTAATGACATAAGTCATAAAATTCATTTTTGACACATTTTTTATTTCATTTCTGGTGAAAATTTTGGAGAATGTTCTATATTTGTAGGAGACATTGAGATGAATAATTATAAAAACAACAATTAAAACCAAATAAATAAAGTAATACGTAATTGTCAGCTATAAAACGGATTTAGCGGTACCCGGCGAATTTTAAATCGCTTCTACTGAAAACTAGGCAAAATGACTTATGTGCTTTCTCACCTCAGTCACAGATATATCAGTAGTTTCATTTACTTCTAGCGAAAAGCAAATGGTTTTCTGAATCTCAGATTCAATAACGTTATTCAAAATGTAACTAATTGATTATATTAATTCATTATGTACTGTTTTAGACACGCCCGCTAAATAGCTTCAAATCAGAAAGTAAATTAGAAAATTCCAAATCGTATTTCTTAAACAATTTTATTAGTTCTCTGTAATTACTTTGATGTAAGAGGCAACAGTAGTGCGCGTAAGTCGCGGTCCAAGATTGCGGATGTAATTTTGAATATTTTGTCGAGATATTTGGCACACATCTTCGTAATATACTAAAGAATGGCAGTACAGAGCCCAATTTGAGAAATATGTTAGTATGTGGAAATTACTCTATAACACAATAAAATATTGCAAAAAGGAGCCTGTACCGCCATTAAGAAGAACAAAATAATACACTTTCTTCAAATAAACTTTTTAATCCCATGCCTAGATTTTGTGTCACTTTGGAACTACTAAAAATCGATTTTCTATAACAAGAAATCGAAAGTGACTGACTTTGCAACATTTAGCGCGCCTATGAGTATAATAGCATTAGAAAAGGTCGTACGAGACGCTAATATAGATAGCAGGGGAACAATATTCAATAGATCTGTCCAAATTCTAGCATATGCAGACGACGCACGTGGACATTATAACAAGAACCAGAGCGAGAACTGCGGAAATCCTAACCGAGCTCGTAGAAGCAGCAGAACGAATGGGGTTACATATAAATCGAAATAAAACCAAATTCATGGCGACTAACACAAACACAAGAGCTGGAAAGGTTGACGCAGATCTAATCATCAATGACCAAAACTTCGAAGCGGTCAAAGAGTCAATAATAACACATCAGGGGAAATAAAAAGACGAATAATAATTGCAAACAGGTGTTATCATAGTCTATCAAAGTACTTAGCTAACAAACGTTTGTCTCAAAAAACTCGTATAAGGCTGTATAGAACATTGATAGTCCCCGTTCTCACATATGGATCAGAGGCATGGACGCTAACTAAAACAGATGAATCCGCTCTATCGATTTTTGAAAGAAAGGTGCTACATAAGATATTCGGAGCGGTCTGTGAGAACGGAATATGGAGGCGTAGATATAACTTTGAACTGCAGAATATCTACAAGCATACGTTTGGTGGAAAAGATATTATCACTATAATTAATTCAACAGAATTGCGATACATAACATCTCATAAGAGAAAAATGCATAAAACTTACAGTAAATCACAATTACATTCAGATTACCTAAGATTTTGTCAACTACGTACAGAATGCAAACGAGTCAGAGAAGTATGTTGGTCGCAGTATATATCTCATGTAAATAATGAGTTCAAAACTAATCCTAGGTACTTTTGGAAGTATGTGCGCGACCTAAAGTCTAATCACTCACTACCACACTCAATGCAGTATAATGAAGAGTTGGCAGAAAATGGCCAAGACATTGTGAACCTTTTTAAGGAATACTTTCAGACAGTCTACACTCCTGGAGACCAAAATAGTTCTGTGAATAATTTAGTTTTACCTGAAAATTGTTCACAAAATATTGACTTTGCAGACATTTCTATACAAGAAATTTATAATAAAATTTTGCGTTTACCTAGTAAAACTACATTAGGTCCTGATGGAATACCCAATATTCTACTTAAAAGGTGTATCTGTACTCTTACAAAACCATTGCATGTTTTATATAATTTGTCCCTAACAACATCTGTTTTTCCTGATTACTGGAAAAATAGTTATATTATGCCTATTTACAAGAACGGAGATAAAAGCAATGTTAAGCACTATAGAAGTGTTTGCATACAGTCATCTATTCCCAAACTTTTTGACAGCTTGGTTTGTGGTCAGTTAAGTTGGTTATGTCGAAATTTAATAAATAAGAATCAGCATGGGTTTTTTTCGTGTCGATCTACTATTACCAATTTAGTTTTATATCAGAATAGATTAATAAATGCTATGGAAGACTTTAAACAAATTGATACAGTATATACAGACTTTTCTAAAGCTTTTGATCGAGTTGACCATAGCATTTTCCTTAAGAGGCTCATCGATATTGGTTTTGGCATAACCACAGTCACCTGGGTCAAGAGTTTTCTGTCTGGCCACCAGCAGAAGGTTAAGGTTGGATCCTTTCTGTCAAACTCTATTGCAGTTACATCGGGCGTTCCTCAGGGCGGGCACTGCTCACCGATTTTCTTTGATCTGTTTGTGAATTCTATTTTCGACTGCTTTGAAAACAGTGATGGTTTAGCTTTTGCTGACGATTTTAAAATATCAAAGATAATTTCTAGTCCTTTAGACCAACACCTTCTGCAGGAAGACCTGGATAGATTGACACATTGATGTACAGTAAACAAACTCAACCTAAATGTCTCAAAATGCTGTTACATTAGTTTTTTCAAAGGTAATAGGAAGATCAATACTTCATATAAAATAAATAATGAAGATCTGAAATATGTTTCAAAAGTTAAAGATTTAGGAGTGATTTTTGACGAAAGTTTGAGTTTTGTTGAACACATTAATTACGTAACAGTTCAGTCTTCAAAAATGTTAGGATTTATTTTGACACTGTAGTAATTTTTCAGTTGACACTGTAAGAGGAGTTTATTGTTCTTTGGTGCGATCTAAACTTGAATATGGTCTCCATACCATGCAGTTCATAATATGATTGTTGAAAAAATTCAACACAAATTTTTGAGGTTCTGTGCATTTAAATTAGGTGAAACTATTGTAGATCACGATTATTCATTAATAGAAAATAGTTTAAAACCTAATACACTAGAAAATAGACGTAATCAAGTAGGATTAGTATTTTTGTATAATTTAATAAATGGAAATTTAGATTGCTGTGATCTATTACAGTGTATTAATGTTGATATACAAACTAGAAATCGAAGAGGTGATTTTATAACATTTTATATTCCTTTCCATCGCACAAGTATCTTCAAGATGGCGCCGAACGATGCGCACGTGAAATTACTCCTCTCTGTAAATGATGAGAATTTTAAGGAAAAAGCATTCAAATGTTGCCAGAAAACTACTAACGTTATAGTGTGCATAAAATGTGGAAGTATTTTTCATTTATCTTGTTCATCAAGAAAAAAGCAGAAATGTATAAAGTTATGTGATACTAGAATTGTATGTGAGACATGTGAACAATCTGAAAATCCCAAAGGAAACTCAGTAAGTCATACTCAAGAGGTAAATGCACATATCCTACAGTTGGAAATTGATTTTCTAAAAACAATTTTAAGTGAAAAAGAGGAAAAATATAAAATTTTATTTGATAATAATCAATTGTTAAAAAGAACTAACGAGCTCCTTGAAGAAAAAGTAAAACAAAAAACTAAAGAACCTGAATTCAAGGTAATTAACGTTGACAAAAGAAAAAACTGGACTTCCCCTGGTAAAGATGATAAACAACTACAAAATGTTAATGACCTTACTAATAGTAAACAAACTGAATTAGTAGTGACTAAAATTCCTGCAGACGGAACGCTAGCGCGATCCTCAACATCGACAAACTTTGGAAATGAAGTGCCAAATGAAAAAAAATACATTACATCAAGACAAATGAGTGCCGCAATGCAAGAAGCCAAAACTCAAACTGTTTTACATAATCTGTTGAACACTGAAAATAATGCTCCGGTTCTTTCAGAGTCTTCAAGCAACGGTGCGTGGACACAGGTAGCTCATAGAAAAAAGAGGAAGTTCTTAGTTGGAAGTACCGAGTCACCTTGCAACATTGAGGCTGTTCCACAAATGATCAACCTACATGTGACTCGCCTAAAGCCTGATACAAAACCGGAGCAATTAGAAAAGTTCCTGGAAAATCATTTAGATGGCGTAAAATGCGAAATCCATCAGTCCAAAAAACCTGACATATATGCCTCCATGAAAGTGACCATTAGACGAGACTTAATTAAGAATGCATGGAAGCGAGAAATCTGGCCCAGCGGAGCATTAGTCTCGTTTTTCAAGATGAGGAGGACGCTGTCGCATTAGGTGGGTCCTCAAGCAATACAACTATTTCACGTATAGTAAATGACTTTAAATTGAAGTTAATCTCGGTTAATGTACAATGTTTAACAAACAAACTTTTAAATCTTGAGCTTTTTTCTAATGCTGAAAAACCTGACATTCTATGTATTCAGGAGCACTGGTGTAATGAGGATAATATTAATCTTATTTATATCCCAGGGTACACTTTAGTAACCCATTTTACTAGAAAAAATAAAATACATGGTGGAACTCTTATTTTATCTAAATCTGGGACAGACAAGTATGCAGTCTCAGTCGTTGATTGCCGTAAATTCTCTGAGGAAGAAAGCTTTGAATGTTGTGCTGTGACTATTTTAATCAGTAACTGTAAATTTCTAGTCATTAATGTGTACAGAACGCCTAACAGCAATCTAGATTCTTTTATAAATAATTGTTTTAATATTTTAGGTCATTTTCACAACCGTGTTGATAAAATTTATCTCTGTGGAGACTTTAATATCAACTACTTAATTCAGAGCAATGAAAAACTTCGATTAGATGATCTTTTTCAATCGTTTGGTTTGTCTCTTAATATCCCAAATATACCAACACGTATTTTCATGAATAACAATAAAGTAACAAAAACAAAAATTGACTACATTGCTACTAATAATATCACTATGAATCATACTTGTCAAGTCAATCAACCCAATATGGGTGACCATCTTGCCATTATTTTTGACATTGTTGTAGGTCGTAATCAGGATAGGATGGAATCTAATATAAAACAGCAGTGTTTTAGGTGTTTAAATGATAATAATTTAGACATCCTAAAACAAGACTTAATGAGGATTGGTTTTTGCGAGGTATACAATGAAAGTAATATTAATAACGCTTTTATCGAATTTATGGATACTTTAAACTTTGCTATTACTTCAAACTGTCCCCTTAAAAGTAAAATAGGTAAGGACGTGCATAAAAGTAAAGGTTGGGTTGATCATGACATATATGCTAGGAGTAAACAATTAAAAAACCTATTTAATGAAGCTAAAAACTCTAATAATAGTAACATCTGGAATGAGTATAAAGCTACCAAGAAGGAATACAATAATCTTATTGCTGAAAAGAAAAGGGAATTCAATTATCTTCAAATTGTAAGTAGTAATAATAAACAAAAAACTATGTGGAGTATAGTAAATAAAACTATAGGGAGAAAGCAAAGTACTAATAAAATTAAACTCAAAATTGAAGACAAACTAATATCAGATGATAAAAATTTAGCTCAATATTTTGCATGCCATTTCAATGACAGAAATAATGCACTAAAAAATAGGCTTGACAATAACCCTCAAAACTGTACTTTATCACATAGGTGGACTATAGACAGTTTTGTTTATTTTCCAGTAACATCTGATGAGGTTCTTGATATTATTTGTGGTCTTAAAAATAAACATTCTTTTGGAAATGATGAATTAAACACAAGAATGATCAAACACATCAAGGATGTTATATCAGAACCGCTGGCATATTTAATTAACCTAGTATACAACACAGGTGAATTTCCTGAAAACCTAAAATTAAGTAAAATTGTTCCAGTATATAAAAAATCCGATCACACTTGTATTGATAATTATAGACCTATTTCTTTGTTAAATGTAATTTCAAAAATTTTTGAACGAGCTTACTACACTAGGATCATACAGTTTTTGGACAAAAATAATGCACTGTGTTCAGAACAGCATGGCTTTCGATCCGGAAGATCAACAGAGGGGGCTACTGAAGCATTTATGGAATCTGTCTATAGGCACCTTGATGATGGTCTTCTTGTGGTGGGTATCTTCTTTGATCTTTCCAGAGCATTCGACAGTCTTAAATTTGAATTTGTCCTTAACAAATTGTATGTCCACGGAATAAGAGGTAACATGTTAAATTTATTGAACTCATATCTTCTGGAGAGGAAATTCTATGTTGAATTAAACAAGGAAAGGTCAGACATCTTCAGTGTAGATGTAGGAGTGCCGCAGGGATCTGTGTTGGGACCACTGCTATTTCTTATTTTTGTCAATGACCTACCCGATCATATTACTCATGACCACATTGTAATGTACGCAGATGACTCATCTGTGATTGTATCAGCACATACATACGTAGAGCTTCAAAATAGAGTGTCAAGGGTTATCAGATTATTCCAAACATGGTGTACACAAAACTTGCTACAACTGAATATTGATAAAACATCGTATATACATTTTAGATGCAAACGAAATATGCCAGTTGTGTCTATTCCTGAAATTGTAAATATTCCAAACATAAAATTTTTAGGTGTATTCTTGGACCAGTTTATGAGTTGGGATGTTCACGTTGAATATGTTAATAAGAAACTAAATTGTTCATTCTATGCTTTAGTACAGTTGAAGAGAACACTCAGTATTAAAACTCTCATTAATGTATATTATTCTTTGGTTTATTGTCACCTTACTTATAATGTTACGTTATGGGGTAATTCCACAAAATCAGACACAGTGTTTATTAAACAGAAGAGAATTATTAGACTTATCTTCAATATTCCTTTTGGGCATACTTGTAAGCAAGTTTTCATTAATAACAATATCTTACCGTTGCCTTCCATATATATCTTGAAATCCATATTGTATATTAAGCATAATTTACATTCATTCAAGAGAAATTCTGATTTACATGCATACTCAACTAGGAATGCCAATCAGTTTGTTACTGTTGGTCACAAACTATCCAAATTTGAGAAGTCCACAGATTATGTGGGGGTCAGGCTATATAATCATCTTCCAAATGAAGTTAGATCTTTGCATCCGGTGAAATTCAAAAGAGTTGTGAAAAGTATACTATGTAAACATGCATTCTACAGTGTAGAAGAATACTTAGCAACTAGATTGCTGTTATGAGTTCTGTCTAATATTAATAATTTTCATATTTATCAATGTACATTATGTTAAATCTAAAATTTAAGTGTATGTATAGGTATTTGATTATGTGTCTGTGACTATATTGTGTTGTATATCTGACGTGTATATCCATCTTTATGATGGCAGCTGTAAAGCTATACCAATAAAGTATTCTATTCTATTCTATGGCCAAAATTCACCTATAGATCGTTACTGTAAACTTATAAATGACAAACACATTGAAATTTTTGATATATCTCTGAATATGTTTAAAAATAATTTAAATAGAGTATTTATTTAATTTTTTTGTTAGTTCCAAGGTTACAAGTACCTACCTATTCTTACTCTAATATTTGTTATCTAATTATAATGTTGTTAAAGTATTATTAGTACATATTTAGCTCGTAAACTTATTATTGTTAATTGTATAACTTTTAATGGGGTAATCCCGTCAATAAATAAATAAAATAAATAAATTAAGCGAAACCGCCTGCAGTGGGCAGGACATGTAGCCCGGGCCCCTGAATCGAACATGATAAAAAAGATTCTAACAGCGCAACCCGTGGGAATGAGAAGACGGGGTAGACCAAAGCTGAGGTGGATGGACGGGGTAACACAAGATGCCGAGAAGATCGGAGTCGGCAACTGGAAAATGCAAGCAAGTGGCAGAACAGAATGGCGTAGAAAGCTTGAGAAGGTCGAGGCCCTCTAAGGGCTGTAGCACCAAGATGATGATGATGAATTAATTTAATTTAATGATATGACTATAATAATTATTGTTTTTGATAGTATGATGTCACTGTCGTATTACTGACGCACTGTTGCCTCACTGTTGAAAGTTCGCAGAACTTTCGAAAAACAAAAATATTGATGACGCGCTACTGTTTACTCTTAACGATTGCTCCGATTCATCGTGTCCCCTAAATGATAATTTCTGACAACTTAAAAAATTACAATATCAATTAAACGACGTAAAACGGCGTGATTATTTTTTATAATTTCTGCCCATGCACAGTGGTTCCAAATGCCGAAAACGTGGTCATGAACCTTATAAGCGTATATTGTTTATACATAAAGAATTACTTTCGTTCTTAAGGGTTTTTGGCATCGCTGATTACGAATCTGGCATTATTTTTTCTGAAAAACAAAATGGCGGATCCAACATGGCGGAAAGAAATTGAAAATATCAATCAAAAAGGAAAATTTTTTGTCAAATTTGCTAGGTTAAGATCGCTGATTACAAATCTAACTTTACTTTTTTTTTTAAACAAAATGGCGGATAAAATATGGACGAAAGAAATTCGAAAATTTTATTTTAGCCGCATTGTTGTTTAAAATTTTATATTATAAGGGGCTTTTGAAACTGCTGATTACCAATACATTTTCTTTATGAAGTACAATATTCAGAACCTATTACTTATGTACAACTGCCCATACATACTCAACAATCGCCAGAATCATGTAATATGCGTCATTTCCCACTTTTGTATTTAAACAACTGCTAGCAATGCATAGGCAGTTATAGGCAGCTAAATCAAAGTGATTGTGCATTTACTTACTATATATTTCAAGATAAATAAACATTAGTCGCAGAATTATGCAGAATTTTGTACTTTTTGAATGCATCTCTACAAGATTTTAATTATTTCAAGTATATGTTCCCTATTTATGCATTAACAAATTTAAGGCATTTATTGTTAATAAATGTTGATTTAAGTTTCATCTTACATTACTACATACTTAAAAAGGAAGAATCTGTTTTACAGCGATAAAATTGATAAACTACAAAACGTTTTACAGCATTTTCAATATACGCGTTCTTTTTCACTTTCTCTGCCGACCAAAATACCCCCGGACATGGCCCACTTGTTCCTGAGTTGTGAACCAGAATGCATCCAGTCTGATCCTCATACCTGCGTATTAGAAATCTACGATAGTATCAGAAACCAACTGTAAACATGAAAATCCCTAAATATGGACTCCTTTTTTCGCCTCATGACCACGTTTTCAGCATTTGGAACCACTGTGCGATGCTTCCAAATGAAACATCGGCAGATTTAAATGTGCCATACCTGCCGTTTAATGCCTAGGTAGAGAAATATATGTTTGGTTGCTAATCGACATACTGTGAGGACGTTTGAGTTGGAATAAATTCATTATCTCGAGAATGGGTGAATTTGGAGAGAAATCCTGAGACAGGTTGATTTTTATTTTTAAATTATGACTTTTTGGCATATAAGTATATCATACTAGTGACCTCATCCATCTGGGCGTGATGACATAATCGATGATTTTTTTAAATGAGAGTAGGGGTCGTGTGATAGCTCATTTGAAAGGTTATTCAATTCTCTATTCATTAATATAAACGTTAACACAATTATTTATACAGGGTCTCCAAAAAACAGGTAAAGATGCATGCTCTTCGATCTCATTTTCCCTCATTGTAACCAAATATGCCTCGTTATAAAGGCTTTATAGTTCAAAAGGAATTTTATGGAACACCTAAAACGTACCTTGTTATAAGCGAAACCTCGTAATACCCGTGTTCGTTATAGAGCATACTGTAGTTAGATTTATTAAAGCGTAGAGACTGAGATAGATGGAAGATAGAGAGAAGGAAAAATCACCTAATAATTAAGAAGGTCACCAGCAGGCAAGAAAAGACCTAGAGAGAGGTGGTCATAAAAAAAATCAAAATCCTGAAAGTAAGAAACTTAAGGGACCTATGCACACATTGAAATAAGTGAAAGAAAACTGTAACTAAAGCCAATTCATACAACAAACTAGGACAATAAACAAGGAGAGTGATTGGCTGCAATAAGTAAATCAGATAGCTCTAAGTAAGAGCGGCAAACATTCTATCAGTGGTCCAATATTCCAACCCTCCAATGAGGAGAATATAGTGTAACATCTTATACAGTGGGGTAACTAGTCTGACTGCGCCCCAATGCAAGTATTTCCCATGCGCCCCTATTCATAGACGAATATCAGTTTTTTGCGCCCCCTAAGGCCTGCGCCCCAATGCACCGCATTGGTTGCATTGGCGTTAGTTACGCCACTGATCTTATAATGCATTGGATAACTATTTGTGGGAAAAAGAGCCGATAAATTAAAATCAACAGGCTATACTAGCTTTAAGCTAATTTTTTTAACATATATTTTCACTTCAGTATCAACAACTGAAACATTGGAAAAGTGTTCCTAATTGTTCCCAAGTTTAGCTTACATACAGATGGTATAGTGATACAATCTATCTAAGAGAGTCATTAATATTCAGCTCAGTGGGGTGCTATTGTTCGAAATTTGTACTTACATAAACAAGGGTTGTGCCATAAAACAGGTAGATCCCTTGTTTATGTATTTCACACTTTGAACAATAGCACCCCGCCGAGCTGAATATTAATAAGTCTCTTAGATATACTGTAGTACTTAACCCATTCACAATCAAATTTTCTATACAGTATCTAGACCAGTAAGGATCCGTTTTTAGGTGGATGTGAGAGGTGGCATTCAGATTTTTGCGGATAAAGTTAGGTGATAACTTCGTTAATACTAATTGATTTATGCTCCTTCTCAAATATGCCCGGAACATTAATAAAAAAAATAAAATATTTAAAAATTTCAAAAAATTTCGTTTTTTTTTCTACTTTTTTTGCTTATAACTTAAAAACTATTCATTTTAGAACAAAGTCCTTAATTTATCACCCTTGCTTCAAAATAGCAATAAATATAAAATAAGGGGGCAAAACAAGCCTGTCCTTATTCAATGATTTTCCATCACTTAGGTTACACTTGGAACCTTCCTAATTCGCTTAGAAAATTTTTGTAATGTGCTAAAACCGTACACCAAATTTCATTAAAACTGACTTACTAGATTTTGCATAATAATTTTGCAATCTAAACTTTTTTTAAAAAATTAAAATTTTTTAAAATCTTTCACAACAAAAACTAGAACATAGAAAGATTTGTCAATTTTTTTACATATAAAGAAGTACTCCACCTATCTAATGCACTTTACAGAATTGAAATCGGATTATTTAAGCAGCCTCAGCAATGTTTTAAAGTTATAAACAATTTTTTGGCTTATAAACAAATTAGTGCTGTGGCCAGGAGGGGGTGCTACGGGCTCCTTTATTTAGATGGACTTACCCAAGTTTTTTTATGTATTTTGACCCGTAGAACACGAATTTTTTGGGTAACAGTTGATACGGATGTCGATAAGATTGTTATAAACAAAGAACTTGAGGAATTACATAAAATCGATTTTTCGCAAGATAAAACATTTTTTTGTATTTCTTGGGTAATTCTAAGCAAAAAATGTTCTTACAAGTTTTTTCGTAGGATGCATAGTTTTCGAGATAAACGCAGTGGAACTTTCAAAAAATCGAGAAATTGCAATTTTTGAACGCGAATAAAGTTTGATTAAAATATAAAATAGCAATTCTGCTGACAGCATTTGAAAGTTTAAGTCAAATTATACCGGTTTTAATTATTTACATTGCTAAAAATTAATTTTTTTATTATTAAACAAAGCTATTTGTTTATAAGCCAAAAAATTGTTTATAAATTTAAAACATTGCTGGGGCCCCTTAAATAATCCGATTTTAATTCTGTAAAGTGTATTAGATAGGTAGAGCACCTCTTTATATGTAAAAAAAATTAGCCAACTTCTAAATGGTCTACTTTTTGTTCAGAAAGATTTTAAAAAATTTGAACTTTTTTAAAAACATTTAGATTGCAAATTTATTATGCAAAATTTATTACGTCGATTTTAATGAAATTTGGTACAAGATTTAAGTATGTTACAAAGAATTTCCTAAGCGAGTTACTAAGGTTCTAAGTGCCACCAAAGTGGTTAAAAAATATTGAATAACAACAGACTTATTTTGCCCCCTTATTTTGTATTTATTGCTATATTGCAGAAAAGGTAATACCTTAAGACATTTTTTACCAGTCGTATATCATACAAAATTCAATTATCTTTATTTTATTTCTCTACGACTTTGTTCCAAAACGAATCGTTTTAAAGTTATAAGCAAAGAAAGCAAAAAAAATCGATGTTTTTCGAAATTTTTAAATATTTTAATTTTTTATTAATGTTCCGGGCATATCTGAGAAGGAGCATAAGTCAATTATTATTACTGAATGTGTCACCTAACTTTATCTGCAAAAATCCGAATGCCACCTCTCACATCCAAAAATAGACGTTTATTCGTAGATCCTTACTGGTCTATTCAAGAAATCAATGTCATAGATCTGAAAATACAGGACATCAAACATTCAGTTAAATCTGCAAATGTTCCTCTATGATTTATAAATTCAAATATATTTTAAAAAGCTTAAAAATACTCATGAAAGTGTTACGTATGATAATATTTAAACACAATTGATTTAAGGGAACATCAACAAACTACATCGTAGAGACGAAGAAGGAGGGACTTTCCTTATAACAATGGTATATGATAGGAGGGAGGGGTGGTATTAATGCATATCCGATGTTGTTTGGTGCATTTCATTGTATCGCTATTGTGTCTATAAATTCAGAACAAATGAAAACAAATCATTAATGAATATAAATATATGTCATTTTAACCCGTTCGCTGCTAAGTGACTCATATATTTTTCCCATAGACCAGTGTCTCACTAGTGAGCCAGGTATCACACTACTCATAATGACAATTTAAATAGCTATGGTCTATGAGCACGAAACTTCAATATCCCCTTGGTAGCGAACATGTTAATTATTATTAATCTTAATTCATTATTCTTCACTCTCGAGAATGCACTAACATCAGAAGTAGAAATCAACTCGGGAATCAGACAAGGGGATAGCTTGAACCCATTGCTTTTTAATTTAGTAATGGACAAAATCATAGAATACATTAAAAGTACAGGAAAAGGATATAAGATGGCAGAAAAACAAATAAAAATCCTCTGACTACGCAATCTTAATCTCCGATAACGAGGATAACCTACAGTGAATGTCACAAACTTTCAATACAGTGGCGAAGAACTACAGCATGAAAAAAACAGCTAAGACCAAAACTCTGGTAGTGTCGATGGAACCCATAAGATGCAAAATAGTAATTAACAACAAACTAATTGAACAAGTTTCGAGATTCGAATATCTGGGAGTTAAAATATGTAGTTGTGGAGTTAAAATATGATGTTAAAGAGATAGTCCGAAAGCAAGCAAATAAAGCCAATTAAGTGTCACGATGTTAGGTCTGGATCCCATGTATGAAAAAAAAGTTGATTAATAGCAAGCTAAAAATTTGTTAATAGCTTAAGGGTGTCTAGTCGGACAAACTTTGATATATAGGAACACTGGAACAGCGGAAGTTTTAATTGTGGAACAGGTTAAAAATTTGGAACGGTCAGACCACGAAAACGTCACATGTATTTTGTCCGACAGAACTTCCAATTGATTTGTTACCCTTTCATTAAACTCTCATGCAAAAATCAGGCTGCTATTTATCACCAAATGGGAATTATAATGAGTGGAACTCGTAGAATGAGTAATGAGAGAGGACCTACATATTCGTGTATAAAATTTTTTAACAAATTGCCTGTTAGAATTAAATTGCAACAGAATTTTAATATATTTAGAACTGAAATAAAAAGCATTTTATTGGATTTAGAACCATATTCTGTGTATGAGTTTTTAAATCACACATTTTAACTTTTAACTCATAGTATTTGTAATTGTAATTTTGTATGTATATTAGACACTTATTATTCAATTGTGACAATTTGCTGTAAGTGTGTTGTTTACAATTTTTTTTAATAAAAGATATTTTGAATTTGAATTTGAATTTGAATTAGAATATGTTAAATGGCAGGTGATAAATAGCAGTCTGATTTTTGCATGAGAGTTTAATGAAAGGGAATCAATTGGAAGTTCTGACGGACAAAATACATGTGACGTTTTCATGGTCTGACTGTTCCAAATTTTTAACCTGTTCCACAATTAAAACTTCCCCTGTTCCCATATATCAAAGTTTGCCCGGCTAGACACTCTTAAGCTATTAACAAATTTTCAGCTTGCTATTAATCAACTTTTTTTTCATACACGTGATCCAGACCTATGTCTAAGGGATGTCATTTGGAGAAATAAAGATATGAGGCTGAAAGGAAAAGTATGCATATACAAAAATCATGTGTAAGACAGATTATGAAGTATGCGATAGAAACAAGATGTGACACAGAAGAAAGCAAGAGGATACTGAGAACATCAGAAATGAGAACGAAAAGAGATCTCTATAACATACAAGACATAGTATGGTGGGGAAGACAGAGAAGACGAAAGTGGAATCAGCATGTGATGAGTATGGACAGCGAGAGGCCAGAGATTTAAAGCCAACAGGCAAGAGACCAATAGAAAGGTCCTTTAAAAGGTGGCGAGATAGCTGGCAGTCAACATCACAGCTACAAATACAAGCTCAAAATTGCTTAAGAACAGGTCAAGATGCCTAATATACGAAGAATTATTCTTGTTATAGTACATTTATAAATAAAGTTTTTATTTAGAGAAAACGTTGAGTTTTTAAAAAATCACTGAAAAGGGGGGGGGGCTTGAATTGCAATTGCAACACTGATATGAGGGTGGGCCCTCGACTATAAACAACACTTCACAATGAAGGGGAAAATGGTTAACATTTTTTACAACATAGTTTATTGATGTTCCCTAACATGCAAATAAATATAAAACACTTACAGGATCATTGTCCACAATAGCAGCTACTTCATTCTCTTCAGGCCATGGCCTCTTTTCAAAGTAGTCTTCTGTAAGCTTAGGCCACGTGTGTTCATACAATGCTTGCAATTCAAAAATTAATCCCTCGTTTACATTGTTACGAAAGTAAACCAAGAAGTTTTTCACACTATCGGGCATTTTAAAATGTTGTCTATTGTGTTCGTCCAAGTTTGGATCTCCTGTATGAGATCCGTAATCATCATATCCATAGTCATAGCCCTACAAAAATAAACGAATGCTTAGTTATGTCTTCATCTATATCCTAGTTAGCTGGAGGTTTGTTATTGGTAGATTCAAATATTTCATAGGGTAAATAACATAAGAACTATTTTACTTTTAACTAATCTTAACAATTTTTGTTTATTTCTGTAAATATCAATGTCAAAGTTTTTATTAGCAATATGAAACAATGTTTCGTCTTATTTTTGTTTAAAAATGAAAAAAATTCTTGTTAAATGTAAAAAGAAAGTGAAAACACATTACAAATATGGGATTAGTGCCTGCCAAACATGTAGGTAAGCTTTTGAAAATATAATATGGAAGTATATGTACAAATTTGTTAATTTTAAGAACATATTTACCTGCTCGAAGTCATCTCCGTAGCCCTTCGACATATTTTACGTCTAAAACAGTCTCAAAATCAGTAAATTATTAAAGAATGCGTGGATTTCTTGGTTCTAAGCAATGTCGATTCTAAAAGGGATTGAGGTTATGACTACTTCTGTCAGTTTTCGTATTCTTCTTTTTTATTGAAGCTTGTCATTTTCCATGGGCGGAGGCGGTAATGTAAATTTATTAATCAATGAATTTTAACATTTAAGAAAATTCCTTAACAATTAACTATTACTGATTGTTTTATTTGAATGTATGATTTCGAATAATATACTACAAACATAGATAATTTTGTAGTGTATGTATCTCAACCAAAAATTGACAACATTTGACAGATATTTTTATTTGACATTTCAATCAGCTGTGCTGTGTAAAAGTTATGTCGATGTCAATGTTCTAGGTTACATGTCAAACTGTGCATTTATAATCATGTTTTAAAATAATTATTATAATAGTTTGGTGAATCCTAAGAAAAGGCGGAACTTGTAATTTCCTGTTAACCTTGGTTATCTACAAAATATCTGTAGATAATTTAAATACACATGCGCTTGTTTATTATAAGCATTTCTTATTAAAAAAGAAAAATGTCTGTGTTAGCCTCAGGAATAAATGGTAATTTTTGCTTATTAAACTAATTTAACATAAAAGCAGTTTTTTAAATTAACTAATGCATTTTTATGGTGCAATAAAGTTGTTATTGAACCAAGGGACAACATGGCTATTCTTTGCAAGTGACCTCTAAAGATATTGTGCTGTCATGTATTGTTTTTGGACATTTATCACATTTCTGTAGCAGTGTTTTTGTTATAAATTTTAATTTTATTTTGGATTTTAATAAATCATTATTGGCTTGACAACCCTTTTTGGGTTTCAGCTTATTCAAGAATTCTTCTCGGTTCTGATGTATTTCAAGCTTGATTTGTTCAATTTCTTATTTTTAAAATTGCAGTATTTGTACTTTATATTTAAGTTTTGGCTCTATATATTATGTCTCGCCCTTGTAATTTTTCTTAGCAGCATTTGTTTATTTTGGGAATAGGTAATATTTTATCTTCAATCCTTGCTGATGCGAATGTTATGTTTGGTTGCAACTACTGTATGGGGTACAAGCTTGGCTCAATCTGTAAAAAATTGAAGGCATTCAAAATATGGCTATATAGACTTATTTTGAAAATTCCTTGGACTCCAAAAGTCTCAAGCGAAGAAGTTTTAAATCGAATTGGACATGGCAAAACGCTTATGAGCACAATTAAAATAAGAAAACATTGTATCTGGGCCACATACTTCAAAACGATAAATACTCTCTGCTACATGTTGTCATGCAAGGAAGAGTAGAGGGAAGAAAGAAGAAATCTTAGACATACCTCAGTGTTGAACAGATATTTCACATTGCAAAAGATAGGAAAGCTTTAAAGAAGTTCCAATCCTTGTTAGAAGACAGCACACTAAGAAGAAGATCCTTGCTGGTATCCCATCCAACCTATCTGGATCCTGGTATACTTTAATAACATAATAGCTCAATATATAATTTATTTAAAGCTTTTGTAAAAATTATTCATTTCTTGAAGACAAAAATTTGACATGGTAGTATAGAGAATGTGAAATATAATAATTAGCACTTGAAGCTAAGCAGGTTCATGGTTTGGTTTATAATCTTCCTACATTCCTGTTTGTTTTTCAATTTTTCTTTCCAATTGTTTACATTGACATACCACATCATTAACTTCAAGACTCCTTCTGGTCCTAGGCCTTCCTGTTCTCTTTTTACCTCTTATATAATTCATCTAACTCTTTGTTTGTTCTTCATGTCCACTGGTTGTTTATCATTCTTCCCCCAAATATCCTTCAAAGTATTTTTCTTTCCCATACTTGCATTGATTGCTCAGTTTCTGTCTTAGTCCATGTTTCTGAGGCATACGTAACTACTGGTCTTTTTACAGTTTTATACATTCTTAATTTAGCTGATTTGGATTATATTTTTGCATCTGGGTCTATTGAGTGCATACATGCAACAATTTTTTAACATTAGTGTTCTGTCTATTTTCTCCTGGATACTCCGAAAATATAGTCCCCAAATATTCAAAGCTCTCTAGGTATTCAAATTTATACATTTTTCCTTCATCGGCTGTTATCATTAAACATTGTCTCAGTTCAAATTTCTTGTCCTTCCATTACATGTACTTAGTTTTTGTTTCGTTTATATAGAGTCCTTTTTCTCAAGTTACCTTTCCTAGTTGTTCCATTATCATTTTTAGTTCTTTCTTGCTTCTGGACAGAATTACATCATCAGTGAATACAAAACATTTTTTTTATGATATATGTGACCTGATCTGTTAATATTAGCCTCTTTTATTACTATTTCCAATACTACATTAAATACCAATGATGACAACGTATCTCCTTATCATACTCCTCCGACTTAAAATGTTTCTGTTAGTTTAGTATTATTTACCTTCACTTTATTTTCTGTTTTCGTAAGTGTTAGCTTTATCATTCTTATTATTTTTGGTAAAACTTCTAGATTTCTTAATGCTTTATTATTTCCCTAAAGCTATTGACTACAGTATGTTTCCCTTTTCTAAAGCTACACTGGTATTCCCCTATGCTATTATTAAGACATCTCGCTAATATGAAATCTACATTCAGAAAATTAAACACATAATGTAGATACAGATTAGCTTTTTTATTATATGTTGTACCAAAATGTTATACTTTTGTTACAGTTTTGAGGAGTTTATTAAGTGCCGAACCTCCACCAAATAAAGTAGTAGAAACCCGACCAGACTTCTTTACATCCAGAAGCATCCACTGCAGGGAAGATGGACTCGTTCTGTATCTACCCTCCACCAATGAGAAAGGACCAAAAGCGAATTACGAAATTGTTCTTCACAGACCAACTACAGAGACTTTGCACCAGATTTTCAGGTATTATGGTGTATCTGAGGTTTTTCCTTTACCAAACAGTGATGTGTTGAAGGGTTATAGGTATTAACTATTTATTTAGCAATTGAGCTAGCGATGCTGGAGCTAAATCAAATAAGTATGCTTTGTATATAAGTGAAAATTTGCCAGCTTGTAATTTAACAATTATGCTATAAGTTTGCTTCTAATAGAGCTTCATTAATATCTTCAATATAAGGAAAAGTTGCTATTTGTTTTTACAATATATTATTCAGAAGGCAATTGAGCCTTCAAAACTGTCAATGTCAACTTTTATTGGGTTGCTGAAAACATAATTGATTATAGGTCTGGATCCCGCGTATGAAAAAAAAGTTGATTAATAGCAAGCTGAAAATTTGTTAATAGCTTAAGGGTGTCTAGTCGAATAAACTTTGATATGTGTGAACACTGGAACAGGGGTAGTTTTAATTGTGGAACAGGTTAAAAATTTGGAACGGTCACAGCACGAAAACGGCACATTTATTTTGTCCGACAGAACAGACTTAAACTCTCCGAATAGAGATTAAACTCTCATGAAAAAATCAGACTGCTATTTATTACCTGTCATAATTCCTGTCATTTGACATATTCTACATGTTCCACTCGTTAAAACGCCCATTTGGTGATAAATAGCAGTCTGATTTTTGCATGAGAGTTTAATCTCTGTTCGAAGAGTTTAAGTCTGTTCTGTCGGACAAAATAAATGTACCGTTTTCGTGCTGTGACCGTTCCAAATTTTTAACCTGTTCCACAATTAAAACTACCCCTGTTCCAGTGTTCACACATATCAAAGTTTATTCGACTAGACACCCTTAAGCTATTAACAAATTTTCAGCTTGCTATTAATCAACTTTTTTTTCATACTCCGGATCCAGACCTATTATAATTATGAGATTAGTTAAAAAATTATTAACATAATTGATTAAGTAATTTAATAATTGTAATCAATTATGTTTTTAGCAACCCAAACAAAGTTGACATTGACAGTTGGTGACAGTAATTAAATATTTGATAAAGATCATTGTTGATTAGCGTTCGAACAACCGGCCCTTAGTATAGTATAGTTGATCCAAAAGATGGCATAACTCAGATATCCAAAGTGAAAGTTATCCTTCAACACCAAATTGTTCTATATGGTCCACATAATGTTCAGAAAAAAGCCACACCATTTTGAGCGTAGGGTTTGGGGGGAGAGGGGGGAGAAATCGGTAAATTCGTAGTTTTTTACGATTTTCGTCAATATTTCTAAAACTATGCGGTTTAGCATGAACAACCTTCTATACAAAATTGTTCTACATTAAATTTGAAATAAAAAAGGCCCTATGCATAACCTTTCTAAAATGAATGGTCCCCAAGTTACGGAGGTAGTATAGTATAACTGGTCCAAAAAAAGGCCTAACCCAAACATCCAAAGTAAAAGTTTTCCTTCAACACCAAATTGTTCTGTATGGTCCACATATTGTTCAGTAAAAAGTTACACCATTTTGAGCGTCCGGTTTGAGAGGGAGATGGGGGAGAAGTCGGTAAATTAGTAGTTTTTTTACGTTTTTTGTCAATATTTCTAAAACTATGCTTTAGCGTAAACAATGTTATATACAAAAATGTTCTACATGAAATTTAAAACAAAAAATGTTCTATACATAATTGTTATAAAATCAACGGTTCCAGAGTTACGGAGAGTGAAAAGTCGAGGTTTTCGATACTTTTTATATTTTTTGGACAATGTATGGTATAACTATACCAAAAACCCAGACATCCAAAGTGAAAGTTATCCACCAACACCAAATTGTTCTATATGGTCCACATAATGTTCAGAAAAAAGTCACACCATTTTGAGCGTCGGGTTTGGGGGGTGGAAAGGGTGGAGAAATCGGTAAATATAAAAAGTATCGAAAACCTCCACTTTTCACCCTCCGTAACTCTGGAACCGTTGATTTTATAACAATTATGTATAGAACCTTTTTTCTTTTATATTTTATGTAGAACATTTTTATATAGAACATTCTTTACGCTAATGCATAGTTTTAGAAATATTGACAAAAAACCTAAAAAAACTACTAATTTACCGACTTCTCCCCCATCTTCCTCCTAAACCGGACGCTCAAAATGGTGTAACTTTTTACTGAACAATATGTGGACCATATAGAACAATTTGGCGTTGAATGAAAATTTTTACTTTGGATGCCTGGGTTAGGCCTTTTTTTGGACCAATTATACTATACTATCTCTGTTACTTTGGAACCGTTCATTTTAGAAGGGTTATGCATAGGCATAGGGCCTTTTTTATTTCAAATTTAATGTAGAACAATTTTGTATAGAGGGTTGTTCATGCTAAACCGCATAGTTTTAGAAATATTGACGAAAAACGTAACAAACTACAAACGTAACAAACGTGTGACTTTTTTCTGAACATTATGTGGACCATATAGAACAATTTGCTGTTGGAGGATAACTTTCACTTTGGATGTCTGGGTTTGGGTCTAACTATACCATACTAATTGAAACGCAAAGAAAAGTTATATAATATCATTATAAGGCCAATAAAAGAAATACGAAGAGTATTTTAATAAAACAATAACGGGTTTTCAAGAGGTATAAAATGTTGTAGGTCATCATCATCATCATGATGCTACAGTTCTTTGATAGACCATGGTAACGTCTCTATTCTGCATTAATTATTGCATTCGAGTTGGTTCCCCTTTTTATTAATGGGCACATTAAGTCTAAGCTCCATCCATCAGGCATTTGCTCCCTAGACTAAATTTTACCAACTATTTTTTGTATCTCCTTGGTGATCTGCTGTCTATCCTGTTTAAATAACTGCTGGGATGCCATCGCTGCCTGGGGATTTGTTGTTTTTTTTTTTGGTTTTTTTATAGGTATTTTTACTTCTTCTACTGAGGAGTTGGCAACACTGATCTTCTCAGCATCACTGGACCTATTAATGTTTCTTAAAAATAGTATCAACAAAATTGTTTTTGAGTTTTGTTGCAACGAAGTTGATTAAAATATGATGATTAATGTTTCAGCTTATTTCGAACACCTAGTTTAGAGTTGGCAGAAAATAGATTCATAACTTATAAGGATAAAATACCACAGATTGTAGAAGTAGCCAAAGAGGTGAGTGAAATTTCGTATTCCTTCTGGATATTTTATAGGAGATAAAATCGAATGTTAGTTCTTAAATAAATTGTGTCTAATTATAGTGTTATATTTTCAGATGTGCAATATTCATAGTTTACAAAAAGTCTGTGACGTCGTGTTGGAACACCCTACTTGGACACTAGCACATCTCGCGGCCCATTTTGCATTGTATGACTGCTTTAACGACTCTACAGTGAATAGTCTCCTCAATAGCACCGAGATTGAAACAGGGATGTCTCCATTGCAGGTCGCCATTACCACCCAGAACATTAAGACCATTCAAATAATGATAGCTGCGAATTGTTCTTTGGAACATCTAGACTACGAAGGGAATTCAGTTTTTCATTATGCCGCTAGTACCACCAAGGAAATTATTAACGTAAGTAAACTATAGTTATATGTATACAACATACAATGAAATTACATTAAAAGCCTTAAGGTACTAGTACACTTAAGACCAAAAATAAGCATTTTTTTCAAGAATTTTTTTCTCAGAACCTTTATTAAAAATGAACATAAAACCTTTTACATATTAATATATAACTCTTAGAGAGTACAAAAAAATATATCTTTTTTCATTTATGCATGTTCACTAATATTGTAGAGGGTGCAAAAGTCGAGGCCTCGAAAAAAAAATAGTTCCGATGGCGGACAGTTAATCTCAGGATTGGGATCTCTGAAACAAAAAAATCGTATGGCAATTGAAAAAGAAAGATTTCTTACGTGACATTTTACAACCGTTAGTGAAAAATTCCGCAAAAAAAATTTTACGGAAATTTGAAAAAAATTTCGAATCTTTCACTAGAAGCTGGAACTCTCTGTTCTAAAACTGTTGTTTTCCATCGAATACTCTGTTTTTGTCATACTAAATTTTGAACCTGCAAGAGATTGTCTCCACTGTTACAGTTTTCGTGCTAA
This sequence comes from Diabrotica virgifera virgifera, assembly GCF_917563875.1. NCBI lineage: Eukaryota > Metazoa > Arthropoda > Insecta > Coleoptera > Chrysomelidae > Diabrotica > Diabrotica virgifera. The sequence continues at coordinate 4,298,769 of NC_065448.1, read as the reverse complement.
ATCTCTTTCAGCATTTCCCGCTAACACTACATCATTAAATGCGTACATTAATCACTGAGGAATGTTACTCTGTATTTTTCCTATTTGATCCAACAATTTTTCTTGTGATGCTGTATCCTTTAGTGCCCTTTCAGACTAAGATACCGGTGTCTGACACCGGTGTCCGCCAATTGCAGCAAAGTCTGTAGTCGTAGCTGCAATTTGGCGGACACCGGTGTCAGACACCAGTGTCCTAGTCTGAAAGAGTACTTCCCAAGTAGCACAATAAAAACATTTTAGTTTTTTTTAGGTTTATAAAGGTTTTATTGTGGTAAATAAGAAGATAATGGTTTTAAAGTTACCTTGTAGATATACTGCCAGAACTTTAAAACTGTTAAGCATTTCTCACTAGTTATAAAGCATCTAATAAGAGTATCAAATAAGACTAATTAATCTTACTAGATAATTTGTCTTATTGTAGTTTTAAAATGGTTTATTCCCAGTTCACTCTAAAACTAATAAATTTTATAAAGAACTTCCGGACTGTTTGGTTTTATTAGATTCTTGTTTGATACCTTTTAGTTTTAAAGCAGTTTTAAAGATTATCCTAATATGACTAATAAAACCTATTATTAAAACTACTTGATCTATTATGTCAATTATGTCAGTAAAACATATGCCTTAAAACTATTTTTGTAGCTGTCTTTAAAGTTGCTTTCTCAAAGCAATTAGTAGGCTATATTAAAACCAAACGCTCTTAACTGAATCAATTTGGTTATCGTATAGACTAAACTATGCTTCTTACTAGAAACACTAGAACTAAACCCATCCCCTCTTCTTTCATGTCCAAAATGGTCGGCCATTTGTTTTAGAGCGAAACAGTGGTGTTGTGTGTTGTAAAAAGTGGAATTACAGTTAGTATGGAAGAAATATGTCACAAGTACTTAAAATATAAACGAACTGGTCATTTTAAAAGAAAAATACAACACACACAGCACTACGACGCGCGACGCCTCGATTTTAGGTTAGATTCCCCTTAAAACCGAGTGGTATTATTAACAGCAGCATTAAAACTAAACGGTTTTAATTCCAAGGCAACCTTGCTTTTATGTAGGATATGTGCTCTTGGCAAGGTATAAAATAAAACTATTTGATCTTATCAATTATCTGTCGATAGACCAAATAGTTTTATTTGGATTTCGGTCATATTGCTTTCTGGAGATGCTGAAAGCCATGATAGACTACAATATAAGGATTACATAAAAATGATAAATAAACGACTTAAAGACATAAATTCGATTTATTTTAACATTTAAACATTAAAATTGTAGATAAAATTAATTTTCTTTCAAATTAATATTTTTCGGATTTAAATTTTTTAATTATTTTTATTCTTTAATCGCCAAAAGTCAGAAATTTTAGGGTGCGTGAGGTATTTAGACCGCTTTTTGTTAACATTATCAATAAAGTTGGGTGCGCAAGTGTTTTTCTACCTTGATAGTCCGAAATAACCAAGTACTTTTTATTATTTTATGATTACAAATGCGTATGTACCTATCATAACACATGTAAAAATTTTCTGGCCTATATGGGGTATATGGGTTTAAAGAATCATTTAATATGGTAAATCGTCTTTAAAAGTCTCCATTTACCAAACCTTTTTAAGTTTGCTATAAAACTGTCTGGACTTAAGGCTATGGGTACATAATTCGCAAATATTTTACGTGTATCCCTACTTTTTCTGTCTTTACACGGCAAATTACGTGTAGTAAAATTCACACTGGTATGGATATGTAAACATTACTAGAATGTCATTCTACTTGAAAATGTCATCATTAATTTAAAGAGATGGCTTTTGAATGTTCTTGGATAACTGTTATTTTTATAATTGCAAATTATTAATTCAGTTAATAAATGTGATATTTTTTTCACTAACTATGTATTCAGTGATTGTAATAATTTATTTGTACAACAAAAACTAATACTCAATCGAGAAAAGAGGAAAAGTGTTAAAGTGATTTTTTAATAATATATTGTTATGGAACGCTTACAATTTTGAACATCTTTAACAACAAAATACTTGGATCACAGAATATATTATCCTGATGTATTCTCTGCTTGGAACTTCCACAAATAATACACAATAAATAACTTTTTATTAAGTTCACGTCTTAAATCAATTATTTATCAAATACACTATATATCAATAATATTTAATCAATACCTCAAAATATTCCCGATGCAATGTCAAATATTTAAAATTGTCACTGATTGTCAGTGTCTGACTGACAATAGGGCTTTTCATTCACACTCATTTGTTTCGAGCTTCTGTCGTATGTCATATAATCCGTGTATATTAATATTATACGCAGATTATACAACCTATGACAGAAGCTCGAAACAAATGACAATCGATGAAAAGCCCTATATATGCTGACAATATTATATTCGGCTGAGTGCGTTGTAAGACAAAGATAGATTTGGAAAATATTATCACGGCATTGTGTTCATTTTTTTCGAATCCTGAAAAAACCAATAAATATTTTTGAAATATTTAAACGCAGAATGAAAGATTAAATTATTACCGAGGGCCGAAAGTCCCTTAGAATAAATAAAAAGTTTATTTTGAATGAGATATTTGAAATTAAAAATCACACTAAATTTCCTCTTAGTTTTTCACCCCTGTAACTTATTTAAATAAACATTATAGAAGTTCTCAGGGACTTTCGGCCCTCCCTAATAACGTAATCTTTCATTCTGCGTTTAAATTTTTCAAAAATACTTATTAGTTTTCTCAGGATTCGAAAAAAATGAATCCCCATTTGAATAGCATTGCAGCCGAAAATACGTACCGATCCTCTTAAATTGTCTTTTAACATGGTTTTAAAAGCACCTTCACAGCAGCTTTAAAACCAGTTGCTTAAGAAGACAAAGTTTTAAGAGGGTTTTTATTTTTGGTTTTATTGACCTCTTTCAGAGTGGGCCCTTTTATGCTGAAAGCGGTTTTATTGCAACCTTAAGGTTTACTTAAAAACTAAATGGTTTTAATTTTAGTTTTATTCTACAGTTTTAAAGCATCCTTAAAAGACTTAATAAACCTGTTCGGTGCTCTGAACAAAGATAGGTAGCTCTAGGTAGCTATTGTTTGTTTTTTAACCAAGAGGAGTGATTCAAATTTACCGCGCCGTAATGATTGTTTCTAATTGGTCCAACCGCAGGCAAGTTTACTCCACTGTTATTAAATTTTGACACTAATGACATTTATGAAATTTTGGCACTTCTGTCATTTTATGGGTTAATTAAGTATATCGGCGATTTTTTGTGTTTTCTGCATTTGTCCTTTAATTTTTAGATTTTTAGTCTACTTTTATATAAAAACAGTTGTTTTTATCCGCCAGTCAATAAGAGCAAGAACAGGATATTACCTCCGAATTCTATCCTACTGCATGGATTTTAATGAAATTTTGGGAATATCCTCTACTTATCTTCTAATTCAAAGTCTACCCTACGCCGATGTGCGCTTTTATCTTGGGGTCTTTTCCCACCCCTTCTCGGAGGTGGAAAATTTTTCGGTCAAAATAACCACGGAAGAAGCTAGAGAATCTAATTCTAAGCAAAAACTATTCTATAATTTTTTTTGAAAACTCAATACTTTTTGAGTTATTCTTGGTTGAAATAGGCTATTTTCCTTGAAAAATTACACATTTTCCGACTGTTTTTGCGAATACCTTAAAAACTATGGATCTAACTAAAAAGCCTGCATAAAACATTTTTGTAGCTTATTAAAAAACAAAGAGATTCGTTCCTTCTTAAATCTTCTAGTTATAATACAAAAAGAGATATGGTAGGTGAAACAGTTTTTTTGGGGCATGCTCAAATCGGTGTATTCAACTTGAAATAACAGAGAAACGGTCGATTTTAGGTGTATAATGTTACCGATACCTTTTATAGTGCTTGAAAAGACCTTTAAAATGAGCAATATCAAATGCCAATTACGTTCAAACTAAGCGAGATATTCTGCAAAAAAAATTGATGACTAATGTATTTTAGAGAAATATATTTAACCCCTCATCCACCAGAATTTAAATACATTGTTTTCCTTTTACAATACCTTTTAACATAGTGTTGTTTCTATGTTCAAAAAGTTGGACGGGTTTAAAATGAATGGTTCTTAAAAGAAATAAAGTCAAATTATAGAGCGCATTTTTAAATTTTCTTAGAAATCTTCCTTTTTCTCTATGTAACTCGAAAATGATAAAAGAATACGAAAAAAGGTACTATGCAAAAATGTAGGGCTGTTTTAGATACAAATTTTGTTATTATTTTTCATTACTGTATCTCTAACCTTTTTTAAGTTACATGGAGAAAAAGAAGATTTTTAGGAAAAATGAAATAATGCGCTCTATAATTTGATCTTACTTTTTTCAAAAACCATTCATTTTGAACCCGTCCAACTTTTTGAACATAGAAATAAAACTATAATAAAATGTATTGTAGAAGTAAAACGATGTATTTAAATTCTGGTGGATGAGGGGTTACATATACTTCTAATTTTTTTTTAAAATACATTAGTCATCAATTTTCTTTGCAGCATATTTCGCTTAGTTTGTATGTAATTGACATTTACTACTGCTCATTTTAAAGGTCTTTTAAGCACTACAAAGGATACTGGCAGGATTATACACAAAATCGACCGTTTCTCTGTTATTTCAAGTTGAATACACGGATTTGAGCATGCACAAAAAAACAAACTTTTTCACCTACCATGTCTTTTTTTGTATTATAACTAGAAGATTTATGAAGGAAGAAGTCTCTTTGTTTTTTTATCAGCTACAAAAATGTTTTATACAGTTTTTTTAGTTAGATGCGTGGTTTTTAAGGTATTCGCAAAAAACCGTCCGAAAATGTGTCATTTTTCAATGAAAATGGCCAATTTTCAACCACGAATAACTCAAAAAGTATCGAGTTAAAAAAAATTATAGAATAGTTTTTGCTTAGAATTAGGTTCTCTAGCAACTTCCGTCGTTTTTTGGCCAAAAAATGTTCCACCCCCAAGAAGGGGTGGGAACCGCCCCTAATATAAAAGCACAGATCGGCATAGGGTAGACTTTGTTTCTTGAGCTATTCCCTACTTACTGTGAAAGTATCAAGTGAATCGATTTAGTAGGATGGAATTCGGAGCAAAATATCCTCATTGACTGCCCTATTAGAACTCTTTAGCGATGTGTTAGTATAATATAATATGTATGGATTATCATCGAAAGCTGATATGATCAACGAAAAAAGAAGATGAATTTGGTGACTTTTCTAGTAACTTTCTTGAGTGTGAATCTGTCTTTTTAGTTTACTCCTCTTGGTTAAAAAATCAACTATAGCTTTTTTAACTTTGATGATCTTTAGCTTAACAGCTCCCTACCTGTACCTATTCTCTTCAGAACATTTTCTTTAGTGGTGTGGGTTGTCCAAGGTATTTGAGATCCAACACTAATGAGAATAAATTAAGACTCAGCCCTGATGCAATTTTACTTACACATGGAATTTATTAGTTTTCCACACACTTGTCCTAATAGTAGTTGTTATTCCCCATATTTACGTCTCACAATCTTCACATGCTCACTGGAAACTCGTTTCATATTGAGCGCCCACCATTGAGTTTGTGAGAAACTCTATCATATGCTATGTCAAGATCAATGAATACGTTAACACTGTACTTTTCGTCAGCTCCCTTTCTTGCATAAAACCAAACTGATTATCGGATGTTTCTGTTTGTTTTAGGCACTGTCCCAAACAGCCCCTCAACGCTCTCTAAACGCCCGCAACAAAAACGGCCACACTCCCCTCCACATGGCGTGCTTGGCAGACAAAAGCGACTGCGTCACGGCGCTCATACTCGCTGGAGCCGACGTCAACATCGCGGCAACGAAGAGCGAAAACCCCGATACTCTTACCAATGAACCGAGCTACGTAGCCAATTACTTACAGAAAAACCCGAACACCTTTTACTCGAAAGACATGAAGAACGGGGGGACTCCCCTACATTGGGCCAGTTCTAGACAAGTTGTAGAAGCCTTGATCGATGTCAATTGTCATATAAACTCGTTGAATTTCGAATTTAAAACTGCGCTGCACGTGATGGTGGAAAGAAATCGGTAAGTTACACTTTTATAAGTTCTTCTACTACTACTTTCGTGTTAATATCTTTGGGTCTGTCCATGTCATTCATCTTCTCTCCAATATCTTTTCGATTGCTTCATCCCATGTCTGTCTTATTCTTCCTTTGTTGAAGTTATACTTCTTTAGGCGCGATGGGAGTGAAATTTAATATGCGCGAATTCATCAAAAACCTTGTTCCCCGGCGCAAACTCATTATACCTTTGCTCTGATTGGGTGTTCAAATGACATGACAATAAATTGTTCAATATGGAGGTTACGGATAAACAAATATTGTATGTTAGGTTTTATTGTTGTGAGGATACAGACAAAAGCAAGTTTATAATTGTAGTAACTTTTTAAATAGTTTTTAAAAGCAACAGGTACGTTCTTAATTGTAAATGTTTCAGTATTGTAATAAAAAATTACATAGGTACTTACCTATTTGGAAAATGTATGTACTTATCTATTAGTAGGTAATGCTTTGATTTACATAATTTGATTACCAACAAAATGTCTACCACTCTTCATCTAATATACCTATTGATTTCTTACTCTATGTTTTGTTGTATTTTATTATTTAATTCCCTTTGTGAACACACACACACAAAAATCAAAGTAATTTGATTAAATTCAGAACTGTCAAACAGTAAAACGTTCAGTTAGCCCACATGACAAGTACGTGTAAGTGGTCAAGTCGGGTGACGGGTGTGTGTAAGTGGATTTCAACTCTAAGCACGCGGGTTCGAATCCCAATGCAAGTTTTTATTTTTTTATTATACATTTTATGATTATGAATATATTTGTTATATAATTTTTTTCAGAAAATGCGTATTTAGTTAAAATTTTTGCCAACAATTATTGTTCAGCATAGTTCAGCATTATTGTTCAGTATTGCATTTTTCAATGTGTTTGTGTGTGTTTTATTCTTTTATTTTTTTAATTGTTGGTATTTGGTATTAAAATTAGTTTAATATTTAAATAAAATATAAATAAACTGTTTAAAGTACATATATTAATTTCGTTGGAATCATATGATAGAAGTATAACTTCTTACGTGCGTACAAAGTACACACACATGCTTGTTTTTAATATTTTTGCTCCCACACTCTTCTCACTGGTATGGTATCTTTCATCCGGTGTAAATGACCCCACAAACTCAGCTATCTCTCTTCTATAAACTCCAATGTTGATTTATTTTCAATTCATTCCTTATATACGTGTTCTTTTTTCTTTCCATTTTGGTAGCATGTCTAACTCTTTCTTAATATGTGAAAATCAAACAGATGCAAATCTGGTAAATTGAAGCGTGAAGGCACCAATTCATATCGCTCAATCTTCTCATTGTCAAACTTTCATTTTTGGCGGTTGCAGTGTCCTAATGAAAAATTATTCAGCAGCTGCATAATGCTCTGGTTAAATCGGAGAGTGCAGGAAGAGTCTATTCCGGTTTCGGAGGTCTTTTCCCCCTCATCAGTAGTCCCATATCCTCTTCTTTCCGATTTCCCCAGGTATCATACTTTGGGCCTTTCCGAATTGCAAAGAACGAAATGTCACGGATGTACTAGATCCATCTACCGAAAAACAAAGTAAGTTATCAATCGAAGTAGCACAGAAAACGACAATAAATATCGTTCCCATACCACCAGATTGACAACAGGTGGAATACTTTCTTTGGTTACAACCTCCTGAGATTTTCAAAATTTATAAATCATACAGGATGTCGAGGAAATTAAGATGAGAGAATTTTAAATACTTCACAACTCATCTGCTCAGCGTGGTAAAAGTTCCAACAAGAAAGATTCCTTAATACTCCTACAAAAGAGTAAATGAATTAAAAATGTATAAACATTTTCAATTTCTTTGCAACACGAAAATGCAGCAGCTGCATAATGCTCTGGTTAAATCGGAGAGTGCAGGAAGAGTCTATACCGGTTTCGGAGGTCTTTTCTCCCTCATCAGTAGTCCCATATTATCCTCTTCTCTCCGATTTCCCCAGGCATCACACTTTGGGCCTTTCCGAATTGCGAAGAAAGAAATGTCACGGATGAACTAGAGCCATCAACCGAAAAACAAAGTAAGTTATCAATCGAAGTAGCGCAGAAAACGAAAAGTATTCCACCTGTTGTCAATCTGATGGTATGGGAACGATATTTATTGTCGTTTTCTGTACTACTTCGATTGATAACTTACTTTGAAAAATTATTCTTCTCTTTGTACATCAGCCTTTTTCCTAGTTTTTCCATCTACAACAATAACTTTCCACCTATAACATTTAGGATGCAAATTATGGATCTAATCATTAAAAAAATACTTTTTAAGGCTGGACTGCGTGGTGGCTCTTTTAAGTAGACAAGCCAACGCTGATTTGGGTGACAAGGATGGAAATAGACCGCTACATTTAGCGGTAAAAGCGAACAACGTCGCTATAATTCAGGCGCTTATTATTTTCGGAGTAGACCTAAATATTTTGAATAACAAAGGCGAAACGGCTAGGCATATGATAACTGCAGGTGAGTCAGCCTAATTTAAAATATTTTTATTTCTATCATTTATTTTTACTCTACCTTATAGAAAATGAGCCGCAGTTGCTGTATTATCTGGCAGCCGTCGGCGCCAGAAGGTGCGAGAAAGGTATGGAGGGCTGTACTGAGGGTTGCGCTCCATCCGGCACTTATGAGGGTATTCCTCCGCCAAAGGTAAGTCTTTTGACAATAGGATTATATATTTTTGTAATCCAATAGGGAACTTGCATAAATTTTTAAATTCGAAAAAAATGTTATAAATCACCACACAACATAATTTAAAACATGTATCAAAGAAAAAAAAGTTTTGTTTGTCTTTCGTTTGGCCCCTAAAGACGATTAAAAATTCAAATTTAAACAGGTGGTCCAAAACGCATCGTGACGTCACTTGGCTTTACATTTACATTTTTCCAATAAAGTAAACAGAATTTTAAATTAGACGTTATAAACGTCAGTAGAAAATACATTTATGTGACGTTACAAGTGTTTTTGATCGTTTGAACTATTCATAGAAAATTTCGTACTTTTACAAAATGGTTTTATTTTCAATAGTAAACTTTCGTTCCTTTCCTTCAAAAACAGTATAAAACTACAATTTTAACAAACTGGTATATTATTATTACAATGACATACGATAAATGTCATTAGAATATAAATATTTTTGACTTATTCCACGACGATGAACTTGCCAAATACCCAAGTAGGTGGAGGCCAATAAACTAAAGAAGGAGAAGAAGAATATACCTAAATATAAGGTTGTGTCTAGGTATACGTTACCGTGTACGCAAATAAAAAAGTTAGAGTGTCAGTGAATTCTTATTTTTGATTTGTTTAGTGTTTGTTTTTAAATTAACTACGGAGTGTGGACAATTATTTAGTTCTTTTAATGAGTTTAAGAACATTTTAAAACAGTACGAAAAAGATAAGAGACTATAAATTAATATATATTTTTTTTAGTTATAAATGAAATAGTATGTATTACCGTAAAAGATTAAAATAAAAAGAAGACCTAAAGCTTTCACAATAATAATTAACTTGTTCTGAAGCTATTATCCTTGTGGCATTTTTGTAATCAACTATTCTAAATGGGAACTAAGCCACAATTTAACCAAAAAATAATTTTATTAACGTTTCGACGTCGTTGTCAAAATACAAAATATTATTAAATTAAACAAAAATGGTGTTGCTTAGTAAAAAATTTTTCTAATAATTTATTTAATATGACTAATTTTTGTATTTTGACAATGACATCCGATTTGGACGTCGAAACGTTAATAAAATCATTTTTTTAGTTAAATTGTGGCTTATTTCCCATTTAGAATAGTTGATTATAATAATTAACTTACGTATAAAAATTATTTTAACAATATTTTGTACGTGTTATGTCAACTAAATACATATATTTATTTTGCTAACCTAAATATATACTTTAATATATACATTGATTTATTACAATTAAGTTTGAAGCATCTGAATAGTTCTGCTTCCCTTCCTTTAACAAATATTTTTCTATCAAACACACGCTAAACATATCAAAATAGCATGTACCAAAATATACAGTCACTGCGCACGCTAAATAATAACGTCACTGGCTTGATGAAGTTTAATTCGCGTGTACATACCTAACTTTTTTATTTGCGTACACGTTAGCGTGTACTTAGACACAGCGAAATATAACCATACTAATGTAAAACTATGTGACGTCACGGGTCGTTTGAACTATTTCATACCGCTGAAGACTTTAAATACGTATTTCTAAGTTATTACGAGTTTTTGAAGCGTGAAATTTTGGAAATCTCATTTTTAAACAAAACTGAACATTATTATGCAATAAAAAAAAATTGTGCAAGTTCCCTATTATTTTAACACTTAATTTATTTAGTTTTTATTTTAATTTATTTACACTTATTTTTAATTTATTAATACTAAACACTTATTAGCCTTTAAAGCATAATTTATATAATACAAACCGTTCGCCATCACGTTTGACCATTTTTCTCTATCCCTTGCAGGGTGTATATGGTCTTCTATGTTTCTTAGCCCTGTCCATTGTTTGACATTACGGAGCCATGACATTTTCTTCCTACCCACTCCACTTCTTTCTTCGATCTTTCCTTCAATGTACCTAAACGCAGGCAGTTAATCGTTGTCTACTTGGGGGTCCGATTATAGAATTCTCTAGGGTGTCATTGACATGTAACTAAAGTAACAGTATTAATGCATTAATTAGATCATACCAATATTTATTTATGTACCAAGTCAGTAAAGTGACTCTTTATCGAACGAGTCTGATATTACGAGAAGAGCGAGCGAGGCGAGTTCGATAAGGAGTCTTTACTGACGTGGTGCATACACAATTTTATCGCCAACATATATTTTTTAAATTTAATGTCGTCCGAACCACTGGGGTTATAAACGACAACAATGGAAAATATATATTAAAAATAAAAAGAGATTGTAATATTAAGTAAATGGGCCATTCCATTTCAAATCACTCAATTTTGGAGCAAAAAAAATTTTGGACCTCCGATTTGTCTGAAAATTGGTATATAGCTTCTACGGGACGTAAAAATAAGATATTTAAGGTCAAAAAATTTTCTTCTCCTTTTTTTTCTCAAAATGTTATTTTATGCGATTTTACAGTGATTTGGTGTTTATTTATACAAATTTGCATTTTCTATCGTAAAGTATCAATGGAAAACATAATATTTTAATAGAAAGGACTCAAAAATGTCATTATATGGCATTATAACAAGTTACTTTGATTTAAAACAAGCTTTTGATCAAATTTTATAGTGTAGAAAACGTTAAAATACCGTTTTTTACATTTTTCTCCATTCCCAAAATACATCATAATCGATTTGGCTGAAAATTTGCCCACAGATAGACAAAACATAGAACTTTAAGTGGTGAGAAGGATTTGAATTATATTACAATACCAAAAAAGTTACATGCAATATTATAGTCAAAAATATAGGCGTCTACTGTAAGTACAATTAACTCGAAAATATCGACCTCACGACAAAAATTGTTAAAAAGAAATTGTAATAATTGTAAATACGATTTATTTGGAACAATTTCAGTTCCTACCATTTTTGCCGAAAATTTAAAAATGGCGGAGATATTGAGCAAAACAGGTTCTCCTTTAAAATCAAGATGGCTGCTAACGTAACGGAGGAATTCATCCGTGATTTTAAATTTAGGCTACTATTGACTCCCCTAAAGATCAGAAAAATAAAATTTTGGGCAGCTCGGCATTCAAGGTCAAATGCTATCCCGACTGGACTAATATATACTTTTGAGTCTGATATTACTGCATGTAACTTTTTTGGTATTGTAATATAATTCAAATCCTTCTAACCACTTAAAGTCCTATCTTTTGGCTATCTGTGGGCAAATTTTCAGCCAAATCGATGATAATGTATTTTGGGAATGGAGGAAAATGCAAAAAACGGTATTTTAACGTTTTTTACCCTATAAAATTTGATCAAAAACTTGTTTTGATTCAAAATAACTTGTTATAATGCCATATAATGACATTTTTGAGTCCTTTCTATTAAAATATTATGTTTTTCATCGATACTTTACGACAGAAAATGCAAATTTGTTTAAATAAACACCAAATCACTGTAAAATCGCATAAAATAACATTTTGAGAAAAAAAGAAGAAGAAAATTTTTTGACCTTAAATATCTTATTTTTACGTCCCGCAGAAGCTATATACCAATTTTCAGACAAATCGGAGATCCAAAATTTTTTGCCTGAGTGATTTGACATGGAATGTACCAAATACATATGTACTAAGTACTAACAAAAAGTATACCTGAAAAATTTGTGATACAATTAAATGTCTTTTCTTCCTATTTCCGTTAAAAACTGTATGATATTTGTATTGTCTCTAAGAAGCTCAGATATGTCCCTGGGAAGGTTGAGTTTACTTCTCGTTTGCTGGTATATTTTTTGACAATCGGTTAAGATGTGTTTTATTGATATAAAATAATATTTGCCAATATAATTTGATATTGGTTTTAACACTTACTTGCAATTTACAATTTAAGAACTTTTTAAATTTTAGACGTCATAATAATTTCATGACAGTGATGACAGATAACTTGCAAGATGGCCGCTTTCGATTTTTAATCGATAGTTATCAATATTGAATAATTACTAAATCGGTAAAGTTTTAATTTATTTTATATGAATATAATTACAAAATATCAAAGAATTTCACTTTTTGATATAAATTTAATTGATAATATCGCAAATTGCGTACAATATTTTTAATAATTAAAGTAAATAAATTGTAAGTCCACTCAAATACTCGCCATTCGATTACTGCCATCGACCACTTACATTCAATCTCGGTTAATTTGATTAATCGCGGCAGGTAAAGTAAAATTCTTCTTTCAGTACAACAAAGTGTTACTTTACTGCCGCAAATGAGGGCAAATGAGTACAATAATGAATGACTTTAGTGACGGTTGGCGATAAAATTATTTTCAATCCCGTTTTTGTAATAAATGACGGCGAAATTTAAGGAACTTAGACGCGATAAAAAAACACCAAAATATAAAAGACGAATTTTCATACTTTAACACTCATCTTTTAGGTAATTGGACAGACCAATCGAGATATACTAAATGCAATGCTTTCTGTGGCCGGAATGGAAGTCGCCTCCGAAAAACACAAAAATGGTCACATTCCTAGAAGCGGTCGACTCTTATGTTTAGACGGAGGAGGAATTAGAGGCTTGATCTTAATTCAGATGCTGTTAGAATTGGAGCACGTCTTTAAAAAACCCATTAAAGACAGTTTTGACTGGCTAGCTGGTACTAGCACTGGTGGAATTCTATGTTTAGGTAAGATACCGGTTAGTTTTTATCCTTTTTTGCTATTTTACTAGGTTGTTCAATAAGTTTTGAGGTTCGATAAGGGAAGGCGTTGATACTAGCCTAATTTTTTTTGAAGTTATATTTCTTTAGGCGCGATTGGAAGTGAATGTAAATGAGCGCGAATTCATGAACATTGTTAGTGCCACGCGCAGATACATTATACGTTAGCTCTGATTGGGTATTCCAATGACGCAATGACATGTCAAAACTTATGTAATATGGCGGCTGTGGTTAAAGAATGTGTTGGCATTTTTATTATTATGGCTATGGTTGTTACGTTGTGTCTTAAAAGTTGTGAGAACAAAACAAAAGTGAGTTGATAGTTGTATTGACTTTTTAAATAGTTTTTATTTATATTTCTGGACTTATTAATATAGAAAACAAGAGTGTGTGTACTTTGTACGCACGTTAGAAGTTATACCTACTTCTAATAAAATTGTGTAGAAAGTTTGACGTTTTTTAGATTTTCCAAATTGCTGGGACGCTCCAGTCGTCAAAAAATAACGGATTAACATTATTTATCGAGAATTTACCATTTTTAATGATTTTAAAATTTGACGAAAATACAGCAAAAACTCGAAAGACTATTATTTATAGCCCATGAAAAAATTATAGTATAAATTTTTGTCGAAAAGCGACGTTTTTTAGAGTTTATGCGATTCCTCACGAGAAAAGCAATTGCGGGGACGACGCTTCAGTTCATAAAAAATGACGTATTAACGTTATTTTTAATTTTTGGTGTTATTTTAAGTGTTAAAATTAGTTTAATATTTAAATAAAAATACATTTAAAATGTTTAAAATATATTTGTTTCGTTGAAATCGTAAAAATAGAAGTATAACTTCCTACGTGCGTACAAAGTACACACACTCTTTTTTGTATGTTGGTACATTTTTCATATGAACGTAATTGAAGTTTTATTTCAATATGTCAATTCATTATTTTTTTAGAAGCCATTTAGTATCGATGGGTCACAGTATTTTTTACAATGGAAATAATCAAGTATCATGCAGTGATTGAATTTTTATTTTTGGAAGGTTTAAGAGTAAAGGAAATTTATGAACGAATGTTGAAAGTGTATAAGGACTCTTCGCCTTCAGTTATTACAGTAGAAAGTGAGTTGCTCAATTTAAACGTGGTCGTTCAAGTGTTGAAGACTATCCACGTCAAGAACGCCCAAAAATAGCAACAACAGCAGAAATCGTAGAAAAAACACAGGGTATGGTGTTGGAAACTCGTCGAGTAACTGAAAGTGATTTAGTAGAATCCCTAGGCGTAACATTGGGTAGTGTTAGCAATATTTTGGCCGAACTATTGGGTTTCAAAAAGCTGTGGTCATAATGGGTGCCGCATTTGCTGACAACGGAACACAAACACATTCGAATGCGACTTTATCAGCAATATTTAGGGCGTATTCGAAAGGATAAAGCAGATTTTGTGTGTCGATTTACCACAATGGATGATACTTGGTCTATCACCATGATCCTGAATCAAAACAAGAGGTTGAAGAGTGGTAGAATCTGGTAAAATCGGCCAAAAAGATTTTAGCATCAGTTTTTGGGATGTTAGAGGAATTTTTTTTTGTGGATTACTTGCAAACTGACAAAACAGTAATTTCTGAATATTTCTGGATTCTCTTACACCAGCTGAAGGAAAAAAATCGTGAAATAGACCCGGTTTGCAAAAGAAAAATATCATTTTTCATCAGAACAATGCACCGTCTCATATGAGCATTTTACCAATGGCTAAAATCCATGAAGTAAAGTTCGAATTGTTGGAGCATCCACAGTATAAATCAGATTTAGTTCCTAGCGACTTCCATTTGTTTCAATACCTAAGAAATTTTATGCGTGGAAAACGTTTTTCATCAAATGATGTGTATATAACAGCTGTGGAAGCGTATTTTGCAGCCCTTCCTGATTCTCTCTGAGGGATGGAATTTATAAATTGAAATCTCATTGAAAAACGTGTATTGATGTTCAAGAAGACTACACTGAATAATAAAGTGTATTTCAAGTCATAAAATTGTGTTTTTCTTATTGAACCGCAAAACTAATTGAACAACCTAGTATAAGTGTTAATGTAATTTGGTCTAATTTCAACAATCCAGATCGTTGGATGGCACTAATGTAGCGTCTTTTTGCAAATCTTTCAATAAAGTTTGCTTTTCTCGGGAAGTTTGTACTAAATGTGTTAAACTACAACAGAGGATGGTTCACTTATGTATATTTTCAGCTATTGCCACTGGTAAATCGATGAAGGAATGCCTTTGTCTCTATTTCCGATTAAAGGAACAAGCGTTTGTCGGTATACGACCGTATTCCAGCGAAAATTTAGAAAATATCTTGAAGGACACGTTTGGCACAGAAACTGTGATGTCTGATATTAAACATCCTAGAGTAATGGTAACCGGAGTTTTGGCCGATAGAAAACCGGTGGAACTTCATCTTTTTAGGTATGTATATAGACCAGGGCGGATCTGTGAAAAAAACGTCTATTTTTGGATGTGCGAGGTGGCATTCGGATTTTTGCAGATAAAGTTAGGTGACAACTTCAACAATAATATGAAATTGACTTATGCTCCTTCTCAAATATGCCCGGAACATTAATATAAAAATTAAAATATTTATGAATTTCGAAAAACATCGATTTTTTTCTATTTTTTTTGCTTATAACTTTAAAACGATTCATTTTGGAACAAAGTCATAGTGAAATAAAATAAAGATAATTGAATTTTGTATAACATACGACTGGTTAAAAATGTCTTAAATTATTACCCTTTCTGCAAAATAGCAATAAATACAAAATAAGGGGGCAAAATAAGCCTGTTTTTATTCAAAGTTTTTCAACCACTTTGGTTGCACTTAGAACTTTCGTAATTCCCTTAGAAAATTCTTATAACATACTTATAATCGTTCACCCAATTTCATTAAAATCTACCTGATAGATTTTGCAGAATAATTTTGCAATCGTAATTTTTTTTAACAAAGTTCAAATTTTTTAAAAACTTTCTGAAGAAAAAGTAGACCATTTAGAAGTTTGCTAATTTTTTTACACATAAGGAGGTTCTCTATTGTCCTTTTCATGAGCATTTTTCAGTGCGTAACAAATGATAGGAAAAAGGGTAAGTCCGTGATAATACACATTTTTGACATTTATTCTAACATGACATTTTAGTTAAATCTGACAGTTGTCACATTTTATTTTCAATTTGGAATAAAAACAAATCAAATGTGTTTCTTGCATTTATAAAATGGTATTTTCTTTGATTTGTATAGTCTTATAAATTATACAGATTATATTTGTAATATTATTATCTAATTAAAAAAAATATTTTTTTATTATGGCGCCATCTATCGACAACTAGAATAACTAGAATAAATGTTGTAAATGTCGGTAATCACGGACGTGCCTTTTTTTCTGTCACATACAATTTAATGCGTTAGAAAGAAATCGAAAAACTGTGACGCACTGAAAGATGATCATGAGAAAAAGAATACCTATGTAATACACTTTACAGAATTAAGAGGCCTCAGCACTGTTTTAAAGTTATAAACTATTTTTTGGCTTATAAACAAATACAGTGAGGACGTTTGAGTTGGCATAAATTCATTTTCTCGAGAATAGGCGTCTCTGGAGATAAATCCCGAAACAGGTCGATTTTTATTTTTAAATTCTAAATTTTTGGTGTATATATCATACTAGTGACGTCATCTATCTGGGCGTGATGACGTAATCGATGATTTTTTTAAATGAGAATAGGTGGCGTGTGATAGCTCAATCGAAAGGCTATTCAATTTTGTATTCACTAATATAAACATTAACATACTTATTTATACAGGGTTTGAATTAAACATATTTTTTTGAATTAAATTAATTACAGTATTTAGATTACGTCATCACACCCAGAGGAATTATGTCACTAGTATGATATTTATGCCAAAAAATTATAATTTAAAAATAAAAATCGATGTTTCGGGATTTATCTCCAGAGTCGCCCATTCTCAAGAAAATGAATTTATTCCAACTGAAACGTCCTCACTGTATTTGTTTCTAAGCCAAAACATTGTTTATAACTTTAAAACAGTGCTGAAGGCCGTTTAAATTATCTGATTTTAATTCTGTAAAGTGTGTTAGATAGGTAGAGAACCTCTTTATATGTAAAAAAATTAGCAAACTTCTAAATGGTTCAAACTTCTAAATGGTTCTACTTTTTGTTCAAAAAGTTTTTAAAAAATTTGAACTTTTTTAAAAAAATTTAGATTGCAAAATTATTGTGCAAAATCTATTAAGTGGATTTTAATGAAATTTGGTGGACGGTTTAAGTATGTTGCAAAAATTTTCTAAGCGAATTATGAAGGTCTAGGTGCAACCGACGTGGTTGAAAAACATTGAATAAAAACAGTCTTTTTTGCGCCCTTATTTTCCATTTATTGCTATTTTGCAGAAAGGCTAATAATTTAAGACATTTTAAACCAGTCGTATATTATACAAAATTCAATTATTTTTATTTTCTTTCCTTACGAGTTTGTTCCAAAATGAATTGTTTTAAAGTTATAAGCAATGAAAGTAGAAAAAAATCGATATTTTTCGAAATTTTTCAATATTTAAATGTTTTTATTAATGGTTCGGGCATATTTGAGAAGGAGCATAAGTCAATTTATAATTATTGAAGTTGTCACCTAACTTTATGTGCAAAAATTCGAATGCCACCTCCAAACAGATCCGCCCTGGTCTAATAAGTAATAGGGAACTTACATAAAATTTTAAATTCGAAAAAAATGCTATAAATCACAACAGAACATAATTTAAAACATGTATCAAAGAAAAAAAAGTTTTTTTTTGTCTTTCGTTTGACCCCTAAAGACGATTAAAAATTTAAATTACAGCAGCCAGTCCAAAACGCACCCATTGGTCGTTACGTCATATAATTGTAGTATTGGATGTCCTCGCCATTAATTCATTGAGTTTGACATTCCTTTTGACACTGACACTCAGTTTTATAAATATTTTGATAGTTGCTATTTCTGACTAATGTTGTTCTGAAGCTATTTCTTTGTGGCATTTTTATAATCAACTATTTATAATGGGAAATAAACCACAATTTTACAAAAAAAAAGATTTTATTAACGTTTCGAAGCCTAAATCGGGTTTCGTTGTCAAAATACAAAATACTACTAAAATAAACAAAAATGTTGTTGCTAAGTAAAACAAAATTCTTCTAATAATTTATTTAATCTGATTCATTTATATTGGCAATTTAGACGTATATTATATATATTTTAAAATGTATAATATACGTCTAAATTGCCAATATTAAATAAATTATTAGAAGAATTTTGTTTATTTTAGTAGTATTTTGTATTTTGACAACGAAACCCGATTTAGGCTTCGAAACGTTAATAAAATCTTTTTTTTGGTAAAATTGTGGCTTATTTCCCTTTATAAATAGTTGATTCGGACTATTATTTGAGTGTTTTTGTTTAAGACAATTTCGAACTAATATTTAAGTGTTTTTGTTAAGCCGACAACAGATATTATACTTACGATAAAATAACCTTGACATACATGAAGACCTTGTGTATTAACTGAAATATCTTGAACGTTTTTTCGGCTGCAGGTAACCACTTTAAACGCCGTTTTTTATCAGCTGCTAATTCAATAAATATTTTATTGGGGTTTTTAATAGTTGTACTTTTACAAAATGGTACTAAACAACACTTACGGTAGTTTCTTTTATTTTCCATAGTAAACCTTCTTTCCTTTCCTTCAAAAACTGTATCAAACTCCAATCTCAACAAACTGGTATATATTATTACAGTGACATACGATAAATGTCATTAAAATATAAATATAAACATACATAAAGTATAATTATGTGACGTTACGAGTTGTTAGAACTACTTTAAATACACAGAAGATTTTAAATTTGTACTTCTAAGTTATTATGAGTTTTTGAAGCGTGAAATTTTGGAAATCTCATTTTTAAACAAATCTGAACATTATTATGTAATAAAAAAATATGCAAGTTCCCTATTGTTTAATAGCAATGAATATTAATAGATGATATTTTGTTAAACAAAGCATTTGAGAAAGTAGGACATGAAAATTAATCCAAATTCTAAAGACAAAAAACATAGACAAAGAAGACCACACTTCTTCACCTAAAAAACCGACAGTATTAAGTAATTTCCCAATTTTTATTTAAATTTGATTGAGATGCTCATAATTGTGCGAAATTTTGCCTATGACCTCAATGCTTGTTGCAAAAATCATAGCATTCGCCAAGTTATAAAAATAAAAAATGGTCACACAGAGATAAATCTGGCGAATAAGGTGGATAAGCGGTCAACTTATCCCAATTGGTGCAATATTTGTACAATTATATTGTCATGGTAGAAGGAAACTTGTCTCCACTACTTCACAAATTTTGATTTTACAGTCTGTCGTGATTACATATTCAAGAAAATTCAGATACAGATTATTTTTTAACCTCTTTTAATTATTTCAATTTTTTTCGTGTTGCTTGTAGGTCATATACTAGTCCGAATGATATTTTAGAAGTAAAACACGACCACCCTTACGAGTTACCTCATCCACCAGATCAGCAGCATATTTGGGAAGTCGGTAGAGCAACTGGTGCAGCCCCAACATATTTCAGGTAAGGTATTTTATAAGTATATCAAACTATAAACCCACTGTAGTCCAGGAACCGTAGCTTTTCACCTCGCAATTCTTACAGAATGGATCGATTTGCTTGAAAATTTGAGAATATGTAGTGGATAGTCCAAGGATCAAAATCTATATGATGCCGAAAGGCGCTTTTACCATGGGGGTGGTTGTCACCCCATCTCGGGGGTGGAAATCTTTTATTATATTTTGACCGAAAAAGTTGATAAAAACATTCATTCTAAGTAAAAAACGTTCCATACTTTTTTTTGATAAAATTAATAGTTTTCGATTTATTGGCTATCAAAAGTGTTAGTTTTATATCTAAAAAATCAATGTTTTTCGATGGTATACTCATTTACGATTCACTCAATTTTTGTCGTAGAATAAATTTTTTCAAACCAAGTTCTTGGGAATTAAATAACCCACAATTTTATATTTAAACATTTTTTCGTATCGCTGATACTAATTTTTCTATTCTGAAGAGAATGGCATTTTTTACCAAATTACAAAAATTCGATATTCGCTTTAAACTCCAGTTTTTTTTAACTAATCATTCTAAGCCGATCAAACCTATCAGTAATAGATAAATAAAACAGACCAAATCAGGTCATTGACTAATTTTAATTAGGGTGGTGACTAAGGGATTGTTTCCCATCACTTTTTGCTGAAAAAAATACAGACTGACATTCTTTTCATTATAAGTCAGTTAATTTTTGAGCTAGAGACTTTTTTTATTTCTAGAGATAGATATTTTTAAATACTTTAAATTGGTTTGAACAAGTTATCCCCGAAAAATGCATAGTTTTCCCGTCTTTTGACTTTGAAACTACAATATTTAGCATTTGATGAAAAAGACTTAACATATAATAAAGTGTAGCTCGATTAATGTTGGTCTTAAAGAAAATTAAAAAAGACGGTTTTGTTTATTTTCTCAAATGGTACATTTTTGTTAAGTAAAGTTGTTTTGATAAAACGAAAACTTTTGAGTTATTAGCAGAAAACTGATTTAAAACATTGATTTTTTTTCGATATAACACTTTCTACTTTCGACTAACACTTTCGATAGCGAATAAATCGAAAACTATTAATTTTATCAAAAAAATGTATAGAACGTTTTTTGCTTATAATGAATGTTTTTACCAATTTTTGCGGTCAAAATATGATAAAAAATTTCCACCCCCAGATGGGGTGGCAACCACCCCCACGGTAAAATCGCCTTTTGGCATGATATAGATTTTGATCCTTACACTATATACTACTTATTCTCAAATTTTCAAGCAAATCGATCCATTCTGTAAAAATTGCGAGGTTTTGTCCTATTTTGAGCTTCATTACTAGTCCAGGGCGCATCTGTTTTGAGACGGACGTTGAGAGGTGACTCAAATTTTTTTGCAGAAATTGCTTGAAAATAACTCAAATAATAATATTTGAGTTATCCTCCCACTCAAAATGCTCCGGAACATTGTTTAAATAATCAAAATGTTAAAATATGAAGGAAAAATTCGATTTTTTTATTGGTTTTTTGATTATAACTTTAAAACTGTTCTTCTGAAGCTATTTTCTTGTGGCATTTTTATATTCAAGTATATTCAAATGGGAAATAAGCCACAATTTTACCTAAAAATGATTTTATTAACGTTTCGACGCCCAAGTCGGGTGTCGTTGTCAAAATACAAAATAATGTATTTTGTATTTTGACAACGACACCCGACTTGGGCGTCGAAACGTTAATAAAATCATTTTTAGGTAAAATTGTGGCTTATTTCCCATTTGAATATACTTGAATATTAAAACTGTTCATTTCTGAGAAAAGTTGTACTGACATAAAAGTTGCGAAATTAAATTTACTGCAATATAGAATTGGTTAAAAATTTAAAAAATAGTCACCCTTGTTGCAAAATAGCAATAATTGCGAAAAAAACCTTACAAAAACAAGTATTCGAATTTTACGTTTTTCAACCATTTATGCTACACTTAGGACGTTCATATTTTACCCAGAAAAACTTTATGACATAGTTAAACAACACTGTAAAATTCGTTAAGATCGGTTTAATAGATTTTGCAAAATAAATTTTGCAATCCAGCTTTCGCAAAAAAAAATCATTTTTTTTTAATGTTGCAGGACTGAAAATAAAGCAGATAGCAAGTTGAATTTTTTTTTGTTCATAGAATTGTACTGTACCTTTAATTTGCGATTTGCAAAATTAAAATCGATTAATTACCATGGCGTCAGAAATTTTTTTAAATAAACATTAATTTTTGGTGCTACGCGCAGGACAGCGGTGTTCGATTCACACAAGTTGATTTCCACCAAAATTTTTTCCAATCTTTATCTAATATATTATTTTCTTACTCTATATTTTGTTGTATTTTAATATTTTAATTTCACAAAAATCAAACTAATTTTATTATTGTTTGTGAAATATTGTTTAAACAATTGCATATGTTTAAAAATAATAAACTTTTATTCTCTAAGTTAAAATATATGATCAAAGAAAGTTTTTGCTAAAAAAAAGTGTTATTTCAAAGGATAGAGTATGTGTTTTTATTTTGCAATAAACAAATTAATTTTTTTTTATTATTTAGATTTATTTATTATTTTTATTATAAATTAATAAATGAATATAGTTTCTGTCCTTGTAGGATCGGTACTCACTAGAGGGACCGCAGACGTTCGGATACAATTAGCGTCTCTTTGCAAAGACAATGACGTCGACTTTGCAAAGTAACAAGACACTTACTCAACACACACACTACACATGACACTAGGTACCTAACTGTTCAAAATTACCGTACCTACCATGCCAATGGCCATTAGTTGTCGAGGCATTAGCTAAATAAAAAAAATAATAATAATAATAATAATAAACTTTTATTCTCTAAGTTAAAATATATGAGCAAAGAAAGTTTTTGCTAAAAAAGTGTTATTTCAAAGGATAGAGTTTGTGTTTTTATTTTGCAATAAACAAATTTATTTATTTATATCGAAATATAATAAAAATTAAAATTGATGGATTCGACCGTTACTTGATGGAAGTTCATTTTATCTAACAACAAAACACTGAAAACGTTTGTTTTCTATACTTCCACAAAATTTATTCTAACTAAGTGACTACAGCTGTTTCGGCAGAGTGCCTTTCTCAAGTGATATAGTTTACAATGTGTTTGCCTTTTTAAGTCTTCAACTGAAGAGGTTGAGGAGTGGGGAGCTATTTGTCTCGAGTTGGTCATTCAGAATTATATCTGTATTTTTCAGTTTATTAATTTCCATAGATTCTAAAAAAGATAGCTTAAGGCCTTTATTTTGAATATGTAGAATTTGAAACTCTTCATTGAAAGAATGATTATGATCTAGAAGGTGAAGTGCGTATGTAGAAGTGTCTGTTTTTCTATTGTTGAATGCCCTTTTGTGTTCTGCTATCCGTTTGTCAAAAGTTCTGCCAGTTTGACCGATGTACGTTTTCGGACAGTCACCACAAGTTAGTTTGTACACACCACTCTGTAGTTGCTTTCTCTTTCGGCTTTTATTGTTTCTTATGGAGTTTTTGGTTTAAAATTTTGTGAACTGTTTGTTCGTTATAGCCGTTGTTTACTGCTATTTGTTTAATGATGTTTATTAAAACATCCTCCTAAATTATACTCGTTTATTAAACTACACAAACCTGACCACCCAAAAAGACCTGTAGTTTCTTTTTATACAGCTCCGTCATATAAACTTTCAGATATTATTACAGAATACACTAAATTTTCACCTAAATTCACCGTAAAAAATACACTAGAACTAGTTAATAAAATACAACATTTTCAATTACCCAAAAACTCCAGACTAATTTCATTTGACGTAAAAAATCTTTTTCCTAGTGTTCCTCCTACAGAAACTTTTGTTTTAGTTAAGAATCTTTTAGACCATAATAGTACAAATCCGATCATTGCATCTGAAATTTTACACCTTCTTGAAATTTGCAAGACTATTTTGAATTCAATAATCAAATATACACAAACCACAGTGCAGGACTTATTATGGGTAATCCTCTAAGCCCATTGCTATCAGATATATTTATGAACCAACTTGAAACAACAATTTCTAAACATCCCGTATTTAAACAGTTCTTATATTGGTGGAGATACGTGGATGATATACTAGTATGCTTTACAGGAACTAACAGACAACTTGACCAATTTCTATCATATATTAATTCACTTCATAATCATATTGAGTTTACAATAGAAACAGAACAGAATAACTCCATAAACTTTCTAGATGTAACGATTTCCAGACTACACAACAAACATGAGTTCTCCGTATATCATAAACCTACCCATACTGACACAACTATACACAATTTATCATCCCATCCTACACAACACAAATTAGCAGCTTACCATAGCATGATACATAGACTGACAGAAATTCCCATGACAAAAAATAACTTCGAGATAGAACTAAACATCATTAAACAAATAGCAGTAAACAACGGCTATAACGAACAAACGGTTAAGAAAATTTTAAACCAAAAACTCCATAAGAAAGCCCTGAAATTAGTGTATCCACCACCACAAAAAGAACCCAGTACCTTCTGCTCTCTCACATACACTGGCAAGATAACAACAACAATAGCCAGATACATAAAAAAGAAAGGAATAACGCCAGCTTTCAGAACTAACAACTTAAGCAAATATATTAAGAACAATAAAAGCCGAAAGAGAAAGCAACTACAGAGTGGTGTGTACAAACTAACTTGTGGTGACTGTCCGAAAACGTACATCGGTCAAACTGGCAGAACTTTTGACAAACGGATAGCAGAACACAAAAGGGCATTCAACAATAGAAAAACAGACACTTCTACATACGCACTTCACCTTCTAGATCATAATCATTCTTTCAATGAAGAGTTTCAAATTCTACATATTCAAAATAAAGGCCTTAAGCTATCTTTTTTAGAATCTATGGAAATTAATAAACTGAAAAATACAGATATAATTCTGAATGACCAACTCGAGACAAATAGCTCCCCACTCCTCAACCTCTTCAGTTGAAGACTTAAAAAGGCAAACACATTGTAAACTATATCACTTGAGAAAGGCACTCCGCCGAAACAGCTGTAGTCACTTAGTTAGAATAAATTTTGTGGAAGTATAGAAAACAAATGTTTTCAGTGTTTTATTGTTAGAAAAATTAAAATGTATCAATCATTATCAAAGGTCATTGGAATGCCAAATCAGAGCAAACTATCTGCTGTCATGCGCGTAGCACCAATAATTAATGTTTATTTAAAAAAAATTCCTGACGTCGTGGTAGTTAATCGATTTCAATTTTGCAAATTGCAAATTAAAGGTACAGTACACTTCTATACGCAAAAAAATTTCAACTTGCTTTCTGCTTTATTTTCAGTCCTGTAACATTTTGAAAAAATGATTTTTTTTTGCGAAAGCTGGATTGCAAAATTTATTTTGCAGAATCTATAGAACCGATCTTAGTAAAATTTACAGTATTGTTTTACTGTATCACAAAGTTTTTCTGGGTGAAATATGAAGGTCCTAAGTGTAGCATAAATGGTTGAAAAACGTAAAATGCGAATACTTGTTTTTGTATGGTTTTTTTCGCAATTATTGCTATTTTGCAGCAAGGGTGACTATTTTTTAAATTATTAACCAAATCTATATTGTAGGAAATTTAATTATGCAACTTTTATGTCAGTACAACTTTTCTCGGAACTGAACACTTTTAAAGTTATAATAAAAAAACGAAGAAAAAACTCGAATTTTTCCTTCATTTTTTGACATTTTGATTATCTAAACAATGTTCCGGACCTTTTTGAGAGGGAGGATAACTCAAATATTATTATTTGAGTTATTTTCAAGCAATTTCTGCAAAAAAATTTGAGTCACCTCTCAACGTCCAAATGTATCAATATTTTTACAGATGCGCCCTGGTCTATACTTGGAGTACTGAACCGATGAAAATTAATGTCATTAATCTGAAAATCATTAAATCCAAATTAATATGAAAATCTTTAAATCTATTTGTAGCTCTTTCTATCTTTATGGCATTTCCTCTCTCTTTATCAGACTTCGATTGTCAGACAATATAGTTCCAGATCAAGTTTTTCTTCCTCTTTTCGAAGTAATTTAGCCTCAGGCGCTGTATAATTTTCTTCTTCTTCTTTTTGTATAGACATTACTGTCTGTTTTTTCAATGTGCATCTAGTAAGTTGTCGTTCCATCGTTTTCGTGGTCTTTCCACTGATTGTCTTCCTATTGGGGAAACGTCTCTCGCTGTCCTGACTACCCTATTTGTTGTCATTCGGCTTATATGGTCATTCCATTCTATTCTTCTGTTTCTTACCCAGTTATTAATGTTATACACCTTGCATCTCCGTCATATATCTGTACTTCTAGCTCTGTCCCATATAGTCTTACCATCGATTTTTCGAAGGGTTTTCATATCGGCTGTTTCGAGCAACCTTGTAACGATGTGATGCCTCGGCGGGCGATGAGCTGCTGTTACCGGAGGGGACTGATGGAGTGTCCGTGTTTGCGCATTCCTTCTTCACGGCACCGCTGGGGGAAACCGAAGGAGAGGGCATCGAGAGCATATTTAAGGCGAGCTAGGAGAATGAGAAAAGCAGTCATGGTTCGTGTATTGAACTTACTATGGCTCAACAGCTGATGCCTCGCGTATTGAACGAGCTTCAGCTGACCTGGCAAAGATGCGCCGTTTGTGAGGCGGAACTATGCCTAGGTAGACGCCACCGTAGTGACGTGGAGTCTTGCCACAATCGTTATCGCAGTAGGCGGTAGTAGCGAGGAACGAGTGACTGCATTGAAGTGAAATGCCGTCTCCAGGCTACGTTGTTTTAACGTAGCGAGATTATTATTGTATATATTGATTATCGTATTATTTCGATGTTGCTATTATGATCGGATAACTATAATAAAGTTTAATATTGTTTTTCCTTTGCAGAAGATGGAATTATATTTTATTTTATTTGTTTTAAACTGTATATAATTACCTTTAATATATTTGCTTTATTTTTAAATTGTGTTTTACTGAGTCTGTCGTCCTTAAAACAACTACCCGTTACAAAATGGCGCCCGAGCAAAATAAAAGCTACGCAGTTTGTAACTACCCGTTACAAATTGGCACCCGAGCAATAATTAGAACCATACAAAGACACAGACTCAGTACCAGGTCCACGTCGTGGATAAATAAATAGAACCCGTTCAAAGATGATTAAGCTTCTTTGTTTTCAGATTCTTAAGGAACCGAAACCGAGAAGGAACCGAAAATAAACGTCGCCGATGCAACGAGCAGGAAGAGTTGCGACCGTTCGCTGTAGAAAAACCTTGGCATACTGTCCCAATGGAGTTGAGGGGATCACGCCCAAGATCTACAGAAGGAAGCACCTTCTAGCCAGTCATCCGAGACCAATTTACGAATCACCGAAAAATACGACATTGTTGATGGAACCGTCAAAGATGAAACCAGCAAGAAAAATGTGACCATCTGCTGTAGAAAAACCTTGATAAGCTGTCCCAATGGATTTGAGGGGACCACGAGCAAGATCTACAGAAGGAAACATCCTCTTGACAATCATCCCAGACCAGTTTGTGAAAGAAAATCGACAGAAAGTACATGCCTTAAGGGTAAACCGTCGCAGATGCAGCCAGCAGGAAGAATGTGACCATTTGCTGTAGAAAAGCCTTGGTACACTGTCCCAATGGATATGAGGGGACCACGATCAAGATCTACAGAGGGAAGCATCTTCTTCATGCCTTAAGGGTAAACCGTCGCAGATGCAGCCAGCAGGAAGAATGTGACCATTTCTGTAGAAAAGCCTTGGTACACTGTCCCAATGGATATGAGGGGACCACGACCAAGATCTACAGAGGGAAGCATCTTCTTGACAGCCATCCAGGACCAGTTTACGAAGTAAGGAAGAACCGACCAAGACCACACCGATGATGAGCCCAAGCCGTGTTGCACACACGGCACAAAAAAAAATGTATGCTACATTTTTTTTTGTTTTCCAAAGAGAAGGGGGTGTAACGATGTGATGCCTCGGCGGGCGATGAGCTGCTGTTACCGGAGGGGACTGATGGAGTGTCCGTGTTTGCGCATTCCTTCTTCACGGCACCGCTGGGGGAAACCGAAGGAGAGGGCATCGAGAGCATATTTAAGGCGAGCTAGGAGAATGAGAAAAGCAGTCATGGTTCGTGTATTGAACTTACTATGGCTCAACAGCTGATGCCTCGCGTATTGAACGAGCTTCAGCTGACCTGGCAAAGATGCGCCGTTTGTGAGGCGGAACTATGCCTAGGTAGACGCCACCGTAGTGACGTGGAGTCTTGCCACAATCGTTATCGCAGTAGGCGGTAGTAGCGAGGAACGAGTGACTGCATTGAAGTGAAATGCCGTCTCCAGGCTACGTTGTTTTAACGTAGCGAGATTATTATTGTATATATTGATTATCGTATTATTTCGATGTTGCTATTATGATCGGATAACTATAATAAAGTTTAATATTGTTTTTCCTTTGCAGAAGATGGAATTATATTTTATTTTATTTGTTTTAAACTGTATATAATTACCTTTAATATATTTGCTTTATTTTTAAATTGTGTTTTACTGAGTCTGTCGTCCTTAAAAGAACTACCCGTTACAACCTTTCTGTCCTCTCTGTGTCGGGTCGTGTTTTTGCCCCTTATGTATTATTGGTCTGCTGTTTTGTCTGTGCTGCCTTTCATTTCTTTTCCGATATTTTTATTTCTCCATATTGTGTCATTCACCTGTGGCTCTGTTTGCTCTATTCACTTGATCTTCCACTTCTGTTTCGAGCCTTCCGTAGCTAGATAGTGTGATGCCTAGGTATTTAAACTCCATCACTTGTTCTATTATCTGACCTTCCACCTCCAGTTTACATCTTATTGGATTTGCTGTTACAGTAGACTCCCTCTATAACGAGAACTGAAATGGCGGACTAATTACCTCGTTATAAGCGGATCTCGTTATATCAGACAACGATAATATTGTGCATACCACCACCACTGAAATGTTTTGGTGCCTCTTACGTAGTTTATTAGGTGTCGAGGGTCGACCTCAACAATGAAATTTGGCCATCGTAAATTGTAAATTTCCTACAATATTCAATATCGGTCGATAGATAAACACGAAGGAAGAAGTTTATTACCAGCGGTGAAATTTATTACTTACAGCACTGGTCTCAATAAGCACACAGATATTGGGTATTCCTGTATATAGGCAGTTATGGTGTTTATTTATAGCCATCACCACGCCAAAAACAGGTTAAGAAACATATTCTTCGATTTCATTTTTCCTCGTTATAACCAAATATGCCTCATTATAGAGGTGTTCAATAGGAATAGGAATCTCATGGGACATCGAGTGTACCTCGTTATAAGCGAAACCTCATAATACCAGTGTTCGTTATAGAGAGAGTCTACTGTATAAACATGCATTTTGTCTTTTTTTGGGAAATCAACATGTTAAATTTTCTGGCGAATATGTTAAATTGGTGCAGCATAAGCTGTAAATAATCTTCACTTTGAGAGATTAGTATTGAATCGTCTGCATAGCAGATTATTTTAAGTTGTTTTTCTCCCATTTGGTATCCTTTTTTTGTTCTTACTTTTTTATTATTTCATCCATGATCAGGGGTCCTATTTTCGAATTCATTCGAGCATATTTCGCATACGAAATTAGAAGAATTTCGCTTGAAATCCAGTGTCTTGTATTTTCGAATACTTCGTGTACGAATTTTTTCGTATACGACGACTCGAATGGGTATGAACCATTCGAATCGTGATGCGCGTAGACGAATTATTGTTGTCATTTCAAGGTCATTTCAGTTGTCATTATAATTTTATCTGACAGTTTTAATCGTTGTTGTATACAATACAAGAATAGGGCTTTTCATTCACAGTCATTTGTTTCGAGCTTCTGTCATGTGTCACATAATATTAATATATCTACGTCATACGTTATTGATATAACCAATGATACAAACCAAAGACGTATGACGTAGATATAATAATATTATGTGACACATGACAGAAGCTCGAAACAAATGACAATCGATGAAAAGCCCTATAAAAAAACGCTAAACGCCGTAAAAATAAGTGGCGGATACAATATTCCAGCTACAAAAGATCTGATATGAATATTACGTGGCGCGAAAATGTATTTTCATTTTGATGCAAAACAAAATTCTAGTTTTATTTTAATAAAAGATTTTTCCATAATATTTGCTCTCAATTTGAAGTAAAACCCACAAAAGAGTAACTTTGATACAGTGTGAATTTTGTAACTCTTTTGTGGCGCGTTTACTTCAAATTTAGCAGTGTAGTGTCGCGTGTAGGGGGGTGTGGGTGTGCGCCACTGGCGAGAACCGCCGTTCTCTGGTAATTTTTACATTGAAATTTATTTCAAGGGCTTTTTTTAATAATTGTTTAATAGAAAGAAAGGACATGTACGATTATGCCAATGGATTATACCTTGAAAATATAACCTAACCTAATTTTTTTAACATTAGATCTAAGCGGTGATCTACATAGATATATAATACTCTAGATTGCGCCCTGCGATCTTAAAATGGGTGACGGTTGCGACAGAGATAAATGAGCCTATTTGGTCGGTAGTCTCTTTTTAATTTAAGGGGAATATCGACGACGTGAATATCCCACTTTATCGAGTAATATATGTTGACAGTTGGAGCGGGTGGTGACGGGAAATGGTCTTTGGTCTTCGGACGTGGATAATCGTGGTTCGAATCCCATACCAACCAACTTTACTTTTTTTATTTTTATTTAATCAATATTGCGTTTATTAGATATTTTTACATCTGAAAAATGGACCTAAGTAAATCTAGCAGGTAATAAATGTATGTATAGTAAGTTAATATTGGAATACATAATTTGTGAACTGCATAGTAAAATAAAAGTCATTCGTTATTAATATAAATTCGTCCTTATTCGAATGATGTGAATGTTTGTTTTGCTTCTACTTTTTTTAAAAAATTGTAACAATAGTTTCATAAATAAAAATAATGTCTAATTACTTATAATTGAATCGGTCATTTCAAAAACAGCAAAGTCCACAATTTTCGGAAACTAACTTTTTGAGAGGAATAGACTCCTTTAAGATAAACGTTGTGTGCAAAAACGACACCAGTCCAGTAAAAACATTAGGAACAAAACTACAATATAACTCTGAATTTTGATGTCATCCATTTCATCCATCTTTCGACTATATAGTTAGTTTTCTTTGCTCTTCTGTAAAATTAGGAATATGTGACTCATGTTGTTTTTGAAATGACCGATTCAATTAATAAATCGATGGTACATTATGTTGATATTAATTATTGGTCATTTTTTACGAATATTTTTAGCAATTACTTTATACTATTCTACAATTAACTTATTAAAAAAATAACATTGGCTTTTATATTTTTAAAAATCTATACCTACATAGGTACCTACACAGTTTTTCTTATTTGTTATATATTTCTTTGCATATATTTACTTTAGAGATGTAATAATATCTAATAAACGTAATATTGATTAAATAAAAAATAAAAAAAGTAAAGATTGGTATGGGATTCGAACCAGGATTATCCACGTCCGAAGACAAACGACCAGTTCTCGTCGCCATCCGCTCGAACTGTCAAACCATCTAAAATACTTGACGACAGAGTAGGATAGTGACGTCGTCGATACTCCCCTTGAATTAGAAAGAGACTACCGACCAAATAGGCTCATTTATCTCTGTCGCAACCGTCACCCATTTTAAGATCGTAAGGCGCAATCTTATATTATATATCTATGGTGATCTAAGCTCCAAGCTTGACATATGACACCGTTGCCATATCCTCAATTTTTTCATACTATCACATTACATAAAATTACATTTAAAAAATCGCTTTGAAGTAAAGCTTTGAAAGGTAAATAGTAAAATATCAGTGTAAATACTCGATACAAAAATGATAATAAACATAATAGCACACTTTCTGCGGAGTTTGAAAATCGATATTCCTAATATATGCAATCTTAAGATTCGATTCCACAAATAACTGCTAAACAACTTTTCCCAAAAATTGCTTTTTTTCTATAATTTGTTCAGACGATAACT
The DNA here is from genome assembly GCF_917563875.1 of Diabrotica virgifera virgifera. NCBI lineage: Eukaryota > Metazoa > Arthropoda > Insecta > Coleoptera > Chrysomelidae > Diabrotica > Diabrotica virgifera. The sequence continues at coordinate 4,266,403 of NC_065448.1, read as the reverse complement.
CTATCTTTATATATTAAACGTTCTTATACAATCTCATTCTTGTACATTATACCCCAGTATATTTTACAAATATAACATTACCATTGATTGAAATTATACAAGAAATAAACAAAAAAAGTATGTCAACATTGTGACTCTTCAGATGACAAATAAGTTCAATGTTATTCGAATTTGCAGTGTTGCCGGTGCAAATTCTCGTATACGTATAACATTTCGAAGGACGTTCAAAAATACACATTCAGGTTCGTATACGAAATTTTTCATTCGAGTTAACTCGTATGCGAAAATATTCGATTGAATTCGAAAATACGACCCCAGGTTGAATAATAAAGAACTCGAGGAATCCCTCTGTCTTATTCCATTGCCGGCTTCAATTGGGTCAGTTAGTTCATCTAATGACAATCTCTGTTGTTAAATTCGTCTTTTTTTTGTATCTTTATCCTATGTGGGGAACTAATTTTCACTTAAGAACCCTCATCCTTCTACGAGCTTGAACAGGCAACATTTGACAACAAAATCCAGCCAATCTATTATACAGGTGGAGGTAAAAATATAGTAAAAATTCTCAAATTTCTAAACCCACTACTAAATTTTTCAGTTACTAAAAGGTTGAACCACATAGTGAATCCATTGATTTTTTGTGTTGCTTAGAGCGTTCGGAAGATTTCTGGACGGCGGTCTAATAGCCAACAATCCAACACTAGATGCCATGGCCGAAATCCATGAGCACACCATGGCGCTTAAAGCGAAGAATCGAGAAAATGAAGCGAGTCCAGTGAACGTGGTGGTGAGTCTTGGTACCGGGTCTATACCGGTGACTGAAGTGAAGAGTATCGACGTTTTCAAACCAGAAAGCATCTGGGACAGCGCTAAGTTGGTGATTGGTATATCGTTCCTTGGAACTCTGCTTGTAGACCAGGTAAGTGGACTGCGTTATGAAAAGAAGAAGAATCTTCTGAGGTGTTCTATTGAACTGCATTTAAACCGGTCCCTTAAATTTTTCAACCATGACACTCTCCTTCTTCCTATACTCCTTCCTCCTCTTATATTTCCCTGTATTATTGGTGTTAGCATTTCATATCGCTGTCCTCTCATTATAGCCCGATTAGGGAACACAAAATTTTACAACAACCTCCAAAAAAATAAAGGATAAAAATTTGGGAATAGGTAGTCGAAATTGTCTATTATTATACAGGGTGCGCCAAACCTCTGGTTTTCTTTGATTACGGCTAAACTATGAGATATACAAAAAAATGTTTTTAACAAAACTAATGTGAGGTCTATAATTTAAAATTATTTTCAATTATACAGGGTGAGTCAGAACGACGGTATGAACCAAAGTTGTATTTTTTTAAATGGAACACCCTATATATTAAATAATTTTTGAATATATTATTTAAAAATATGAAAAATTTGTATAAGGTCTTATAGGCCTAAAGTTAATAATTTTCGAAATATTTACATTTTTATTGAGAAAAATGGTAATATTTATAGGGTTGTGGATTATGTTTCCAAGGAAATAAAAATTTAGGTGATAGGTCAAAGTTTTTAAAATATAGTGTTATTTTTAAATAATTTAATATTTTTTACTTTTAGCCATAAAATATACAGTGTGATCACTATTGTCAAATACAAAATTTTCTCATTTTTTTTAAATGGGACACCCTGTATGTTAATTTTGCGTTTTGTAGTAAATATTACAACCTTTCTTTTGGTATAAGGTTGTATGTACCTAGCATGTTTCGTTTTGTAGATATTTAAAAAAAAAAACTATAGATTTTACGTTTTTGCGTATTTTTTATTTAAAAATTTTTTTGCAAAAAAAATAATTATAATCTGGTTTTAGAAACATACACTAAAATATAAAATATGAAAATAAAAACGTAATTAAAGATTAAAATAAATCGTATGCTAGTACAATTAAATTAAATTTAATAACTTTAAATTATTTTACAAAAAATATTTTAACATATTAATGAATGCATAAATTAGTTACTAAATTAAATAAACAACCAAATTTTAAATCGACCGTAGTAATTCTTCTACCGCAGCAACTTTCCTGTACCAAATTAATTGTTAGTTATATTGTATTAGTTAGTAAGATCAGTTAATAACTTTTTAATTTACCTACATCTTGAGAACGTATAAAGTATGCTTTGAAACAAATGAACGTTATGGAAGTATATTAAGAAGTAAATAGTATCTATGTACCTACTCGTGTCACAAAAGCTGGTAATAATTTCTAATGGTTTCGCCCAAAACAAATGTCATATCCAAAAATTTTTCGGTTAAAAAATTAAAATTTAAAATATAAAAAATTGTTAAAAAAATTTCAACTACAAAAGTATTACCAGCTTTTGTGACACCAGTAAATACTATTTATATTAATAGATAATTTGGCTGATACATTTAACATTCAGCTGTTTTAAAGCATACTTTATAATAATTTTTATATTCTCAAGATGTATGATGTATGTAAGTAAATTAAAAGTTTAACTAAGTACAATTTAACTAACAATTAATTTGGTACAGGAAAGTTGCTGTAGTAGAAAAATTACTACGGTTGATTTAAAATTTGGTTGTTTATTTAATTTAGTAACTAATTTATGCATTCATTAAAATGGTAAAATATTTTTTGTAAAATAATTTAAAGTTATTAAATTCAATTGAATTGTACTAGCATACGATTTATTTTAATCTTTAATTACGTTTTTATTTTCATATTTTATATTTTAGTGTATGTTTCTAAAACCAGATTATAATTATTATTTTTGAAAAAAAATTGTTAAATAAAAAATCCGCAAAAACGTAAAATCTATAGTTTTTTTTTAAAATATCTACAAAACGAAACATGCTAGGTACATACAACCTTATACCAAAAGAAAGGTTGTAATATTTACTACAAAATGCAAAACTAATATACAGGGTGTCCCATTTAAAAAAAAATAGAAAATTTTGTATTTGCAAATAGTGATCACACTGTATATTTTAAGGCTAAAAGTAAAAAATATTAAATTATTTAAAAATAACACTATATTTTAAAAATTTTGACCAATCACTAAAATTTTTATTTCTTTGGAAACATAATCCACAACCCTATAAATATTACCATTTTTTTCAATAAAAATGTAAATATTTCAAAAATTATTAACTTTAGGCCTATAAGACCTTATACAAATTTTTCATATTTTTAAATAATATATTCAAAAATGATTTAATATACAGGGTGTTCCATTTAAAAAAATACAACTTTAGTTCATACCGTCGTTCTGACTCACCCTGTATAATCAAAAATAATTTTAGAATATAGACCTCTTTGATACACATTAGTTTTGTTATAAACATTTTTGAAGTTATACTTCTTTACCGGCGATAGAGGGTGATTTTTTTATATGTTAAAACCTATCAGCCCGGCGCATGCGCATTATAACTTTGTTCTGATTGGATGTTCAAATGACATGTCAAAAATGATCCGATATGGCAGCTGTGGTTTGGAGGTAAAGGTAAAGGTAAACAAATGTATAATATATTAGTTTTATTGTTGTGAGGACAGAAACAAAAAAGTTTATAATATTGTAGTGACTTTTAAATAGTTTTTAAAAGCAACAGGTACGTAATCATTGTTAATGTATCATGGGTATAAACCTACCTATTTGATCTGCCAAAATACATAGTATGTAATACTTTTATTTATATAATTTGATTACCATCAAAATTTCTTTCAATATTCACCTAATATATTGTTTTTTACTCTATGTTTTGTTGTATTTTTTCAATTCTAAATCATTTCAATTCAAAATTAAAATAATTTGATCAATTTTCAAAATATCAAAATATCACAAGTTTAATCCGTTTAGTTAGTCGATCTTCGTAAATAATGACACATAGTGTCCGTGGCTAAGCGGAGAAGGCAAATGAATTCCAATACCAACCGCTGTTATCAGCGCTGGTTCGAGTCCCAATAGAAACTTTCTTTTTTGTTTTTTTTTAATACATTTTATGATTGTAAGTATATTTATTATATAATTGTATTTTCAGAAAATACGTATTTAGTTAAAAAATTTTTCGACAATTAATGTTCAGACATCATTTGTGGCTTGTTTAATGTGTTTGTGTGTGTTTTATTCTTTTATTATTTTAATTTTTGGCACTGTTCTAATAAAAATGTTTGAGAAGTAGTAAGTATAAATTAGTTTAATATTTAAACAAAATATAAATAAAAAGTATATTAATTTCGTTTAAATCATATAATAGAAGTATAACTTCTTACGTGCGTATAAAGTACACACACATTCTTTTTTTTATATCTCATAGTTTAGCCGTAATCAAAGAAAACCAGAGGTTTGGCGCACCCTGTATAAGCAAAAAATTTATAATTCTACGGGGAAATTGGGAAATACGTGGTGAAAATTATTTTCTCGGTGGTGAAAAAATATACTTTTAAAATAAGTCCGAAATTGTATAAATTGATTGATTCTAAGTAACTTTTGTTCTATAAAGTTTTTTCACTAAGTTAATACTTTTTGAGTTATTTGCGAGTGAATATGTTCATTTTTACCAAAAAACATGTTTTTGGACGGTTTTTCGCAGATAACTCAAAAAGTAAGTATTTTAGCGAAAAAAAAATTCATAGCAAAAATATAGCTGACAAAAAACTGAAAAAAATGGTGTATGCATGAGGTGTGTAGACCTAGTAGAAGCAGAGTTGTAGCTAATGAAAAGTAGTTTCTTCTTCGTCAAATTCCAAATCGAATATTTTAATATCAAATAACTCAAGGCTCTTTTCGGGGAAAATTCATTACAACTGTTTTAAAGTGTTTAAAAAAAGGTGTCTTTTTCTTTTTTTTAAAACTTCTAACATTAAAAATAAGTGAGTTACGCTCAAAATATTGCTGGTCTTTTTCTTTTTTGCTAAAAAATTCGCGAAAATCACCCCCTATTTAGCTTATTAAATAAAATTATTGGTTACCGGTTCATAAGTTACTTTACTTATGCCCAGTATTATAAAACATTTAACTTATCAAGTAAAATTTAGTTTGAAAGTAAAACAATTTATTCTACAGATTTGCGTATTATAAACGCAAAGTAAATTATCTCTAGTAGTAAATCTGCGAAATAACCTATTCTTTAGTTTTCTACCAAGTAAATTTTATTTAACAAGTAAATTTGACACTAATGACAGTTTCAATGTATTTTCGGCTGCTGTGAAAATATAAGTAATACCTAAGGTTAAGTTTTAGATTATAACCATTTTCTGTTTGCAACTACGTAGTTGAATATTTAGAAATGTACTTCTTCAGTAATAAACTAAAAACTATTAATTTTTTTTTATTTTAATAACTAATTTACAATAAAATAAAATAAAATTAGGCAAACGGGTATTACATTTTTAAATTCTCGAACTCATCCCCATATTGATGTTTCAGTTGTAGAATCTTTTCTTTAACTGCCAACTCTAGTTTCTGTTTTTCTAATTTTAAAATGTCTACTTAACTCTTCCTTTTCTTTTCGAACTTTAAGAATTTTTAAAATCTTCTTTCTTCTTCACACTTATTGTTTTTGTGATGTGGGACTCCCGATGGATAATTAGGTCTTTCAAGACTACCGTTGATCCTGTACTTCTTCAGCAACTTGTGCAACTCAACCTTCATTACGAAGAAGTTCATCAAATGGAGCGGTGCTATCATAAATATTAACTATTGGCTGCGTTCCACTAGTACTCGCCACAGATAAATATTTCTCCCCAATGGAATCTGTCGCTTGAAATTTATTTGAACCACCACCGGTTTTGTAAATTTCCACTTTTTGATTGGCCTTATCTTTTTTGGCTATTTTTAATGCTATCATAAAGAAGTCTTAACTGGCCTGCATTTCTTATTCCACGTTGTGCCGTTGCATTAAACTCCTCGGTGATAACCTCCCATACTTCGTTCTTCAATTTTACACTTGTGCCATCCGTTTGTTTATTGTCAATTACATTAAAGTATTGTTTTACTATTTCTAAAATGTTTTCTTTCTCCTGCTCTGTGTACTTTTTTCCTCGCTCTCGTTTCTTTTCAGCCTTATCCATTTTTGATAATAATTTATATATGTTTTTCTAATTTAAAAAACATATGTTGACACTTCAGGAGGGCCCAAAAATAAAATTAACCGAATTTATATAATCTTTTTCTTACTTCTTATACATATTTTGTACACCGCCATCTGTAATTATACTAAGAAACTACAAACAGTTTTCAATAAATATTTTATTCATCAGTTAGTTATTTACTTGGTAGTTTTGCTTTATAATACCGAATTTAATTAACTTGTCGATTTAGTAGCAAAGTAAATTTAACCCACAGATACTTATTTGATGATTTATTTGTTGTTTATAATACCGGCCATTATTATATTAAATATTGACATATTAAATATAGCTTAATTTACAAACTATTTTAATTATTGTTGTGTACCTACACTATTGTGTTTGTGTCTGTATTGAAAAACATATGCCAATTCAAAATACTTATTTAATAGATTATTTTGAACAAGAATTAAATATGTAATGGGATTCCCTTTTACCATTAACTGCAGAGAAGTAAGCTAACGAATTTAGATTTCTTAGATTAGGTTTATTAGAAATAAGATTATTATTAGATTGAGGTAAAGATTAGAAAGTTTTCTTATGAATTGTAGGGATTGCAGTATGTACTTAGTTTTAAAAATACTAAATAATCTATTTTAATGATTATACCTACACTATGATAATATTGTTGTTAATTAATATATTTCGGCAAGTAATGATAACCAATTGACATCAATAATTAAAATAAATAATTATAGATATTATTTTTATAGTAAACAAAAAAAAAAGAAAAATATCTCTGACAAGTAATGACATAAACGTGGTCAGGATGAAAAGTCACATTCTAATGTTTTGACAGTGCTCTTACGTCAGAAATTTTGACCTACATAATCTTGCTTTTGTAGTAAGAAGACATTGGGTCTATTGAATAAAAAGAAGTATTTGCTTTTACTTACAAGTATTTAAGTATTTACTTAATAGTAATTGAATAAAGTCATTTCTTTAATCCTTTATTTAATTACTATTAAGTAAATACTTAAATACTTGTAAGTACAAGCAAATACTTTTTTTATTCAGTAGACCCTATATCTCTGTGCTTTTCAGATTTCTATACCCCATGTGTAGTGGTGACTTTTGCTTTTGTTTCTTTTATTATTTCGTCTATAAACGTAATAAACAGTAACGGGCTCAAGCTTCCCCCTTGTCTTACTCCTTCAGTTGTTCTGAACTGGTCAGATATCATATTTTTACTTATCACACGGTTTTTGGTGTCTCTGCATATTGATTTAGTTACCAGTATACGTTTCTCTGGTATGTTTCTGTTCTTCAGACTTTTCCATACTTTTGATCTAGGTACTTTATCGAATGCTTTTTCCATATCAAGGAAACTGAGGTACGTTTTTTTCTTCCTAGATAATCTTTTATGTTTAGAAGGTTTAGGTTTAACAGGTTTAATATTGCAATTAGGTTCAAGAGTATACGCGCGTCATCAATATAACTTCGGGAGATAGTATTATAACTTTTTCCGTAAGGTCTGCGAAACTTTGGCAACAGTGGTAATCTTTGACTTTTGACATTATCTAAGATCAGTATTTTGACAATTATACTCTTAGGCGCGCTAAATGGAAGTAATAGAAAACAATTTTGTTATTAGTAAATAAATATTTATAAAAATACAGTGGAACCCCGATAAGTCGGCCCCCGATAACCCGGAAATCCGGCTAACCCGGACCGATTTTCATCAGATAAACATTTTGATTTTCAATATTTTGTATTTTTCAATTTAATTGTGGCTTATTTCCCATCAAAATAGTTAATTATCAGACAAACCTTTCAACAATAAAAATGTATGTAATATAATATTTGAGAGATAATGTGTATGTGGGTAATTTGAACTATACGATATTAAAAATGACTCATAGCACACGCCTCAGAAACAACAAGCCACCTGTCTGTAGTATCTATTCCTTTTTATTTCAAACTGTCAGCATTGTTTAGGAAAGACTATTTAAAAATTCTTTTAAAAACAATGGTCTTTAGTTTTCACTGTTCTAATAATAACATTACATCGTTGTAACTGTATTGTGTGGCTTGTATTGTTCGCTTCCATTTGCTTACGTTTGTGTTTGGTGTTTTTTTTAGTAATTTTAATGAGTAGGTACTGTGCATATTTATAAATATATTTCATGTTATTTCAATTCTAACGGAGTTTATCTGTAAGTATACCGTATTTTATTAATTTTTACCATATTCTCCGGCTATCTCGGATTTTCGATAACCCGGATCGGTCGCGGTCCCGATTAATCCGAGTTATCGAGGTTCCACTGTATACCAAAATAGGTGAAAAATTTATTAAAAGCGTGTATTTTGTTTTTTTTTATTTAAATTTAAAATTTAACTTATAAACTATTGATGATATATCTATACTATAAAATCCTCCTAAAACTGTATATATTCGCATTAGAATTCGCAATATTTTTACGTAAAATGTACTTACCTATAAGTAAAACTCATAATTAACAATAATCTATTTTTTCGAATAGGCCAACAACTTAGTTCTATTACACAAAAATATAATAAATTAACTAGTAAAATAATAGTAAACACTACTTTCCTATGAAACAACAATAACGAATTCTTAAAATAATACACTACTGCACTGAACAGATATCGATAAAGATAACGGAACAGATAAGAGAAAATCTGACGCAGGTTTGTCAAAATTACAGTGACAATTAGTTATTAGTTATAATATGTTCGATTTCTTGTCAGAAATAAAAACTTTTAGTAGGTCCAAAATGACACAAAATCTAGACATGGGATAAAAAAGTTTATTTGAAGAAAGTGTATTTTTTTGTTCTTCTTAATGGCGGTACAGGCTCGTTTTTTTAATATTGTATTTAATTACAGAGTAATTTCCACATACTAATATATTTCTCAAATTGGGCTTTGCATCGCCATTCTTTATTATATTACGAATATGTTTGCCAAATATCTCGACAAAATATTCATAATTACAGCCGCAATCTTGGACCGTGTTTGTTGCTACCTGTTGATCGCTACTGTTACCTCTTAATGTCATAAGCTATAATGTAATTATTGCGAATGTCAATATATGCATACACTCTTCATGAAACCTAATATCTACGCAACCCTAATGTTCCCTCGTATTTTTAGGCTACTTCCAGCGACGGCAGAGTAGTAGATAGAGCCAGAGCGTGGTGTTCATCAATAGGCGTTCCTTACTTCCGATTCTGCCCACAGATGTCTGAAGATGTCGCCATGGATGAGAAGGCCGACGACAAACTAGTTCGAATGCTTTGGGAGACCAAAGCCTACATGTACGAGCAGATGAGTAGTATAAAAGAACTGGCGGATATTATAAATAGGTGTTAATCCTGTTAGCAAAGACATTTTTGTTATTTGTGTTTTTAATTTTATGTTTTCAATTATAGAGAATGTTGTAGATAAACAAATTCAGTTTTTCATAATGGTTTGTGATAAATAAAGGAGTACCACGAAGTGGAATAGTGAATAGGTACACACAGAAGAAATTCTGAAACGATTCATCTTGCTTTTGGGAATATTCTTGTTCACCGATATGGTCTGCAAAAAATTTGATTTGTAGTGGTACATCTTTGTCCAAACACACACACATTTTGTTTTATTTACTTAATTTACTAAATAACTTGCGTGATAATAAATGCTATGTGCATTTAACATAAGAAATAAAGACATAGTGATATTCATATCCAGTAATCTTTAATTTACTTGCCATGTTCATTGTACTTGGTTTTTATATAATATTTTTTGCTAGTTAACGTTTTTATACATTTAGTGAACTATAAAATTATTATTTGCGAATATCTTGAATAACTTAATCAACTTAAAGAACTCATTCGAATTTATTATAGCCATAACACTTAGTCTATAGTAAATCAAAGTAGTACATAAATTTTTCCGTCTGTCAAGTTTGTATTTCGTAGAAAATATATGCAATATTGCAACACTGCGACTTCCATCCAATCAGGTCTACCTCGGTAAATGCTGGATTTAAAATTCGGCCAAAAGGCTTAAGATGGTTTTGTAATAAAGCAATGGAGAACATCAAAATTCCACGAATATTAATAGACCAGCGCCTCGATTTTTGACCCTTCGCTTCGTTATGAAACGTACTCGTTTCGTATACTAAACAGATATGAAGTGAATACGTTCGATAACGAAGCGAAGGGTCAAAAATCGAGGCCCAGGGCGCATCTGTAAAATTATTAGTACATTTGGATGTTGAGAGGTGACTCATATTTTTTGCAGAAATTGCTTGAAAGTAACTCAAGTAATAATATTTGAGTTATCCTCCCACTCAAAAAGGTCCAGAACATTGTTTAAATAATCAAAATGTTAAAAAATGAAGGAAAGATTCGATTTTTTTCTTCGTTTTTTGATTATAACTTTAAAAGTATTCATTTCCGAGAAAAGTTGTACTGACATAAAAGTTGCGTAATTAAATTTTCTACAATATATGAATAATTAAAATTTTAAAAATTGTCACCCTTGTTGCAAAATAGCAATAATTGCGAAAAACCATAAAAATAAAAGTATTCGCGTTTTACGTTTTTCAACCATTTATGCTATACTCACAAACCATACATACTCATAGACGTTTCACGTAAATTGTCAAGGTCAAGACAGCAAATTAGTTACCATTCCAATCCAGAGATGTCGCTGTCAGTCCCTTCTCTTGTCATATTTAACAACTGACAGTTGACAATTAAATTAATTTGTTATTTATTTTTATTTTACAGTTTGTGGCTTAAATATTTTATTATAGTGGTGTTACGTTTTTAATTAGATTTAATCACAATTTTAATCAATTATATTAACCTCCTCTTCGTTTTTGTGAGTAGAATTTTTAGTTTACATTGATCATCCCGTGTTGTGTTTCTCCACATTTAAAAAACAATATAATAATAGATCCTGAAACAGTTTATTTCAATAGACAAGTGTGTCATCAACACTTCGGGCCTATATATTTTTGGAAGTTTGTAAAAGATTATAGATAAATACGGTATTTATCTAAACAATCATCCTACAAGATTCTTTCAAAAATTTTCATTCAACTCAATATTACACATCAGTGCTTTCACGTGACACATGGCAGTAGTGTTTTGAAAACAAATTGGAACATTTGAAGTTTTCAGTAAAACATTGAATAAAACATTAAATTGTCTTTCTGTTGTTTTAATTTCCTCAAAATTTCATCAAAAATCCCGCAAAATTTATAATTTGAAATTCCTACATAACTAAAATTTATCAATTTAGTTCCCATTCCAATCAAGAGATGGCGTTAATTCGATCCGAAAGATTAACATGGTCGTGAAACGTCTATGAGTATGTATGGTTTGTGGCTATACTTAGGACCTTCATATTTCACCCAGAAAAACTTTATGATTTGGTAAAACAATGCTGTAAATTTTTTTAAGAGCAGTTTAATAAATTTTGTAAAATAAATTTTGCAATCCAGATTTCGCAAAAAAAAATCATTTTTTCAAAATGTTGCAGGACTGAAAATAAACCAGACAGCAAGTTTAATTTTTTTTACATATAGAAGAATCTAACAATAAAAAACTGAAAACTTTTGTTTTCTATACTTCCACAAAATTTATTATATCTAAGTGACTACAGCTGTTTCGGCGGAGTGCCTTTCTCAAGTAATATAGTTTACAATGTGTTTGCCTTTTTAATCTTCAACTGAAGAGGTTGAGGAGTGGGGAGCTGTTTGTCTCGAGTTGGTCATTCAGAATTATATCTGTATTTTTCAGTTTATTAATTTCCATAGATTCTAAAAAAGATAGCTTAAGGCCTTTATTTTGAATATGTAGAATTTTAAACTCTTCATTGAAAGAATGATTATGATCTAGAAGGTGAAGTGCGTATGTAGAAGTGTCTGTTTTTCTATTGTTGAATGCCCTTTTGTGTTCTGCTATCCGTTTGTCAAAAGTTCTGCCAGTTTGACCGATGTACGTTTTCGGACAGTCACCACAAGTTAGTTTGTACACACCACTCTGTAGTTGCTTTCTCTTTCGGCTTTTATTGTTCTTAATATATTTGCTTAAGTTGTTGTTAGTTCTGAAAGCTGGTGTTATTCCTTTCTTTTTTATGTATCTGGCTATTGTTGTTGTTATCTTGCCAGTATATGTGAGAGAGCAGAAGGTACTGGGTTCTTTCTGTGGTGGTGGATACACTAATTTCAGGGCTTTCTTATGGAGTTTTTGGTTTAAAATTTTGTTAACTGTTTGTTCGTTATAGCCGTTGTTTACTGCTATTTGTTTAATGATGTTTAGTTCTAAGCAGTAAACAACGGCTATAACGAACAAACAGTTAACAAAATTTTAAACCAAAAACTCCATAAGAAAGCCCTGAAATTAGTGTATCCACCACCACAGAAAGAACCCAGTACCTTCTGCTCTCTCACATATACTGGCAAGATAACAACAACAATAGCCAGATACATAAAAAAGAAAGGAATAACACCAGCTTTCAGAACTAACAACAACTTAAGCAAATATATTAAGAACAATAAAAGCCGAAAGAGAAAGCAACTACAGAGTGGTGTGTACAAACTAACTTGTGGTGACTGTCCGAAAACGTACATCGGTCAAACTGGCAGAACTTTTGACAAACGGATAGCAGAACACAAAAGGGCATTCAACAATAGAAAAACAGACACTTCTACATACGCACTTCACCTTCTAGATCATAATCATTCTTTCAATGAAGAGTTTAAAATTCTACATATTCAAAATAAAGGCCTTAAGCTATCTTTTTTAGAATCTATGGAAATTAATAAACTGAAAAATACAGATATAATTCTGAATGACCAACTCGAGACAAACAGCTCCCCACTCCTCAACCTCTTCAGTTGAAGATTAAAAAGGCAAACACATTGTAAACTATATTACTTGAGAAAGGCACTCCGCCGAAACAGCTGTAGTCACTTAGATATAATAAATTTTGTGGAAGTATAGAAAACAAAAGTTTTCAGTTTTTTATTGTTAGATAAAATGAACTTCCATCAAGTAACGGTCGAATCCATCAATTATATAGAAGAATACTGTTCCTTTCGTTTGCAATTTGCATAATTAAAATCGATTAATTACCACGGCGTCAGGAAATTTTTTAAATAAACATTAATTTTTGGTGCTACGCGCAGGACAGCGGTGTTCGATTCACACAAGTTGATTTCCACCAAAATTTCTTCCAATCTTTATCTAATATATTATTTTCTTACTCTCTATTTTGTTGTATTTTAATTTTTAATTCCACAAAGATCAAACGAATTTTATTATTGTTTGTGAAATATTGTTTAAACAATTGCATATGTTTAAAAATAATAAACTTTTATTCTGTAAGTTAAAATATATGAACAAAGAAAGTTTTTGCTAAAAAAAGTGTTATGTATTTCAAAAGATAGAGTATGTGTTTTTATTTTGCAATAAACAAATTTATTTATTTATATCGAAATATAATAAAAATTAAAATGTATCAATCATTATCAAAGGTCATTGGAATGCCCAATCAGAGCAAACTATCCGCTGTCCTGCGCATAGCACCAATAATTAATGATTATTTAAAAAAATTCCTGACGCCGTGGTAAGTAATCGATTTTAATTTTGCAAATCGCAAATGAAAGGTACAGTACACTTCTATACGCAAAAAACTTTCAACTTGCTATCTGCTTTATTTTCAGTCCTGTAACATTTTGAAAAAATGAATGTTTTTTGCGAAAGCCGGATTTATTTATTTTCGGGCGAATTTATTTTCCAAAATCTATTGAACCGATCTTAATGAAATTTACAGTACTGTTTTATTGTATCATAAAGTTTTTCTTAGTGAAATATGAAGGTCCTAAGTGTAGCATAAATAGTTGAAAAACGTAAAATGCGAATACTTGTTTTTGTGTGGTTTTTTTCGCAATTATTGCTATTTTGCAACAAGAGTGACTATTTTTTATATTTTTAACCAATTTTATATTGTAGGAAATTTAATTACGCAACTTTTATGTCAGTACAACTTTTCTTGGAAATGAATACTTTTAAAGTTATAATCAAAAAACTAAGAAAAATATCGAAATTTTATCGAAAATTACCACAGCGTCAGGAATTTTTTTAAATAAATATTAATTTTTGGTGCTACGCGCAGGACAGCTGATACGTTTGCTCTGATTGGGCATTCCAATGACCTTTGATAATGATTGATAAATTTTTAGTACATTTCGATATAAATAAATAAATTTGTTTATTGCAAAATAAAAACACATACATACTATGTCCTTTGAAATTACACTTTTTTTAGCAAAATCTTTCTTTGTTCATATATTTTAACATAAAAAATAAAAGTTTATTATTTTTAAACATATGCAATTGTTTAAACAATATTTCACAACCAATAATCAAATTAGTTTGATTTTTCTGGAATTAAATTATTAAAATACAACAAAATATAGAGTAAAAAAATAACATATTATATAAAGGTAGGAAGAAATTTTGGTGGAAATCAACTTGTGTGAATCGAACACCGCTGTCCTGCACGTAGCACCAAAAATTAATGTTTATTAAAAAATCCTGACGCCATGGTAGTTAACCGATTTTAATTTTGCAAATTGCAGATGAAAGGTACAGTATTCTTCTATATGGAAAAAAATTTCAACTTGCTCTCTGCTTTATTTTCAGTCCTGCAACATTTTGAAAAAATTAATTTTTTTGCGAAGCTGGATTGCAAAATTTATCTTGCAAAAGCTATTGAACCGATCTTAATGAAATTTACAGTATTGTTTTATTATATCATAAAGTTTTTCTGGGTAAAACATGAAGGTTCTAAGTGTAGCATGAATGGTTGAAAAACGGAAAATGCGAATACTTGTTTTTTTATGGTTTTTTTTCCCAATTATTGCTATTTTGCAACGAAGAGTGACAATTTTTAAAATTTTTAACCAATCCAATATTGTAGAAAATTTAATTACGCAACTTTTATGTCAGTGCAACTTTTCTCGAAAGTGAATACTTTCAAAGTTATAATCAAAAAACAAGGAAAAAAATCGAATTTTTCTTTCATTTTTTGACATTTTGATTATTTAAACAATGTTCCGGACCTTTTTGATTGGGAGGATAACACAATTATTATTATATGAGTTAATTCCAAGCAATTTCTACAAAAAAATATGAGTCACCTCTCAACGTCCATCTCAAAACAGATGCGCCCTGGACTATAATAAAAGTAGTAAAACTTGGACTTTCCACTAATACTAATGTCTACTCTACAAGAATAACAAAGTAGCTATTAAAGCGGGCAATAGAATATGCAGTCTATTTAAAACGACAAAGGAACTATTACAGGGCTGCACATTCCCTACTCTGACGACCAAACAGTGATCGCACAAGACAAAGATGACCTGAGTTTTATGGTGAGAAAACTGGAACAGGAATATACAAAGAATGCGATGGAAATACAACGGAGAATACAGATATAAAACAGCTGGAAATAGACGAAGGTAAACAAATCAAATAAGAATACAAATCAAATAATTGTTTAGGTTTCATATCAAACAAAAGAACAACAGAAGAAGATATAAAAAATACACTAGGAGACTGCATACGAAAATTGAACCCGATACTGTGGGATAAGAACATCAGCATAAAAACAAAAAGAAGAATATATAATACTATGACAAGAAGTATCCTCACTTATGGGTGTGAAAATTGGACAAGAAAAAAGAAAACCAAAAACAAAATAAGAGCAACAGATATGGAAATCCTAAGGAGAAGCTGCAGAGTAACAAGATGAAATAGAGTAAGTAACATAGAGATTAGGAAAATAATGGGAATTAACTCGAGATATAATAGACTACATCGAACAGAAGAGATTAACCTGGTACGGACATGTCAGAAGAGCAGACCAAAATCGTTGGTTAAACAGAATAATAGAGTGGAGCCCGATAAGAGGAAGGAAGAGAGGCAGAGTCCGAAGATCTTCCAGAGATGGAGTGGACGAAGGAAGGGGACTGTGCTGGTGACTATCAATCGTGACTTTTTGAAATAAATTAAGGAGCTGTCGACAGCAGTCTTTCCAGACTCGTACGTAGGAAAATTTGTTCAATATCCCTAAACCGTTTATAACCCAACTTGGTCAATATACATTTGTGCTTTCGATATACAGAGTGTCCCCGAAAATAGTGGGTTCCTTAAAGGTATAGGTAGAAGGCACAATGTAGAGCAAAAAAGTCTTATAACATTTTTTTCTAAATTGATCCGTTTGACCAAAAAACGAAAATACATTTTGATATGCAAATTGAAGTCTGGCAACAACGCGCAACTCAAAAATCTAAAGATTAAAAAAGTAGGTTTGTAGGTCAGTTGCATCTGGTATGTAAAATAATGTAAATATCAACCAAACCCATATCCATTATTTTGCAGGTAGGTACCTACGATGTCAACAACCCCAAAAATCACACCTCAAAGTAAATAAACAAGGGGTTATTAGGTTAAATTTCCACAGTCACAGCAAGTTCTTCTAGGCTACGTTGCCATGTCACTCAAATTTATGAAAATAAAAATTCACTTATATGAAGAACAATGTAATTTTTTTCTTGAAAACGGTTAACTTTAGAAAAAAATGTTAGGACTTGTTTGTTCTAAATTGTGTATTATATCCATACCTTAAAGGAACGTACTATTTTCGGGGACACCCTGTATATACCATGTGTCGTAATATTGAACCAGTGTTGCCAATTTGTATATCTACTATAAAGTTCAGGACGTTTTAAGATGAAGAATTTATGACAGGAAGAAAAATTTAAGTGCTGCTTAAATTCTTTGTTGCTAATACAATATAGTCACGATATTCATTTTATCCTGGTTGTATATCTAAAGTTTTTTAACTTTTATTATATTTACCGTATAGTCTATATTGTTACCATTTTTAATATATTTTGTTTTTTTTTGTGTTGCTCAGTATTAATTAAATGATGTTTATTAAAATAATTAAAGCATTTTATTAGTCAGACCTTAAAAATCCTAGGAAATAGAAGAAATCCCCATTGTAATTTTACTAACTTTTGAAATGATGGATTATAATGAAATACGTTTGTATTTTTTAATCATTATATTACAAATGAATATGAAACAAAAAAAAGTTAAAGCTGGTTTAAATGCCATCATATAAAAAAAATATGGCAAATCAGTTTTGTTCAATATAGCAAGAATATAATGAGCGGTTGCTTTTTACAGTCCAATCAACAGCCATTTTCGTGTGGAATTTTAATTCATAGGAGATTCTGACCAATAGAAAGCTACAGAAATAAAAATTACAGCGATTATTTTTTGATGATTTTAACTTACAATCGTATAGTAAGATATTTGATCACGTGTTTAATTCTGTCCAATCAGATTAAAATTATACTGATTATTTCATTCATAGGAGATTCTGACCAATAGAAAGCTACAGAAATCTGAATTAAATCGATAATTTTTGATAATCTCCCGTCGTTAAGTATATTACGTCAGATGCCCTTCGTTGCTACGAAAAAATACATTCAGTGACATTAATGACAAATGTTTTAAAAATTATAAAAGTGATGACTTCCAATCGTCAAATATTTATAAAAACTGTGTGTTTAATGGTACTTACATAAATAAATTACAATAAAATTTTGGTTTTGAACAGTTTTATTCATGAAATAATCGCAACAAATTGCACTCGACCTCTGAAATTAATATAGAATTTTTGCTCTCGTGACACTTTGACATAATTTCACGAGCCGAGGGCGAGTGAAATTAAAACTGTCAAAGTGTCACTCGAGAAAAATTCAATAATTTCAGAGCTCTTGTGCAATTACTACTGAAAATTATCTACTGTAGAAAATTACCAATAGAATTTTTTTAAGTAGATTGTTTCTGTTTAATGGCAACCAGTTTCCTAGTTTTGACAACTGTCACATTTAAGAAAATATCCATAATATACGTATTAAAAAAGAAGCTTACGAATATCACACGACAGTAAGAATAAATAAGAAAATAATGCTTCATTTTTACTCAAATTTGTTGTCATTGGGCAATAGCCACTCGAGCCCTGCGGGCTCTCGTGTCTATTACCAGACAACAAATTTTCGAAAAACTGTCGCATTATTTTCAATTTATTCTCACTCTCTTGTGATATTATACCCGATAATTTTTGATAATATCCCGTCGTCAAGCATTACGTCAGATGCCCTTCGTTACTACGCAAAAATGAACATTCAGTGACCATTTGCGTTACTATGCAAAAGCCAAAAGTATTCATGATACAAAAACAAAAAAAAAATCAAAATTTTCAGTAAAAGAAATCCTACAATTAATATTTGAAACATTTTTTCAAATTTTTACAGTTTTTGCCATTTTATTTTTGGTGATACCGACACAACTAGATTATAACCTTTATCAGTAACGTTAAATACTAATACTAAAAAGTTCTGCCTTGGATAAGGGTTAATATACACACATCAATTTGGAGTGCAATATAAATAGTTAAATTGCATTTTAAAATATCTCATTACTTGTACCTTAAATGTATTGACAAAAGATAAATTTAAGGTCAAGTATACTTAATTTATATTATAAAATGATTTGCTCATCTAGACAAAAATATATTTTGAGTTGATTGTTTACTTAATTCCTTAGAAATATTTATTTTTGAGGTAAGGACGTAGGTAAAGGTTTGCATAAATTCATTTTTTCATGAATGGGCGACTTTATAAATAAATCACGGAACGGGTCGATTTTTATTTTTAAATTACTATTTTTTGGGTTGAATGATTTAGATGTTGGAGTGACAAGCTGTTCCCCATATGTCCAGATTGACGTAAGTACTACCTTATAGAGCAGCAATTTACTATCCAGAGATAGTCTTGATGAACGGCACATTAACCAATACGTATTTCTGAATTGGAAACCTAGTTGCTTTCTCTTGGTCTAGATATGTTTCTTTCATGTCAAAATGAATACCAAGATATTTTACCTCATTGACTGGTGGTAATTAATGGTTGTTTAAAGTTACAGGAGGACAGGTGCCTCTTCGTGTTGTATCTAAATGTAACATTAATAGATTTTCCTTCATTGACTTTAATTTTTCATTCCGAAAACCGATCCTGTATTCTGTCTAGATACGTTTGATGGAGATGCGAGGCATAAATAAGGTCAGTAAGTGAGGATATTGCAGTATCGTCGGGAAATGTTCCTAGCATCATTTCTTCTGTAGGGGGTCTCTCCTCTAGTGGTTCCTGAAAAGTTGGAGGTATATCTGCGGTAAACAAGAGATACAGGGTAGGCCTCAGCACGCTACCCTGTGCTATGCCAGCTTTGATAGAATAGAGTTTGGAAGTTGCATCTTGATATTTCATAAAATAACACCTACCTGACAAATATGACTCGAGAAGAATGTAAAAGCTGTGCGGTAATGTCCTTTTTAGCTTGAATACGAGGTCTTCATGCCACACCTTGTCAAGGGCCTGCCTAACGTCAAGAAATGCCGCTGAACAGTACCTCTTGGCCTCAAAATCAGCATTTATATGTTTTACCACTCTGTGAACTTGTTAGATTGTTATGTGATGGGACCGAAATTAAAACTGGTGGTCTGGAATTAGATTTTTCCAGGGTTAGAGTTTTTTTACTAAAAGTTTTTCGTACACTTTAGACATGATTGGCAATAAGCTGATTGGTCTGTAAGATGTAGTTTATTCTTGAGGATACGTAAATTGAATGTTATTATGGAAATTACTGAACATTTGAAGACTATAATCGATTTCATGATCCGAAATGCATAGTACGCAGTCATCGACATATCGTTTGTGGATATGTATTGTTATATAATTTTTATGGGAAAAATTTAGTGAATTAATTTTATGTCAAAGACCACAAGATCGTAAATTTTCATCGCCCTGTATATGACCAAAAATTGTAAATAAAATAATTTAGCCGTAAGCAGTTTTTCGTGAAAGAGTAAAAGTCTAGTGGTAAAGTTTCTACGAACGGATTAATACATGTCAAAACAATGAACTAGAAAACGGTAGTTTTAGAAAGTTAATGTTGCCACTTTGGAATGGACAATAGACAATGTTTCTAAATGATTTCCTAGAAAGGAAGCAATGGTAAACAATTTTGTTTAGTTTAGAATAGAGGGTTTTTTTAGGATGTAAGAAAAATTAATTTTGTTATCTCCTGGAAATTGACAAGACATAAAATATGTATACAATACTATTTGTTCTTAAGAAAATAGTAGGGATATTATGGAGAATGTTTGTGATTGACGAGGAGACCGATGGAGGGAGAATAGGGTGGTTGATTTTCGGATTGATGATGGAAAAAGAATTCACTGTATAATTGAGATCGGAAGAAAGCAGTGCCAGTTCGAAAGTAGTATTTTTGTGTAAAGTGGTTAATTTGGCGGCCGTGAAAGCAGATTCGTTTTTGAGACGAAATCGTGATCAAGTCGAGAAGTACAAACTCCTTGTGTCCAAATAGATTCCAGTTTCTATCTGGAACGAGTAGCCGGTTTATATCAACTGGCACGAGATACCGAGTTGAGAGAAGAAATCTTGGAATTATAAAGATTGATATTGTTTGTATCGAGTCAGAGATTTAATTGAGGAGAGAATTCGAGCGAGTGCTGTTTTTGTTTGTGAAACAGTTTGAATGAGAAGGACAGTCGCAGCATCAGAGGTGCACGTTGTGGGAGAACCGAGGACAACACAATCCATGAGAAGAAGTAAAGAAGATAGAAAAGGTTAGTCAGATTATTTGTGAAAAGAGAGAGTTGTTTTATATTACATACTATATTTGTTTTTTGTCAACTGAACAGTTTTACAGTATAATTTATTCATTTATAAAAGAGAGAGTTGTTTTATATTACATACCATATTTGTTTTTTGTCAACTAAACAGTTTCACAGTAAAATTTATTCATTCATAAATTCATAGAAGATATAAGTATATATACATAATCGGTTTAAAACGTCCTCCGACGTCTTCCGATGCCCAATCTCCATGCATTTCTATCTTCCCAAAGGTCTTCGTCTAAACCTCTCTCTCGGATCTCTCTGTCTATTCCTTCTCTCCAGCTCTTTCTGGGTCGGCCTCTTTTTCTCTTACCATGTGGTGATCAATCTAGAATCTGTTTTGGCAGACGGTGTTCTGGCATTCTCTGCACATGTCCATACCACTTTAGTTGTTGTACTCTTATATCTTCGACAATCGTATGTGTGACTCCCATAATCTCTCGTATACGTTCGTTATTAATTCTTTCGAGTTAGATAGTTTCGAGAAGATATACGTAATCTATTTAAAAAGTGAAAATTAAATTTTGTTTTTTTTATCTAATAATAAGAACCATCTACCGAATCATTTGAATAAATTTTGGTTAAAAAAAAATAGTAGAATTGAAGTTTTTTTTATTAGATAAGAAATTTTTACAACAGAATAAAGTTTAGCAAACATTTTGAATCTTATATTTATGGTATAGTATATAATATAAATAAATAATAGTTATAAAATTTATATGATTTTGAGTATATTTATTTTCCCTGTTTTGTCCTGGATAAAGTAAGCAACGAGAAATACTAGTAAGCCACAAACTATAAAGGTAATACAATAAAATCAATTAGCTCTGAAAATATTTTTATTGGAAAGTTTTATTAAATTTTGGTTTTGTTTTCATGAGTAGCAATTAAAATAATTAATTAATTAATCGAATTAATGAGATGCTGATCAATCTCAAACTGAGAGAAAATACAGGACATAATAGTATATTGCACTTTAATTTAAGGATGGCTGTTGTCTCTAACATTTCCATGACTAAGTTTGCTATTGGTACTGACTGAGGCGCTTTAACGTAAAATATGTATTTTGCATTCCATGATCCACTACAACAGGGGTTCCCAACTTTCTAGCAACTGCGTACCACTTGAAATATTTTGAAGATTTTGGCGTACCACCGAACATCGGGGGGCATGGAATGCAAGGAATCTTACCCCCATCCTAATTTTTTGAGATACATGTTTACTATCAAACACATGTCCATATTTAATTATTCATTGACTTTTTCAAGATTTTTTCAAGACAACAATAAATATGATTATTTGTCAATTATGCTTTCTAATTTTTATTTAAAAATATATACTTCTTCTACTTTTTCATAATACTTAGTGCCCTTCAGAGCGTCGGATGAAAAATATATACAGATATGTGTTTGTTACTCATAGCTAAACAAAATCATCATGAAATGTTATACAATTGGTACAAACTATCAACCAAAAAAAAAAAGATACAAATCAACAGAAATCAAAATTAGTCATTTTGTATCGAGATATTATTGCCAAGATTGTTGTGTCCTCTTCAACACTTGTTAGTCTGCTTCGATATTTATTTTTTATATACAATAGTTCACCCGTCTCACACAAGTAACTAGTGACAATAAATGACATCAAAAACAGCAGAGCTTGCCGGAAGAGCATTGGATAATCGGATTTACACCCGATCCAGAAGTCAATTAAGGATTTCTCTTTAAAACTGTCTTTCATTGAACTAACTGTCTTCTGTTAGATCGATGAATGTTTCCTGTAATTCCAACTAATTTGGTAATGTTCCTGCAAAAGGATTTTTGGTCAACTTTGGAATAATCTTCAGAGAAGTATTATTTATTAAAACTTTCTTGAAGGGATTCCAAGTGAAGAATTATATCAGCAACCACATCTAGTATTGGAGATATTTCTTTTTCTTCAAAAAATGATGACAGCGTAGGAAATGCAAAGACAATCTTCCCCTGTATTTGAGAACAAAAAAGAACCAACTTTTTCTTGCAGTAGTTTATTTTCCCATTAACTGTGATGGGCGTTGTGTTTTCTCCTTGAAGGACCATTGTCAGCTTGTTGTGTCTGTCAAAAATGTCAGCTAGATACTCCAATCTTGATAACTATTCTTCATCATAGAACAAGCCTTTCATGTCATTATTTTTTTCACTTAAAAGCATTAAAACTGCTGACCTCAGTTCAAAGAGACAGGTGAAAATTTTCCCTCGAGATAACGATCTCACTTCTGTATGCAACAGAAGAGTTTTGAACCCACCACCCATATCTTCACACATCAAGGAGAATAATCTTAATATCGCTTGTTTCACGAACGCGACACGCGTACCACCTGAAACATTCCCGCGTACCACCAGTGGTACGCGTACCATCGGTTGGGAACCTCTGCACTACAAAACAGCAAATAGTACAGACATAAATATAAATTAGCATGTATTTTTACATTGATGAAGCACTGTAATGTTCTATCCATTAAATGGCACTACAGCCCAAACCGTGCCTTGGCCTCCTTCAGCAAGCTTCTCCAATCATCTCGATTTACTGCTTTCCATGAAATCGTTTTTAAGAGGTTTTTGTCATCCTCATCTTATTTCGTCTTCCCATCTCTTTTTTGGTCTTCCAACAGGTATTCCTTGCATTCTTGCATTTAGCAATTTTCTGAGGATTCTGTTGTCATGCATGTGGACCACGTGCCCTGTCCACCGTAATCTCTCAGTCTCAATCAGTATTGTGTATTGTGCTAGCGTTGGTTTCCTTATGTGACACTATTTATAGACCGCTCACAACCTGGCCTATGTCTTTCCGAAGCTTCTCGTCGTTACCAGAGAACACAATCCCGTTCCACGGCATTCGGAACGAGGGATACCGAAGTATATAAGCACGAGAGATTCATTTAGCAGGCCAGTCAGTTATCAACTCGTAATAATTATTGTATTTCGAATCGAGTTGTTCGCCGTGTATTTTGAAATGTATTACCTAGTTATTGGAATTATTATCTTTTAGTTAGTAAAATCATAAATTTGAGATTGTAAATAAATTAGATGTGTTAGTTCGAGTTATTTGTAAGTATTAAATACATTAAATAAGCGCTGTAAAATAAAGTAAGTCTTCCTTTATTTAAATTAAACTTAGTGCCTAAAAACATAAATAATAAAATAGTAAAGTCAACCGCGTATATCAGTACACTTATATTATTCGTATATTTCTTTTTTTATCGAATTCGCCAGTTGTTATTTTCACTTATTGGGCCCAGTATCCTACGTAATATTTTTCTTTCGATTACATTTTCTCTGTCTAGATTTTTATGTTATAAAGCACTGTAATGTTAGTAACGTATAATGCACTACATTTTTATAAGAGTATATTACAAATAATGTGAATGATAAAATATAATATTATGTTGTAATAAATAAGAATAGGTACCATTGATGGCATCGTAATTGTTAGTTTCTTCTGAATGGATAGGCTGGTTGTTCTGCTAACCTACAAAAGAGAATTTTGTGACAAGATCATAAGAGTACTCCAAGAAAAGACACAATAAGAACTAATTTAATGACCAAAAATATATCAGGAAGGAAATAAGTCAATAAGTGTGATATAATTCTTCTTCTTCTTCTTTAATCATCATAACACTGGATGAGTATTTGCCTGTCTGGCTCTATACTTCCAGTCAGATCTCTCTTGTGCCCTCCTCCTCCATTATCTTATAGTTATGATTTTCAGATCGTCCTCCACGTCATCCAACCATCTCGTCCTGGTTCTTACTTTTTTTCGTCTTGATATCGGCTTACATTGTAACATTTTCTTTGATATTTTTGCATCTTCTTGTCTCTGGATTAGTGATGTTGATTATAGTTACTTTCGAGTATTCGTTACAAATCGTTAGTTTTGTATAAAGTAATCATTTACAGCAGCGGTTCCCAACCTGGGGTACGCGTACCTCTTGGGGTACGCAACGACCTGGTTGGGGGTACGCCGAAAATATTTGGTAATGGCGGACTTTATGTGTTTGTCGTACGTTACGTGATAAATCATTACGTGATTTTATGTTCAGTTTACTTTTTACTTGCTTATTGTGCGTGTTAGTTTTTGACTGATTTGTAAACGATTTAACTGTAATCAAGAAGATGGAAAAGTGGTTAAAAACTGGATCGTTTAAAACAAATCAGACTGATACTGCAAGTCAGGTGCTTAGCAAGCCTAGTACGTCCCGGGACTCAGCAGCAGAACATTCTTCTTGTGTGAGTACCAGTGATAGTAAACCTCAGAAATCTAGTACTAGTACTGGAACTTCCTCAAAGAAACGAAAATATTCAAATGAGTACTTGAAATATGGCTTTTCGTTTACTGGAGAGGAGGAAAGTAAAAACCCACTATGTGTTGTTTGTGGAGAAGTTTTAGGTAATGGTAGCATGAAAACTTCTTTACTTTTGCGCCACCTTGAATCCAAACACGCCCAGCACAAAAATAAAGAAAATACCTATTTTGAACGATACCTATTTTGAACGACTTTCAAAAAATTATGGGAAAGATGGCGTGGTGTCTTCTTATTTCGCATCAGTTAATAGAGATAATGAAAATGCTGTGGAAACCTCTTTCAAAATTAGCTACCATATTGCAAAAAGTGGTAAAAACCACACAATAGGTGAGGATTTGATAGCCCCTTGTATAAAAGATGCTGTTTAGTGTACAGTCGGAAAAATGAAAGAATACCCATGAACGAACATATAAAATACGCTGTATTTTCCTGGCACCGTGTCACAAAGAAAATTGTCCAGTGCAAGTACATGTAACAATAATTATTACATGTACTTGCGCTGGCCAATTTTTTGTGTGACACGGTGACAGGAAAATACAGCGTGTTTTATATGTTCGTTCATGGGTATTCTTTTATTTTTCCTACTGTATGTTTGGTCAGGACTTTTTTCGTAAGGTGAACTCCGAAAGTACGGACATTGCTGCCCTAGCAATCTTACTTGTTAATGCAAGGTATGTAAATCCCAACAAGGAGTTTGAAGAAAATCTGTTGCTGTGCCATGCATTAACTGAGCGTACTACAGGGGAAGATGTGTTCAATGTGATTTATAACTATTTCTGTGAAAAAGAAATAGACTGGGGTAAATTGTGTGGTATATGCACTGACGGAGAAAATCAATGTCTGGCATATATATCGGTCTTCAGGGGCGCGTAAAAGAAGTGGCCCCCACGTAGCATGGAGCCATTGTTGCATCCACAGACAGAGTCTTGCAACCAAAAAGTTGCCGTCTTCTTTGAATGTTGTTCTCAATGAAGCAGTTAAAGTAGTCAACTTTGTTAAAGCCAATGCAACAAACTCCAGACTGTTCAAAGTGCTTTGTGAAGGTATTGGTGGCATTCACTCCACGTTGCTTTTGCACAAGGAAGTAAGGTGGCTATCTCGCGGGAAGGTTCTTACAAGACTTTTTGAGCTCAGGCATGAACTGCAAGTATTTTTTGAAGAGCATCTTTTTATTTAGCCTCCAAGTTTCATGATAGTGACTGGCTTCAAAAGCTTGCTTATTTAGCTGAAATTTTTTCTCAGATCAATAAAATCAACTTAGAGTTACAGAACAGCTCAATTACAGTATTCAAAGTTGCTGACAAAATTGAATCCATGCTGAAGAAAATTGATTTTTGGAAAACCTGTATTCAAAACAATCAAGCTGAAGTTTTTGGCACGCTTCATGATTTCTTGAGTGATAATAATCTGCCCATATCTGACAAAGTGAAACATCAAATAGTGACACATTTGACAAACCTGAAGGACTCTTTTAGAAAGTATTTTCGTAAACGACGGAGAGAACTGTATTGCAGATCCTTTCAATGAAGAAAACGTCAAGACTGCTACATTGACCGTTTATGAGATGGAAAAGCTCCTAGAATTTTTAAGTTACTCCTCCTTGAAATCCTGGTTCAAGAAGAAACCCCTTGGAAAATTCTGGGTGAGCATTAGGGATGAATATGGACCCTTAACCACAAAAGCCCTTCTGGTTTTACTTCCTTTTACAAACACAGAACTAGTTGAGAGATCATTCTCTTCCTATGCTTTCATTAAGAATAATTATAGGAATAAGCTAAATGCAAGTCCTGATTTAAGAGTGTATTTATCAACCTTTGATATTGATTTCAAAATTTCATGTGCAACAAAACAGGCCCAAGGGTCACACTAAAACAGTTTTGACTTGTTTTAAGAATAATTTTAATTTCTTTTTTTTTCAATAAACTTATTTGCTAATTCTAGTTTGTTTTTTGATAAGAAGTATTGTACTTACTTTGTTATTATTTTTTTACAGTTGGTATTTAGAATTTACTAAGTTTACTAGAAACATAATAGGCCTAATTTTGGAACAATAATTTTATTGTCAAATAAAAGATAAAAAAAACTCTTGCGTAAATATTTACTTTCCATGATTAATGTTCTTGCAACTTTGTTTTCTTGGGGGTACAATTTGAAATAAATTTATCTCAAGGGGTACGGCAGTGGAAAAAGGTTGGGAACCGCTGATTTACAGTATTCGTTGCTTTGATTAGTTTTGTATTTGAGTACCGGTAATCATATCGAGAATCGCATTTCTCAGTATTTCGTATAAGTAAAAGATCCGATATAACGACCTTCACCGATCTATTTAATGGATAGAAATTAAATAATATGTAATTATTCTGTCATTGCTGCTCCACAATATCAGTAATCTCGAGTAATCTCTTTGCATTAATTAAGTGCCAAAAATAAACCCGCGAAACTCTAGATGACGTAACTTAGCAGTAACCCTGGGCACCCAGGTGCTTCGGAGATCGGTTCTGATTGCATACTCGTGTTCAGTGACCCCAAATATACTGTTCATCTGGCCCTTAATATACTGATTTTAACATGTTTATGCATTTTTCGATGCATTTTATACTTTTTAAAATGTAATTATGCATTTCCACCTATTTTTCCTAATCCTAAATACAATGCAAAAAGTTGCTAGTCTCTATGTACCTACTATATTTAAAAATATATTTATTCCTGTGCCCTGGTCTAATAAAAATAATGCCATACCTACATGTAAAATTAAAGTGAATGGTCATAGTCTAGAAATATTATCATTTCTACACATTTTCCGGTCAATCTAAGCTATTTTTTTTCTAGGCCTGATAAGAATAGTGTATATTTATTATTAAAATCTAATGTGTTGCATTTTTATGTTCAAAGGAACTAACATTTGTAAAATTCTGTGAATTATCTACCTCGACAAATCGTATAGACATCTGTTTCTGGGTGCAAGCTTTGTTAAATGATATACATACCTCACTCTGTTTCAGCTACTTCTCGGCGCCATGTAATCCTGTAAAACTCTTCATAGCCTTCGCCCTTCATAGATAAAATTTTAGTTAACTGTACTGATACCGAACACTCGTGGAATACCGGTCCTACTCCGATATCAACCAATTGTAGATACAATACTAAAAATAGGTACTCGCTCTAATACGATTGGTACGAAGTAATCAAAGTAACGATTTACCTCTCTGTATAGTAATCGTTACTTTCGGTATTCGTAAGTAACGATGAGTACTTTGTAACGAATAATTACTTTTTCAACATCACTACTCTGGATATGTCCCACACATAACAGTATTTGACTTTTTACAAATCTCATAAAACAAAAATCGAATGGGACCGGAGACCCGAATTTTAGTGGTTCAGAGAGAATCAAATATATGCGCTCTCTGATGATACCCTAAGAAGGGTTGAAACTAGTTAGAGTGCTTTTGGCGCTCTCTGAACTAACTAAAGTAAGACGGCTCTTGTTTCCCTTCACAACAAAATAATTATTTATTATTATAATACGTTTTCTTAAAAAAATATAAATACTTACCCTGGTAATATTTTCCAATCTCCCATACGAGCATCTTCTCCAACTTCTAGCCCTCTAAGTCTTGTCATATCTTCATCGTCTAAATAAAAGTTGAAAATATCAAAATTACTTTTTAATCGTTCAGGATTGACGCTTTTTGGAATAACGACGATATTTTGCTGCAACAGGAACCGTAAAGCAACCTGGGCACTTTTTTTGTTGTGTTTTTTGGCTATATCCAAGATAACAGGGTTGTCTAATACCTTGACCAAAGTTTTCTCCCTAGAATTATATGAAAATTTCTAAAGTATACAGAATGACTCTTAAAACTTCATAATAACTATTATTAATCAACATTCTTTTTATCTTTATTTTTTTTTATGTTAATTTTCTTTATAGGGTCGGTCCCACTGCCTTTATTTTTGACTTTTTTGTAGAAATGTTTGCTTATAAAATCCTATAATACGAGTATGCTCCTTTGATTCTCCTTGAATACTTTGTACTGAAGTCCATATTCTATGACATGACCTTTCTTCCTTGTGCCATTAAGTACTTCTTGCTTTCCTCAATATTGCTGTGTCTAGCATCTTAGAATATGCCTTTATAATCCAAAGCTTCACTGAATTTATGTTACCACTACCACTGTACAATAATTGTACAGAAATATCTGACACCGCCCATGTCACTCAGGTAACAAATAAGGGAGAAGAGACTTCAGTTGAACGCCTTGGTGCAAAGAGTAAACATCCATTTAAAAAGCATTGTGGATGAAATCAGTGGTTTTGCGAGATTGCCAGATAAAATCATCGAATAGTTGTTTATTTAGAATACATTTAATATTTTTTAATAAACATGAATATTACAAGTGACGTGAAAAATAGGACACTACGTGCACAATCTCGTGAAATTATACACAATGTTTTAAAATTTAAGCAGAAGGAAGCAAAAGGAAATTTTACGGTGAAACAGGTAACGAATAAAAAATCTAAAAACCTTTGAAATCCGATTGATCTGACAACGTCGCGTAAGCAAAGTTTTCGATCAGTCTGACCTTTGCGGATTCAGATATTTCTGTCGATTTGTACTATACTGTCAAAATTATTATGATTATCATGAAGATAGAAAGTGACTTACTTTATACCCAATTTCTTCAAAAATGTGTTCATTCCAGGACTTCCAAGTGGTGAACAGGCTGTTACAGAAATACCATTTTTCTGGCAAAACTGTACCAGTTCTGGTTGTTGCAGAAAAACATGTAATTCGACTTGGTTGTTGGATGGTTTAATTTTAGAGTTCTTCAAAATATTGTCGATTTGGCTAACTGTGAAATTGGATAACCCAATAGTTTTTGTTCTTCCAGCTTCGACTTGTTTCTCCATACTCTGAAATATTATCAATATTGAGACACTACTTGGTAATAATGAGACTGATAAATAATAGAAGAACAGAAAAGAAAGGTACCTAAATGAAAAAATAAAAAGCTATAAACTAAAAGAATAATGATACAAAAATATGTACAAGGAAAAATTAGATAACATGTTAAAAGATAGAGAAAGGGACACAAATATAGACGAAAACTGAAAATCTAAAAAAAAACATATTAACAGCAGCGGAAGAAACATGCGGCAAGACAAAAAATACCAAATATAAACATGAGAAGAACCAAATAGTGGAGAGAGGAGATACAGGCAAAAATAAACAGCAAAAAAGAAAAATGGAAGAGATACTTAATCACAAAAAGACCCGAGGATTATGACACAAAGAAACAGGGAAGGAAGGCAAAATAGCAGTTAAAGAAGCCATAGGAGGAATTTGGGTTAAAAATTACAAGAAACTACTGGAAAATCTAAAATTTTTCTATGGTACTCTACAACAACTAGGACAAAAGAAGGTACACAGAACAACGAATATAAAAGATAGAACATATAATATAGCAAGAGAAAATAATGGAAAGATGAGGAGAATATTTTAAACAGCTAACATACAGGGATACCTAAATGAAGTAATAGACATAAACAAAGAGCAAAAAGTAGAACCCATAAAAAGAGAAGAATTAGAGAATGCAATGGAGACACATAAAATAGGTAAAGCAGCGGGCAAGGCTTACATCGCCCCAGAAATAATAAGATACCTAGGAAGGAGAAGGAACAGATTGTCGACAGGCATTAATGAACGACAGAAGTGAAAATACAACAGGGCTAAAATAACACATAACAAATAATATGCTACCAATATGTACCTAAGAACGGAGAAAAGAAAAACTGTACTATCTCTCTTCCTAAAATGGTAACACATTCAACGTAGATGAGAAAGAACAGAAGCACGCAAGATCTCATATTCACAATAAGACAAATGAGTGAGAAGATGATAAATAATAACGGAAGGCGTTTGACAGAATTCGAAGAAAGGACGTATGGAATACATTACGAGAAAGAATAGTGAATGGTAACACACAACACATCAAGGTGTGAAACGTGAAGTATACCAAGGAAAAGATGAGCAAACTCATCATGATACTGGAAAATGAAAAAAAAAACACTATCCGAAATACTAAACTAATCCGAAAAACTGCGAAAATCTATAGTACAATTTAGAAATATTAAATGAAGAACTATCAAAAATAAACATAAAAATAAACGTAGATAAAACAAAAACAATGGTAACACCTGGGACGAAAAAGATAATAACTCAAGATTGAATGGGATGCTGTTAGAACAAGTAGATCTCTTTAAATGCCTCGATTAGGGGGTGTCACACTGGCGAAGCGTCCATATAACCACTGTTACCATTGGTAACAGTTAAAAATCTTGCAAATAAATATTTTATGACGATGAATAATTCTACTTACCAATATTTTTACCAATAGAAATATATTATTATATTATGTGGTAATAGTACCTAACTCAGTAAATATCTCACTAAATAGCCAACTACTCGTAGACACGAAAATATTGGCGAGTTTATGTGACTCCGTTGCACTTTATTATACTCTGTTACCAGACTCATTTCCAGTGACAATGGTTATATACGCAAGCTGGCGCTCGGGACCGGGTAGTGACTGAAAATTTTGAAAAAGCGACGGCATCAGCGCGCTGTGTATCAGTAGGGCTGTTACCAAATTTAAAATTGGTGACAGTACCTATAAAAAGTGTGCGTGCAGTTAACCATAGATGATTGTCGCTTCGTAATCGATCAACTACTTGAAAAGTAATTCTCCTTGTATAGTTTTGAAGAAAAAAATGAAATTATTAAAAATGAAAGACCTATTTTAAACAATTTAAAAAAGGAATCAACAAAAGTAGTTCGATATTTTAAATTTAGTTGGTACAGTGAAAATCCTTTATTATATTATCGTTGCAAGAAAAATATACTGTATTGTTGGGCATGTCTTCTGGTTTCTACAGAAAAATGGGTGGACCAGGTTCGCGATTTAAATGGTGTTAGATTTTTAAAAAGGAGACATGAAATTTCTCCGTTACCTACATGTAAGATGTATACCCAATTTGATTCAGTTTTGCAAAACAAAAATCAAAAGTTCTCTTAACCAAGCTTTTAAAGCAAATATTGCTAAACATAATGAGTTTGTTCAAAAATAGATAGGTATATGGTATATCCTTAGCACACTTATAAGAGATACTGTATGTTTTTGGGCTAAACAAGAACTAGCGTTTCGTGATCATTTTGAGTGCGACGGCTCTGACAATCGAGGCAATTACGGGGAATTGTTAACATTAATTGCCAAAAAAGATCAAAAATTTTGTCAACATCTAGAAACATCTGTTTTTTCGAGAGTTTCAAGTCATATACAAAATGAAATTATTGAAGCTACACTCACCGGCACAAAATTCCGCCACATAAAATTTTTGATTAAGTTTGACAATTTATAACTTTATTATTTGTGCTCCGATTTTCAAGATTATATTGCACCAGTTTCTAGGTACATGTATTCATATTGTTTGGTATTATTCCGGTAACAAAACTTTTTGCTTGCATGTCATTGTACAGGGGTGAAAGGAAGCGTTGTATTTTCTCCTAATTTTAAAAAATTCTGTGGAAAAATGGAATAGCTGATTTTGTTTCATAGTCCTGTCATATTTTCCCGGGGGCATCACCAACATTTTGTTTTTTGAATTCTCCGAATATCTTTTTTCTTGTAAGAGCTGTACCATTTTTTGTAAATAAAAACACTGATTGACTCATACAATTGAGGTTGGATTGATAAGATTAGAATGGCCCGCATGCAGTCCAGATCTCAATCATATTGAGAATTTATGGGATGAATAAAAAAAGCTATCTGCCGTCATCCTAGGCCTCCAGAAAAGTTGGTACATTTATGGCCCTTGTAGAGGAATATCGGGCTATTCCCCAAGCAAGGAAAACACATCTTTATTAGATGCTAAACAGATTGCGAGCAGTCGTTGCTGCAAGAGGTGGACATAACCGCTATTGAATTAATTGTTTTGTTTTCTTGTTAAATTTGTTTTGTTAATTTTAGTGCGTTTGATATTTTTAATTAAATAAACCTTCAAAGCAGTGTTTTTAATTACAGCTCTTACAAGAAAAGAGATATTCAGATAATTCAAAGAACAAGACATTAGCGATACCTCCAGGATAATACGAAAAGGGTATGAAACAAAATCAGCCCTCCAATTTTTCCACAGAATTTTTTAAAGTTAGGAGAAAAAACAACGCTTACATTCACTCCCGTATAATGCCATCTAAGCAAAAAAATTTTGTTACCGGAATAATAGCGATTGACATCAATACATGTACCTACAAACTCGTGCAAGAATCTTGAAAATCGAAGTACAAATAATAAAGTTATAGATTGTCAAACTTAATCAAAAATTTTGGGTGGCGGAATTTTGTGCCGGTGAGTGTATATATACATTTAGCCATATCTTCATTTTTTTAAATAAGATTTTTTGCAGCTGGTTTTGGTAACACTTCAGAAAAAGTCACGCGTCGCCACTGGGCGGGTGTCGAGACGGTTGGGAAAGTTGTGACAAAGGGTTTAGTATGAGAAGAACAACGAAATCAAACACATGAAAGGAAAACGTGGATATACATATGCAGAGTTCAACTCAATCCTCTTTACAACTAAAGATAGAAAGGCTTAGGACTAAGTAAGCCCGTAAGGTACCACCCCACAATTATTGTTACATTTTGTGAAACCCAAAATAACTTAAAACCACAAATAAAATAGTACTAAAACGAGTCGTAGACAAAGCTAGACCGTATTTTACTAACCTTCCATATTTCCACATGGTCTTCCTTTTCATATACTATACTTCCTTCAGTTTCTGCAATACCAACTGGAAAGTGGATCAAATACAAATCTACATAGTCTAATCCCAGTTTTTTCAAAGACTCAGTCAAATATTTTTCAACTCGGTCTCGATGTATTCCACGCATTGGAAGTTTGGTCACAATGAAAAGATCTTCTCTTTTCAATTTTCCAGCGGAAATCCATTGGTCTAAAACTTTGCCGATTACGTGTTCGTTTTCGAATGCAGCTTCTGTATCAATATGACGGTAACCAATCTGCAATGCCACGTTTAACGCTTCCTCCAACTCTGCTTCATCGGTAGCCTAAAAGTTGTATAATTATTAGTTTACTATATTTGTTACAATCTTGTAACATATCGCTAAAAACATATTTCTTAACTAATACGTCTTTATTTCTCTATTACGTTTCTATACTACTATTCTTTTTTTCTTTTTCTTATTTTTTTTTTGTATTTTTTGGACCATTCTACGCAAAAAATGTTCTTACAAATTTTTTCGTAGGATGCATAGTTTTCGAGATAAACGCAGTTGAACTTAAAAAAAATGAAAAATTGCAATTTTTGAAGCCGAATAACTTTGGATTTAAAAAGAAAATAGCAATTCTGCTTATCGTATTTGAAAGTTCAAGTCAAATTATATCGATCGAGTAGGTAGAAAAGGTACAAGTGCAAGCGAGACAATTTCTACGTAGCATGCATTAAAACGCAGTACATATTGTCCACGGGAAACACAATGTGTTTATAGCTTAGTTTAACAATAACAAAAAAAATAAATTTTTAGCAATGCAAATAATCAAAACCGATATAATTTGACTTGAACTTTCAAATACGGTAAGCAGAATTGCTATTTTCTTTTTTAATCAAAAGTCATTCGGGTTCAAAAATTGCAATTTTTCCATTTTTTAAAGTTCAACCGCGTTTATCTCGAAAACTATGCATCCTACGAAAAAACTTGTAAGAAAATTTTTTGCTTAGAATGACCCAAAAAAATAGGAAAAAATGTTTTGTTTTGCGAGAAATCGCTGTTATGTAATTCCTCAAGTTCTTCGTTTATAACAATCTTAACGACATCCAGATCAACTGTTACCCAAAAAATTCGTGTTTTACGGGTCAAAATACATACATAAAAAACTTAGGTAAGTCCATCTGAATAAAGGAGCCGTTTACACCCCCCCCCCCCCCTGACGACAGGACTAAAACTGTTCTACTAAATAAAATGTCTTTCAGATGATAAACTTTTGTCATTTTACGGAACTTGGGGAAAGATGTTACAGATTTAAGTTGTAAAGGTAGATGGCTTTATAGTTTTTTTTTGCAGAATATAATATATTTCTTTGATAACTGAACGGTTAGTAACGGTTTAATTTGTATAATATATTGGACGGGATCGGTAAATATACATCCATCAAAGATTTTCTGGTGGAGTAGTCATAACAGGTCTTGTTGGAAAGACATGTAGGTGTTTACGAATTAAGCAAACAGTTTGTAAAATATATAAAGAAAAAAGTGTTAAAATCCCGTGATCTATGAAGTAGCTTCTACAATGTATTGTTCTTATGGAGGCCAAACAGATACCTTATTGCTCTTTTTTTGTAATTTAAAAATAACATCAGATTGAGCAGCTGTACCAGAACCCCAAAAAGGAAGACCATATCGAAAATGAGACTCGAACAAAGAAAAATATGTTATTTTGGAAGATGCTAAATTGATTTCCTTCAAAATATATCTTATTGAACATCAAGCTGAGGCTAGTTTCTTACTTAATAAATCGATATGAAGGTATCATTTAAGGTTGCTGTATAAAAAAATGCCAAGAAATTTTATAGAATCAACGGTACTGATCTGGCTGTTTTATCAAGAGTTAAGGGTTGAAGAGCTACTTTATAGGATAATACTACTGTTTTATCTACGTTAGAAGAGAATAAATTAAGAGTAAATTAGAAGTCGGACCAGGTTTTTATTGTAAGTAGTTCAGAAGTTATAGTACAGAGGTGGCCAAGCTCCTTGATAGCCAGAGCCACTTTTCACAGGTTAAAATTTTTCGCGAGCCGCAATTAAAAACGTATTCAAAAAGTATGTAAAGAAGGTATGTACAATGTTTTTTTAACAGAACTTTTATTTATTAAAAACAGATATAAAATTACGAAATATTAAAACTGAATTACATTTGTTTTCCTTATTCTTCTTCTCGTTGTCCTTATGCCCAATAAGAGAGTCGAACTTTGCTATCACCTATCCATCTTTTACCCATTTCTTCCACGCCTTCCGGTCTTCTTCCCGTTTCCTTCACCTGTTGCGCTGTTTTCCGTCTCATGGTTCCGATTTCCTGGATTTGTTCCATCCACCCCTTTCTAGGTCTGCTCCTTCTTCTTTTCCCCTGTGTCTTGACATTTGTCACCTTCTTTACTAGTCTGGTCTCGTTCCAATTCAGGTTTCTTTTTTCAATTTTTTTCTCTATTGGTCCCTGTCTTAGCATGTTTCTAATGTTTTCGTTCCTTTCCCTGTCCAACATTTGTTTTCCTTCTTTTGGTAATTCTTTAAAATTTGGTGAATAATTTGTGGTAGCACTTCTAGTAATTCTTTCAGATGCTGGTTAGTTAATACTGATATGTGTTAGGATTTCACGAATTTTAAAATGGAATTAAATGGTCCATACAAGTAGGTTGTTTCTAATATGGAAATAATTCGACAAGCATCCTTTTTTAATTTAGAGTATGTACTTCGATTTTGGTACAAATTTCCAAAATTCGGTAATCGGCGTCGACTATAGTTTTATTTTCGAGCTTGATCTTCTTGCGTCTCTATTAATTTTAATTCTCCAGATGTTGTTTGGGTCATATATTGGTAATAAAAAATTCACCTTATGGACTATGTTTATTTCAAATGAATTCAGAAAAAAATTAAGAGACGATTTAATAGTTATTTATAATATAAGTGTTAAAAGTACAATTTTAAGGCACGCATGTGAAGGTTTTCGCTTCGCTCATTCTGCAATTCACATGAAATTTAAAATGTACTTTTAACACGTATATCATACAATAGTTTTTCTACGAACGAAATTCAGTTATTTCTGCTCGTTCCGCCATAACCATGGAAAATGGTACAACTGCAACGCAAGAAATTCATTTTTCAAATTGCGCAAATTGTACTATTAATATTAATGTTAATAAATGAAAATATAAATATTTTGACGTTTGCTTTCAAAATTTGACATTTCACTTTTAACTGCAGTGCCTTAAAATTTTTAAAGTACCCAGTGTTTTAAAGTGATATTTTTACGGCTCCTATGGAGTGCTAAAAATTGCATTTTTAACACGTTTGTAGAAAAAATATTTTAAGTCTTGAAATAAATTTTAGACTTCGGTTAATATTCCTTCTGGCTTTTTTATTTACTCGTTAAGTTTTTCTAGTTTAATATTGTAACAAATTTTTTTAAGTCTAGTAAAATGAGTAAAAATATAAGTCGGTCTGGAGTGGGTTGATTACTGACTTTTATGTCGCGCCACTCTTAATATTCTTTCGCGCAGTTTTCGATTTGTCATATCACTCTTAGCTTTGGATTTTGGATGGAAATGGAATTTGTTACAAAGTTGCATTTGGTCTTTCACATTTGTTGTCAATAATTTAAAAGACATTCTGAAACACATATGGAACGATAATAATTTTTTTAAATAACACAAAATTGAAAAGGATCTCGGGTACATTTATCGAGAGCCACAAGTAATTCTTCAAAGAGCCGCATGTGGCTCGCGAGCCGCAGTTTGGCCACCCCTGTTATAGTAGCATGAAGAGTTGCAATATTTGAGTTGCTCCAAGTGATACTGGTATCGGCAAAAAGAAAAATTTGTCCAGCTATTTTTAAACTAGTGATGTCATTTATAAATATAAGTAAAAGTAGGAGACACAATACTGAACCTTGTGGTACCTCACATAAAATGTTTTTGAGACTAAAGTCTGTATCAGACAGGGTCTGAGAACCTAGACAAAGAAAAATAGAGAGAAAACAGTTTAAGATGAAGTTGTTGGGTAAGTATAGCCCGACCGGAATAAGAATAGATGTGAGCATACTTTCTTTGCCTTCATTATAGCCAAATTCCTCAACAAATCTCTAACGAATTTTTCTACAACCGTGTTAAAATTGCAATTTTTAGCACTCTATACGAGCGTTAAAAATGCTACTTTAAGGCACTAGTGCTTTAAAATTTTTATGGCACTGCAATTCGTATTGACCGCAATTTTGATGTAATGTCAAAAAAATATAAAAATGGAATGTCAGTCAAGTTCAAGTAAAAGTTTTTGTAGATATTGTCCTGTAATTACGTTTGTAGAAAAATATTGTATGATATGCGTGTTAAAAGTACATTTTTAAGGTACTCATGTGAATTGAAAACTTTCACATGCGGCCTTAAACGTATACTTTTAACACTTATATCATAAATAACTATTATGCTATATATATATATATATATATATATATATATATATATATATATAACTGAAAAACAAGTGCCCATTATACATAAAATTTGTAAGAGATTTGTTGGAGAATTTGACTATAATGACGCTATAATGGAGGCAAAGAAAGTGCTCATAGACCAGGGCGGATCTGTGAAAAAACGTCTATTTTTGGATGTGAGGGGTGGCATTCGGATTTTTGCAGATAAAGTTAGGTGACAGCT
Organism: Diabrotica virgifera virgifera; assembly: GCF_917563875.1. Taxonomy (NCBI): domain Eukaryota; kingdom Metazoa; phylum Arthropoda; class Insecta; order Coleoptera; family Chrysomelidae; genus Diabrotica; species Diabrotica virgifera. The sequence continues at coordinate 4,227,630 of NC_065448.1, read as the reverse complement.
TCAATAATAATAATTGACTTATGCTCCTTCTCAAATATGCCCGGAACATTTATAAAAAAATTAAAACATTTAAAATTTTCGAAAAACATCGATTTTTTTCTATTTTCTTTGCTTATTACTTTAAAACGATTAATTTTGGAACACATTCGTACAGAAATCAAATAAAGATAATTGAATTTTGTATGATAAACGGCTGGTTCAAAATGTCTTAAATTATTACCCTTTCTGCAAAATAGCAATAAATAAATAAATTTTGACAAAAATAATAAACTTAAAGATAAAACCCATAACTAAATTAAAATTCATGGTGACGTTTCAATTATTACTTTAATCATCGTCAGAATAATAATGTTCTTGAGCGGATGCTTTAAAATAATTTTAAAGGAACAAACAGTAATTAATGGAAACGTAAAAAATGACATTGACAATCATTGGGTTAAGTCAATAATTTCAAACACGCCATGTCTTGTTGCGTTTTTAAGGGTGGCTTCAAAAGAAATATGGATAATGCCTCCTTGATGCTGAGTTCCGTTGGAGAACTTGCATGACCAATGATTGAGAAGTCCTTACGACTAATAGGGTGGTCAGAATCAGTCATAATATGTTGGAATACCGCTGAATTTGGAACTGTTCTTGATCGTCTTCCTAAGTGAGGAGTGACACCTAAGTGTTCGCAACATCTGACATTAAAGTGACGTCGAGTCTTGTACGTGGCTGCACAGCTATTACATTTGAATTGGTATATAATGTTAGATGCGAGATCACTAGGAATCATGTCTTTCACATGGAAACGAGATCATATCCTTTCCAAAGTCGTGAAAGCAAAAAGTGAAAAAGTGACTTCGGGAAGACTCGACGTCACTTTAATGTCAGATGTTGCGAACACTTAGGTGTCACTCCTCACTTAGGAAGACGATCAAGAACAGTTCCAAATTCAGCGGTATTCCAACATATGACTGATTCTGACCACCCTATTAGTCGTAAGGACTTCTCAATCATTGGTCATGCAAGTTCTCCAACGGAACTCAGCATCAAGGAGGCATTATCCATATTTCTTTTGAAGCCACCCTTAAACAGGCAACAAGACATGGCGTGTTTGAAATTATTGACTTAACCCAATGATTGTCAATGTCATTTTTTACGTTTTCATTAATTATTGTTTGTTCCTTTAAAATTATTTTAAAGCATCCGCTCAAGAAACTTATTATTCTGACGATGATTAAAGTAATAATTGAAACGTCACCATGAATTTTAATTTAGTTATGGGTTTTATCTTTGGGTTTATTATTTTTATCAAGTTTAATGGTGTATCCTTATCTACATAAAATAAATAAAAGTCTGTTTTTATTCAATGTTTTTTAATAACTTTGGTTTGCACTTAGAACTTTCGTAATTCGCTTAGAAAATTCTTACAACATACTTAAATCGTTCACCAAATTTCATTAAAATCGACCTGATAGATTTTGCAGAATAATTTTGCAATCTAATTTTTTTTAAAGTTCAAATTTTTTAAAAACTTTCTGAAGAAAAAGTAGACAATTTAGATGTTTGCTAATTTTTTTTACATATAAAGAGGTTCCTAACCTATCTAATACACTTTACAGCATTAAAATCGGATTATTAAAGCAGCCTCGGCACTGTTTTAAAGTTATAAACAATTTTTTGACTTATAAACAAATACAGTGAGAACGTTTGAGTTGGCATAAATTCATTTTCTTGAGAATAGGCGTCTCTGGAGATAAATCCAGAAACAGGTCGATTTTATTTTTGAATTCTAATTTTTTGGTATATATATCATACTAGTGACGTCATTCATCTGGCCGTGATGACGTAATCGATGATTTTTTTAAATGAGAATAGGTGCCGTGTGATAGCTCAATCGAAAGGCTATTCAATTTTGTATTCACTAATATAAACATTAACATAATTATTTATACAAGCTTTGAATTAAATTTTTTTTTCAATTAAATTAGTTCCAATACTTAGATTACGTCATCACACCCAGATAGATGACGTCACTAGTATGATATTTATGCCAAAAAATTATAATTTGAAAATAAAAATCGATCTGTTTCGGGATTTACTTCCAGAGTCCTCCCATTCTCAAAAAAATGAATTTATTCCAACTCAAACTTCCTCACTGTATTTGTTTATGAGCCAAAACATTTTTTTTTTGTGAATTGGATGGCCGAACCAATTAGCCAGACATTTTGTTATTTTAAAAACAAACAAATTTGATTTTTCAATCAGAGGAATTTTATTTTCATTGATATTTTCTGAAGATATTAATACGTTAAAAATAATTTACGAATATATCAAAAGCTGTAAATATAGATTGTAGCAATAAAATTTACCCTGTATTTAAGAAATTTTGTTAAAACAAAGCAGGCATGTTTGTTAAAACAAAACAAACATGTTTGTTTTGTTGTTATTTTTGAAGTTACACTTCTTTAGGCGCGATTTCATTGAGGGTGAAATTTTATTGATCTGCGCGCATGCGCACACAGGCAGTATGGAGTTAGTTACTAAATGTTTTAATTTATGTATGTATCAGTCTAGAAAAGGTGTGGAAAGAATAATTAGTGTTTTTAAATATATTTTTCTACAAACGTGTTAAAAATACAATTTTTAGCACTCCATAGGAGCGTTAAAAATGCTACTTTAAGACACTAGTGCTTTAAAATTTTTAAGGTACTGCAGTTAAAAGTGAATTGTCAAATTGTGAAACGTCAAAATATTTATATTTCATTTATTAACATTAATATTAATAATACAACTTGCGCAATTTGAAAAAGGTGGTTTAAAAGGTTTTTTATTATAATTTTGTGTCTTTGGATTTGTCTTCCTTGGGCGTAAAATAATAAAACATCTATTTTTATATTTCACTTCTCACCGTGATGTGTAATTATGTATATCTGAAACGTGAGTAGTATGCGCCTTGATGGCCTTGTTGGTAGAGCATTGGACCAGAGATCGAGAAATCGCGAGATTGCGGGTTCAATTCCCGGACGATTCCATACTTTTTTCTTTTTTTTTTTTAATATTTGGCATTGTTAAGTTTTGGTTAATTTTTGGTAATTATTGTTAATTTTTTGTATTGTAACTGTTAAGTAGGAATATTGATTACGTTGAAATTATATTATAATACAAGTATAACTTCTTACGTGCGTACAAAGTGCACACACATTCTTTTTTTTTTAACCCTGTAGATTTATGTAATTATTGTATATTATAATTGAAAAAAAAAGAACAAAAAAGAGAAAAGAAAAAGCAAAAAAAAGCAAAAAAAGCAAAAAAAAAATACTAAGAAGATGTAAACCTCCGCGAGGATGAATCGGGTTTATGTCTTAGGGTAGTAAAAAAAACAAATTAATAATATAAAAAAAAATCAAAAAAAATTACAAAAACAAAAAAGCCAAAACATTGTTTATAACTTTAAAACAGTGCTGAGGCCGCTTACATAATCCGATTTTAATTCTGTAAAGTGTATTAGATAGGTAGAGAACCTCTTTATATGAATTAGCAAACTTCTAAATGGTCCACTTTTCTTCAGAAAGCTTTTAAAAAATTTGAACTTTTTTAAAAAATTTAGCTTGCAAAATTATTATGCAAAATCTATTAGGTCAATTTTAATGAAATTTTGTGGACGGTTTAAGTATATTGTAAAAATTTTCTAAGCAACTTATGAAGGTTCTAAGTGTAACCAAAGTGGTTGAAAAACATTGAATAAAAACAATCTTGTTTGCTCCCTTATTTTCTATTTATTGCTATTTTGCAGAAAGGGTAATAATCTAAGACATTTTAAACCGGTCGTATATTATACAAAATTCAATTATCTTTATTTTCTTTCTCTACGACTTTGTTCCAAAATGAATCGTTTTCATGTTATAAGCAATAAAAGTAGAAAAAAATCGATATTTTTCGATATTTTTAAATATTTAAATTTTTTTATTAATATTTCGGGCATATTTGAGAAGGAGCATAAGTCAATTATAATTATTAAAGTTGTCACCTAACTTTATCTGCAAAAATCCGAATGTCACCTCTCAAATCCACCTCAAAACAGATCCGACCTGGTCTATCACGTATATTCCTATTCCTGATGTTGTTCTGAAGCATATCCTTGTGGCATTTTTATAATCAACTATTTTTAATGGGAAATAAGCCACAATTTTACCAAAAAAATGATTTTATTAACGTTTCGAAGCCCAAATCGGCTTTCGTTGTCAAAATACAAAATACTCGTATTATTATTATAAAATACTCTTATTACTTATAAATACAAAATACTTGTATTTTGATAACGAAACCCGATTTGGGCTTCGAGACGTTAATAAAATCATTTTTTTGGTAAAATTGCGGCTTCTTTCCCATTAAAAATAGTTGATTATTCCTATTCCTGTCGGGCTGTACCTGTATTAATAAGTGTCACGAAAAAGGCTTTTATTTTGCTTATTTATCTGGTCTATTTGAACTTACTTGCCATGTACCGAGGCCCACCATCGGCATATTAAGTGAACCGCATGGTACAGTTGGTGTCATCTTCTTTTGTTGATACCAGCACAACTAAATTATAACCTTTATCAATAACGCTAAATAGAAGAATGCACTGGTCTTGGATAAGAGTGACTATACAGAAATCACTTTGAAGTGCACTATCAACTATCAATAGTTATAAAAAATGTATACCACTTTATCTATCAATAGTTAATTAATACCTGCATCTTAAATGATGTAGTAAGAAAAGATAAATTTAAGGTCAAGTATATATAAAATTGCTTGCTCACCTAGACAAAAATATACAGGTTGTACATTCAAGTCAAGTCAAGTCAAGTCAAGTCAAATTTATTCATCACATGCGACATTATACAAAGTTGTACATGTATGAGACAAGTCAAAGTTACAGACATATATAATGTACATATTAAAAGTATATAAATTAATAAATACGACAAAACATACTTAAAAGTTATTTGTAGAATGTGGCTCTAGCTCACAAATGTATTGATGTACACACCTCCGAAAGTTTGGCTGATGTAAATTCATTCGTATATCTATTGGCAATTTCTTAAAGAAACTTATGGCTGCATAATGTGTGCTACCTTCCAACAAAACAGACGATGCTGTGGAAGCATAAAGTGATTGTCTCTGAATCTTGTTGAATAAATATGGTTAAATTGAAATTTATTGAATTCATAAATTTTGCAATGTAAATACATTATACACGAAAATATATACAGACCAGGAATTGTAAGAATATTATTTTGTCTAAAGATACCTCTACAAGAATCTCTAAATTTCATTTTATATATTATCCTAATAGCTCTTTTCTGAAGTACGAATATCTGCTCTAATTCAGAGGTACAACCCCAGACTTCAATGCCATATTTGGCTGTTGAGTAAAAATGGGCAAAGTATACTGTTTTTAATATTGATGTATTAAAGAGACGTGAAAGAATTCTCAATGCATAACATGCGCTACTTAATCTGGATTTCAAATTAGAAATGTGGTTTGACCATTTAAAATTACTGTCTAACAGGACCCCCAGCAACTTCGTGCAGTCTGTTTTATCTATTGCTGCTTGTATAGTGGCTTGATGGTTTAATAAATTATTTGACGTGAAAATCATATACTTTGATTTCTATTCATTTAAAACTAGTTTGTTGGATAAAAAATAACTGTTGATGGTGGATAGTATCTGTGTAGTTTTATTTTGCAAATTTTGATTGGATGTTGCTGTGACTAGAATGTTGGTATCATCCGCATAACTGATGATGTTAACTCCACTCAGTGAATTAGTTATCAAAGCTATATCATTAATATATACTATAAAAAGTAGAGGACCCAATACACTACCCTGAGGGACACCATAATGGATATCCAACGTGTTTGATTCGTATTTAAGTCAATTAGATGTTATCTTTACTTTTTGTCTTCTATTTTCTAGGTAGGAAATAAACCATTTTAGAACTACACCACGAATACCAATCCCCTCAAGTTTTATTAGCAACAAATTATGATCCAAAGTATCAAAAGCCTTGGACAAATCGAGAAATAAACCACATGCCTTCTCTCGTCTGTCCAAAGCATCTAACACTAAGCTGACGAAATTTGCAAGAGCTGTAGTTGTAGACTTAAAAGATGTAAAACCATGTTGAAAATTATGCAAGACACTATGCTTTTTTAGGAATGCGTTTATTCTAGTATAAACCAGAGTTTCAATTATCTTTGAAAACACAGATAAGAGACTTATGGGACGGTAGTTGTTAAGGTCATCTTTATCACCACTTTTGAATAAAGGAATTACAATAGATAGTTTAAACATACTAGGAAATATTCCTTGTTGAAAAGAGGCATTACAAATATCCGTCAGTGGATCTGCGAAAGCGTGAATGCATTGTTTTAATAACTTAGGGGAAATCTGATCAAAACCACAACTGTGTTTGGATTTAAAACTTCCGACTACACTAGTTATTTCCTGTGAGTTAGTTGGATATAAAAACATAGAACAACTATTACGGTTTTTTGATGCTGATGTAAACCCACCTATTTTAATAGGATCCAAAGCAGCAAGTAACTTTGGAGCCATTTCAACAAAATGGTGGTTAAATTTGTCTGCTAAATTATTATTATTATCACTAGGTACTTTTGAGTTGTTTTGTTTCCCGACTGTTAAGTTTACTAAATGCCAAATACATTTTATTTTATTTGATGATTCGTTTAACTGTCTCATGAAGTGACTACTTTTAGCTGCTTTTAATTTAATCGAATATTCTGTCTTTGCCAAATGAAGGACTGGCCTAAGATTACTATTTTGCTGACAGATCGTTTCTAAAAGTTTTAGCTGATCCCTTAAATTGTACAGTTCCTGCGTAAACCAATTCGAACGTGTACATTTTTTAGGTTTACATTTAAGTAGTGGAAAATGGGACCGAAAGTAATTTTGGATAGTGTTTAAAAAAGCTAATGATTTATCCTCAGCAGAAATTGTATTAAATACCTCTGACCAATTTGTTGACTCAAGGGTTTGAACAAAACGATTTATGTTCCTTTCACTATATGAACGGATGAATATATAGGCATCATTGTCTGTGTTAATGCTACATTGGAACAATTGCGCACGATGATCAGAGATAAAACCTTCCACAACCATTGTTTTTTGTTGGTGATTTATGTTTGTAGCAATATAATCAATTTGAGTTTTACTAGTTGCAGTTACTCTTGTATAATCATTTACAGTTACGGTTAAGCTATAAGAATCTAAAACATTTACCAAGTTCTGCTTACTTAGTGAATTTGATTTGAAATCTATATTAAAATCACCTGTTAATATTATAGCCTTACCTTCGGAGACCAGCACATCAAGTATTAGATCCAGTTTTGACATAAAAACATCAATAGAGCCACGTCCAGGCAGATAAATACACAACACAACACAATTAAAAAGGCAATAGTCTATTTCAACAGCACTCACTTCAAAACTATATTTCTCAGATTGAGAACATATATTAGAACGTTCCTTCCAAACCACACCCTCTTTCACATAGATTGAAGACCCTCCATGTTCCCCTTGGTCACGGCAGAAAGATGAATTTTTGCACCCCATAAAAATTTTTGGGGGTTTTATTCCCTTAAAACCTCCTCCAAATGTTTGTGTATTGTGGTACCATTAGTTAAACACAATGTTTTTAAAACTTTTTTGCCTCTTAATATTTTTTCGATATGTCAGTATTGAGATATGGCTTCTTTTTTAATATGTTTCAAAATTTCTGAGTACCTAACAAAATGTAAATTATAAATAAATTTTAATATTATTACCAGGTCTCATAATCTTACTTAACCATTTACAAATACGTGGTGGATTTTGAAAATGTTCAAAATATCTCGATAAAAACTGGCTTGTCGAAAAAGAACTAAGAGGCAAAAAGTTTTAAAAACATTGTGTGTATGTACCTAATGGTACCACAATAATAATTTAATTGGAAAGTATACAAACATTTGGGAGGGGTTAAAAACACTGTTTGGTCTTTAAGCACAGTGCGGCCCCAGTATAGCTTGTAGTTGTCATTCTCAAACATACTCTCAGGGACGTATTGATAATATGGGAGATCGTCCGTTTGGAGAAGTCCCAACTTGGTAGCTATCTCTTGATGAAGGATCTTTGCTACTGAGTCATGCCGTTTCTTGTATTCAGTTGCAGCAAATGCCTGACAGTCCCGGTAAGATGTTAGATGGTTTCTTGGGCTTGATGACATCCATATCGGCATTTATCGTTTTGGACCTGAGGTTCTTTGACGATATATTTCAGGTAATTTGTGGTTGGTATAACGTGATCCTGAATGGCTAGTTCTGTTCTGTATCAAGGAATATCTTTCCTGATGTCAGAGGCGGCTCTAGCCCATGTAGCGCCCGTGTGCAGTCGATGCCCTGGCGCCCTTTGGTTGACGCGCAGTCAAAATGGAATAGTCGAATAGGTACCTATAATACCTAGTACCTGTACTAATAGTACATAGAGTATTAGAGGGTATTAGGTACGCTTATAATGTAAACAAAAATCCAGATGCAAATAGTGCAATATTAAAAAATTATGTCGGGAGCCAATAGGTATTCACGGCGTCAGAACAGCCTACCCAAATCTGTTAAAAATATTTATTTAACAATGAACTTTTTTATCTATGAGGTATAAAGGGCAATTATTGGTTCAGGAAATTTGACAGGTTTGAGTACACGAGTAAATAGTACTTTTAGGAAGAAATTGGTTAGATGACTAAAAAAGAACAACTTTGTGATTGTTTAAAAAAATAATAATTTATTAACGAATTATTAAAGGACACACATAGACACTTACTACAAGATATAATTATAAAAAAGATACTTTTCGTGCTTTCACATTAGCAAAATCTTGAAATAATATCACTTACTTCAATTTTTATTTCATGTTCAATACTTACTAGTGATAAATTTGTCAATCGACTTTGCGAAAATGTAATCTTAAATACCATCAAAACAAAAAAATTGGAATATCTCGGACATACTACACGTGGAGACATACTACACATTGCTGCGCAACCTGAGGGAATGGTACGGATGTAAATCAAATGAACTTTTCAGAGCAGCCGTCTCTAAAATCCGAATAGCTATTATGGTTGCCGACCTCCGTCGCGGAGAGGGCACTTAAAGAAGAAGAATTTAAAATATCCAAAGGCTTAGTATGTAGTAGAATCATCGATAAATATTGGTAATAATTCTATTTCATTAAAGAGCTCAAACCTATCTACGTCTGAAGAGTTAAGATGGCACAATTTATTTTCTAAATTAGAACAATATGCTCTTTTTGCATCTAACTCTAAATCTTTCCAGTGTTTTAATTTTTGAAGGAACGAAAAAGTGTCATAATTTTGCTGTAAAAGTTCGAAGCGTTCGTCAATCTTAGTAATTGCTGTATCTAATAGGTCTAAGTAAAAGTTTACTTTAAAATTTTTCGCGTCAGTTACTGATTCATCTTTCGCCTCATTTTTATTCAATTTCATATTTTATGTTGAAACAAAGTAAAGGACCCTCTCTTTGGCGCTTGGCGCCCCCAACATCCCGGCGCCCGTGTGCACCGCACACCCTGCACAATAGGTAAAGCCGCCTCTGCCTGATGTTAATCAATGGTTCGACGCTGTATTGTCGACATAGTCCTGGCTGACCTCATTGAGATGTCGCCCGTGTAGAGGTTTACCTATCCAGGTGCGCATTTTTTGTCCTTAACGCGGTTTGATCGGTGTTGTGTCATCTACTGCGCAAATCGCGTGATGTAGAGTAGATGTCTCAGCAGTATATTAATTATATTATATTATTTGACCCTTTACTCCTTCAGCTTTCGTTATCGTATTTGAGACATTCCCGCATTTATTTTTACTTTGACGAAGCACTGTAAGGTTAGTAATGAGTAACAAACTACAACATTATTTATAAGAGTATATTACAAATATGAATTATACTTAAAATATAATACAGTAGGAAAAATGAAAGAATACCCATGAACGAACATATAAAACACGCTGTATTTTCCTATCAACGTGTCACACAAAAAATTGGCCAGCGCAAGTACCTACATGTAATAATTATTGTTACATGTACTTGCACCAGAGGCGGCTCTAGCCCATGTAGCGCCCGTGTGCAGTCGATGCCCTGGCGCCCTTTGGTGGACGCGCAGTCAAAATGGAATAGTCGAATAGGTACCTATCTAGTACTAGTACATGGGGTATTAAAGGCATTAGGTACGCTTATAATGTAAACAAAAATCCAGATGCAAATATTGCAATTTACAGGTTGCAGAACAACCTACCCAAATCTGTTAAAAATATTTAATTAAAAATTAACTTTTATCTCTGAGGTAAGGTTAAAAATTTGTTGAGGAACTTGGAAAGGTTTGAGTCCACGAGTAAATAGTACTTTTAGGAAGGAATTGGTTAAATGAATAAAAAAGAACAACGCTGTGAATATTTCAAAAAAAAATTATTAACGAATTATTACAGGATGCACATACTACAACATATAATTATAAAAAAGATACTTTTCGTGCTTTTGCATTAGCAGAATCTTGAATAATATAATTTACTTCAATTTTTATTTCATGTTCAATACTTACTAGTGATAAAGGGCCTAGCCGGGTAAGATGATGAAAAGTGCACCTAACCCGATGCGAATTCCATACAGGTCACCGTTTAGCATCTATACTGAAACTAACTTTCTGAAATTTTTAGCCCCTAGGTGGTCATGTGACCCACCTAGAGCCTAATTAGGGTTTTTATGATTTTATTTTTTATCTCAGCCGCATCGAGAACTAGCGAAAAACTTTAAATAAAAAAGTTGTAAGCTTTAAAAAGTTCTGTCAGAAATTTTTTTTTTATTTTTGGCGGAAATTTAAATTTTAGATCGATTTTAAAATTTTAAATGAGTATAAAACAATAACTAAGACATTCGTTTTCACGAAAAAAATACATAACGTGTATTTTTGCATAATATTTCACCCTGAATTTTTTCAAATTTTTAAAATTGGTGCAACGCTCCTTTAAAAATAAAAAACCGCATTTTTTCGGTTTTTTTTTTGGTTTTTTGATACAATTTTATACATGTTTTTCAAAAAAGGTAACACCGTCACTAGAATAGGTAAAAGACTGAAAAATAATTGGGGTTTGCTTAATAAAAATTTTTTGTAATGCCATCCGTTTTCAAAATACAGGGCGTTGAAGAAAACAAAATTTTACACATTTTTTATGATTTTGCCGAAACTACTGGCAACATTGTAATACAATTTGGCGAGTTTTAAGAGGTAGTTGTGGTGCATTATTTGACATACAATTAAGAATTTTATATTTATCATTGGCGCGCATAGGGGTAATGGTCTGAACTTTTTAAAGAAAAAAGATAGTACGCCACTGACATATTTCAAATTAACAATCGTTTTTGAATTCCTCGTTCAATTTGTGATACAAAATCTATCTTCCTATTTTTTCATACCAATTTTATTAAAAAATAAAACATCTTAACCCTTACAAAGTATTCGAACTTATATGAAATAAAATACTACTATTAGTAGTTTCTGCATCTACAGAAACTCGTACATCCATTATAAAAACTAATTCGAATACTTTGTAAGGGTTAAGATGTTTATTTATGAATAAAAATGGCGCGTCGTATGAAAAGATAGATTTTTTGTCATAAATTGAACGAGGAATTCAAAAATGATTGTTAATTTGAAATATGTCAGTGGCGTACTATCTTTTTTTCTTTGAAAAGTTCAGACCATTACCCCTAAGCGCGCCAATGATGAATATCAAATCCTTAATTGTATGTCAAAATATGCACAATAACTACCTCTCAAAAACCCGCCAAGTTTTATTACAATGTTGCCAGTAGTTTCGGCAAAATCGTAAAAAATGTGTAAAATTTTGTTTTCTTCAACGCCCTGTATCTTGAAAATGGATGGCGTTACAAAAATTTCTTATTAAGCTAACTCCAATTATTTTTCAGTTTTTTACCTACTCCAGTGACGGTGTTACCTTTTTTGAAAAACATGTATAAAATTGTATCAAAAAACGAAAAAAAAACCGAAAAAATGCGGTTTTTTATTTTTAAAGGTGCGTTTCACCAATTTTAAACATTTGAAAAAATTCAGGGTGAAACATTATGCAAAAATACACGTTATATATATTTTTTTCGTGAAAATGAATGTCATAGTTATTTTTTTATACTCATTTAAAATTTTAAAATCGTTCTAAAATTTAAATTTCCCGCCAAAAATTAAAAAAAAAATTTCGGACAGAACTTTTTAAAGCTTACAACTTTCTTATTTAAAGTTTTTGGCTAGTTCTCGATGCGGCTGAGATAAAAAATAAAAACATAAAAACCCAAATTAGGCTCTAGGTGGGTCACATGACTACCTAGGGGGCTAAAAATTTCAGAAAGTTAGTTTCACTATATATGCTAAACGGTGACCTATATGGAATTCGAATCGAGTTGGGGGCACTTTTCATCATTTTACCCGGCTAGGCCCTTTGTCAATCAACTTTGCGACAATTACCTTAGAAAATTTTGAATATCATCTTTCACTGTGCGCTACTGTCACTGGCAATGTGAGGTAAATTCTAAGAGCAGTGAACAAATTTGAGAAGAGTGAAAGTAATTTATTTGTATACAAGTAATTTAAAATATCCAAAGGTGTAGTAGAATCAAATGTAATTTTTCATTAATCGTTTTAAAGCATATTTTATGTTGAAGAACAAAGTAAAGGACCTGCTCTTTGGCGCTTGGCGCCCCCAACATCCCGGCGCCCGTGTGCACAGCACACCCTGCACAATAGGTAAAGCCACCCCTGACTTGCACTGGGCAATTTTCTTTGTGACACGGTGACAGGAAAATATAGCGTGTTTTATATGTTCGTTCATGGGTATTCTTTCATTTTTCCGACTGTAGTTTATTTTGTACTAACTAAGATTACCACTGCATGAACATTCAACGTTAGTTTCTTCTGAATGGATACGCTGGTTGTTCTGCTAACCTACAAAAGAGAATTGTGAAAAATTAGTTTTATTTAATGCCTCCAAAACTATGAAAATTGGAACCGGAGTGGCATAAGAAAATATTTTCAGAAGCAGATGTAACGCTAATTTTATCAGTGAGACTTTCAGCCCTGTGCATCAACCTGATCATTCTACATATGAGTCATTATCATTGAGCTTTCCATATGTCTCTGTCACATATTGTAAAAATAATTGACTCAAGCTCAACGTAACACAAACACATTTTATGCGTTTCTTACCAAAAACCTAACTCCAAATTCTGATTTTTATTTACATGTGGATGGCAAATCAGTAGAAAGTTATACTACAATGAAATTTTTGGGGGTAACCCTAGATCTTACATAGACCCTCAGATACAACCCTCAGATTACAACCTCTAGATCTTACTAGACCCCTAGAATAGAACTTACATGGGAAACTCACGTGAATCATGTACCAGCAAAGTTAAGTACATGTAGCTATATAATGCGTAATTTAAGAGAAACTGTCTCATTTGATATATTGCGAATGATTTACTTTAGTTTAGCCCAGTCTGAACTTCAGTATGGCTTAATATTTTGGGGTTTCTCATCTCATTTTGAACAGGTATTTATAGCTCAAAAGAAAGTTTTAAGAAGTATGTATGGCGTTCCATTTTCGGATAGTTGCAAGCCACTATTTAAGAAGTCTAATATTTTAACACTACCTAGCCTTTTAATTTTCCAATTAATATTGCACATTGAGGAAAACAAGCTTAAGTGTGAGAGAAATGAGGGCATTCACTCACATTATACTAGAGGAAAATCAAATTTTCGACAACCTTTCTCTAGATTAGGTGTATCCCAACATGCACCTGAATATATTGGAATAAAATGTTACAACAAAATAGTCAATATATTAACTCTCAGTAATTCTTCACATAAAGGTTTTCGCCAAACTGTGTATTCATTTTTAATGGACAACACATTCTACAGTATTGATGGATTTTTAAATTTTTAACATTTTTGAAACAACAATTCTAAATTTTTATTTGTAACTTTTATTTCTTATTTATATTATTGTAATCACTGTTTTATTTTAATCATATGTACTTTTACTATATATTGTACTCTATTGTACTAAAATTTTGACTAGTCCGATAAGATTTATACATTTTTTTGTAAGAATTGTGCAAACTTTGTGGATGAAGAAATTCTATCTATTCTATATGCTTTTACAAAAAAAAAATCAATCAACAAAAGTTATATTACTTACCCTGGTAGTATTTTCCAATCTCCCATACGGGCGTCTTCTCCAACTTCTAGCCCTCTAAGTTGTTTCATATCTTCATCATCTAACTTAAATTTGAAAATATCAAAATTGCTTTTTAATCGTTCAGGATTGACGCTTTTTGGAATAACAATGATATTTTGCTGCAACAGGAACCGTAAAGCAACTTGGGCGCTGGTTTTGTTGTGTTTCTTGGCTATATTCAAGATAACAGGGTTAGCTAATACATTGACCAAAGTTTTCTCCCTAGAATTATACAAAATTATGAAAAATATATAACATGACTCTTAAAAACTGTTTAGTAAATGTTAGGTATTAATCGGCTTCTTGTTGTCTTTATCTTCTTTAAATGTTAACTCTCTCCAAAGGCTCGAATGCGTTGGTGCAAAGTGCTGTTTGTGTAAGTGTAAGCGCTGTTTCACACTATAAGAATTTAAACGTGCTTAATAACATTAATTGAAGCGAGACCTGTTCTTTGGGACAAAACAATAGAAATATATAAAGATAGAAACTTGACGAGAAATGCTTGGAATGGTGTATCCCGTGCACTTAACATTGAATTTGATAAATTAGGTGATAAAGAAAAAACACATTTGGTAAGTACAGCAAAATTAATTATATGTTACTGATAACAACAGTAATTAAAACGGCTAATTATATTATAATAAACGTTATTTTACATAGTTGCAATGAACGTTCAGTATAGAGGGTGTTCCATCAACATGTGTGAATATAAAAATATATAAATCGTATCTTTTTGCGTTCATAGGATGTACCCAATGAATTCGGTTCCTCTTATTTCTCTTTCTTCGACGATAAAGTAACCACAACGCTATAATTTGATTTCGCTCCATATAATATAACTATATCTTTTATTCTACGAAATCATATTTAGTTTTATAGGGTAAACGACTCGGTGAAGACTGGAGTAGGGCGGCCGTCACGTCTTGTGTGAAATTATCTAAAAACAACATTTAAAACGAGGGGAACAACATTTAAAATCGAGTGGATGACGGAGGGTCTTTTAAATTCTGTACATAAAAAACATAGATTGCAATGTTGTTCTGAAGCTATTTCCTTGTGGAATTTTTGTAATAAACTATTTTAAATGGGAAATAAGCCATAATTTAATTTAAAAAAAATGATTTTATTAACGTTTCGACGCCCAAATCGGATGCCGAAACGTTAATAAAATCATTTTTTTAGTTAAATTGTGGCTTATTTCCCATTTATAATAGTTTATTACATAGATTTTATGAGCTTATTAAATGAGCTAATCCAAGATTCCACAAATAACTTAGTAGAACAACGATTATAAAAACAAATTAAGACTTTTAATTAAAAACATTATTTATTTAATTTAAAACAAGAAATAATAACTGACAAAATAGAAATTGCAAATGAATTAAATACGCATTACAGTACAGGGTGTCCAGAAACTCTACCGACAAACGAAGACGGGATATTCCTCAGATAATTTTAAGACAATTTAACCCAATTCACCTAGTCCGAAAATGCTTCCTAAGGGAGCTAGAGCTCTTTGAAGATGGCGTCATGTAATTAGTTTTTCTTAAATACCTCCAGAACGGTTCTATTTAGAAAAACGAAAATTGGTATACATATTTACTTTCCAGAAATGAATCGATTCCATCCATTGCGAATTTCTAGTACAGGTCATAGGCGTCCGTTTTGGGTAGGGCAACGGTTATTTTATCGCCCAACTTTTTTGTCTTTAATTTTTAAGCATTTTTGACTCTGAATTATTAAATTGTGAGTTATTCTAGTACTAAAAGGTACTCTTAGTTTAAGTCGATAGAATACACCGTTTTCTAGAAAAATCGATTTGAAAATTTTTCGTTCCTTGAATTAAAAAAAAAAGATTAAAAAAAAACTATTTAGAAAGATGAAAACTGGTACATTTATTTATATTCCAGAGATTAATCGATTTCATTAGTGGCTAATTTCTAGTATCGGTCATAGGCGTCCGTTTTGGGTAGGTCAACAGTTATTTTATAGCATAATTTTATTGTCTTTAATTTTTAAGTATTTTTGACACTAGATTATTCAATTATGAGATATTCGAGTACTAAAAGTTACTCTTGCTTTAAGTTGGTAAAATACATCGGTTTTTTTAAATTTTTTTTATCTTTTTTTTTTCAAATTCCCAAAACTAAAAACTTTCAAATCGATTTTTCTAGAAAACAGTGTATCCTACCGACTTAAAGTAAGACTACCTTTTAGTACTAGAATACCTCACAATTTAATAATCCAGTATCAAAAATGCCTAAAACTTGAAGACAAAAAAGTTATGCGATAAAATAACCGTTGCCCTACCCAAAACGGACGCCTATGACCGGTACTAGAAATTCGTAATGGGTGGAATCGATTTAGTTCAGGAAAGTAAATACGTGTACAAATTTTCGTTTTTCTAAATAAAAGCGTTCTGGAGGTATTTAAGAAAAACTAATTACATGGCGCCATCTTTAAAGAGCTCTAGCTCCCTTAGGAAGCATTTTCGGACTAGGTGAATTGGGTTAAATTGTCTTAAAATTATCTGAGGAATCTACCGTCTTCGTTTGTCGGTAGAGCTTCTGGACACCCTATTAGGACAAAAGTATGGACAAAAAATACCATTTGTAATAATACATCGTAATGATACATATCAGACATCGTATCATGTACCTAACTCAGCCACAAAGTGTAAGTAAAACTAATATACCAAACAACACAGCAAAATATCTTCGTGCGACTCAATTCTTATTGTGTGAAAAGGACAAGTGCGTCAAAACTACCGCAGAAGGAATCCCTCGCACGTTCAAAATTCGTATAATGTGAAACAGCCCTAAACATCCATTTAAAATGCATTGTGCACGAAATCAATGGTTTTGGTTTTAGAATAGAATTGAAATATGCTTTATTGTCATTGTGGTAGAGAAACCCAAGGGGGATTTTTGCAGTTACTCGAGCGCGACAGATGATGACATGGGGAGAAACCATGTACCCTGAAAATGTACCCGTACCATATATTGGATCTTAATACAGGAGAGTTCATTAAGGGGGTCCGAAAAAATATCTATCTTTAGAAAAAGTCGAAATCGTCAGATTAAGATAAGGTAAGTTAAGTACATGCAGAACACAGTGTATATTTAAAAAATCTGACGATTTGAACGGGGCTAAGGAAATGGGTAAGTCACAAAGTTTCACAAGAAAAAAAGCGAATATTTCGAGAAATAAACGTCAGATCGAAAAAGTAAGAAATACGTGTTCAATATTTTTTAAAAATCTATCGAATGATACTAAACACGACCCCCACGGAGAATGGTGGGGGGTAAATTTAAAATTGTAAATAGGAACCACGCAATATTTCGTGAAATAAACATCAGATCGAAAAACTGAAAAATAAACGTATTCAATAATTTTGAACAATCTATCCAATGACACCAAACACAACCCCCCACGGAGGTGGGGTGGGGGGTTACTTTAAAATATTAAATAGGCGCCCCCCATTTTTATTTGCAGATTTGGATTCCTTATGTAAAAATAAGTAACAATAGGTCTCCATAACGCACGAGTAACTGCAAATTTAGCATACTTTCCTCCCCTACTATTGAAAATTGTACAATTTTATCGATAAAGCTTACAAAGAGTCATAAATCAAAACAATACCAAAAACAATTCCCTAAATTACATAAATCGTCAATATAAATTAAAAAAATAATGAAGCAAAACAAAAACAATCAATTGCACAATTTAAATAAATTGCAAATTGCATAATCTACCTTAGTAACTAATTTTGCGACATTGTCAGATAAGATCCTCGAATAGTTGTTTAATAGTAGTTGCCATGTTACGTTGGTGCTACGTTGGTAGATTGCCATGATAATCTTGCAGGGTTGGAATGTCGAGTTGAAACACTGACTCTAACTTTATAACTTTATTTACGGTTTACAACCTCAATCAACATAAGGTTACTGTTGTTTTGCGGGGTGGTCCTTCAGGACACCCTTCTCGTAGAACGGCTCACTAGCATAGTAACGACAACAATACTATATTGGTAATGATAATCCCTCTGTGGGCTATTTATATCTCCTTATAATTTGGACTTTCAAAAGTAAACTATACGTGAGCCTCTACGAGGTTACATAAACAAAACTGCGTTAATCAACCTTCGTTTTGTTTGCATATTTAGAAAAAATATCTTTTGTAACAACCTAAATTACTTAAAATTATATACATTTTTTGATACATATTATATTATACGGTAAGGGGTTTTCCCTTACTGTACACCTCCCATTGGGGAAAAAATGAAAGCAATGGAAAACAGTTAATAAATTTACAGTTAGTTACTGTAAATTTACATTAACAGTTAGTTAATAAATTTTATTAATATATTTTTAAAAAAATATGAGTATTAAAAGTGACGTGGAAGATATGACACTACATGCACAATTCAGTGAAATTATACACAATGTAGGTATAGTGTTTTATGCAGGAGGAAATGTAAGGAAATTTTACTGTGAAACAGGCAACAAATAAGAAACTGAAAAACTTTTAAAACCCGATGGATCTGACAACGTCGCGTAACCAAAGTTTTCGATCGGTCTGACCTTGGCTTCTTTTTCTTCAGATGCAAATCCACTAATGGATGTAAGCGATTTTCCATTAACTCTGTGTTTCTTTCAATGTGTGTCAGAGATTGTATATCGTTAATTCCTGTCCATTGCCCATCATATTTCCTAGCCAGGACATTTTCTTGCGTCCTATTCCTCTCTTGCCTTCAATTTTACCCTCGATTATAAGTTGAAAGAACTGGTAATTGTTGTGTCGCATGATGTCACCCAGATATGCCGTTTTCCTTTTCATGATGGTTTCGAAAAGTTGGCGTTCTTGGTTGATTCTCTTAAGGACATCTACATTTGTGACTTTCTCCGTCCATGGTATCTTTAGGATACGGCGATAAAGCCACATTTCGAAGGCTTCTAATCTGTTTATATCCCTCGTTTTGAGTTTCCATCCCTCTATGCCATATAGCAGCATCGACCACGCGTAGCATTTAGTAAACTTTAATCTCAGTGTAAGATCGAACTCTGAACAGGTCAGTACCTTCCTGAATTTTACGAAAGCTTGTCGAGCTTGCCCAATGCGACATTTTACTTCCCTGTCCGATGCCCAGTCTTCAAAAAGCCTCGTTCCTAGGTATTTGAATTTGCTCACTCGTTCATTGGACTTGCTATTCAGTGCTATGGTGGAGTTTTCAATTTTCTGAAGATGATCACGTATTTGGTCTTTTTGGTGTTAATGTTTAATCCCATACGCTTACTGTATTATAGTGACCAGTTGTTGAAGATCGACTATGTTGTCACAAATTAAGACACCATCATTAGCATATCGTATGTTGTTGATCAATACTCCATTCACTTTGATTCCCATCTCTGCATTTTCCTTCTTCTTCAAGAGCCCTGTCCGTTGCGAGCGTTGGCTGCATCTTCCAGACTCTTGAAATATGGCTTTCGAATCACTGGCGAAGCGTCCATGTAACCACTGTTACCATTGGTAACAGTTAAACATCTTGCAAATAAATATTTTATGACGATGAATAATTCTATTTACCAATATTTTTACCAATAGAAATATATATTATGTGGTAATATAACCTAACTCAATAAATAGCCAACTATTCGTAGACACGAAAATATTGGCGAGTTTATGTGACTCAGTTGCACTTTATTATACTCTGTTACCAGTCTCATTTCTGGTTACAATGGTTATACATATACCCACGCTGGCGCTCGGGACTGGCTAGTGACTGAACATTTTGGAGAAGCGACGGCATAAGCGCGCTGTGTATCAGTAGCGCTGTTACCACATTTAAAATTGGTGACAGTACCTATAAAAAGTGTGCGTGCAGTTAACCACGGATGAGTGTCGCTTCTTAATCGATCAACTACTTGAAAAGTAATTCTCCTTGTATAATTTTGAAGAAAAAAATGAGATTAAAAATGAAAGACCTATTTTAAACAATTTAAAAAAGGAATCAATAAAAGTAGTTCGATATTTTAAATTTAGTTGGTACAGTGAAAATCCTTGGTTATATTATGGTTGCAAAAAAAATATACTGTATTGTTGGCCATGTCTTCTGGTTTCTACAGAAAAATGGGTGGACCAGGTTCACGATTTAAATAGTGTTAGATTTTTAAAAAGGAGACATGAAATTTCTCCGTTACCTACATGTAAGATGTATACCCAATTTAATTCAGTTTGGCAAAACAAAAATCAAAAGTTCTCTTAACCAAGCTTTTAAAGCAAATATTGCTAAACATAATGAGTTTGTTAAAAAAAAATAGATAGGTATATCCTTAGCACACTTATAATAGATACTTTATGTTTTTAAGCCAAACAAGAACTAGCGTTTCGTGGTCATTTTGAGTGCGACTACTCTGACAATCGAGGCAATTACAGGGAATTGTTAACATTAATTGCCAAAAAAGATCAAAAATTTTGTCAACATCTAGAAACATCTGTTTTTTCGAGAGTTTCAAGTGATATAAAAAATTATATTATTGAAGCTACACTCACCGGCACAAAATTCCGCCACCCAAAATTTTTGATTAAGTTTGACAATTTATAACTTTATTATTTGTGCTTCGATTTTCAAGATTCTTGCACCAGTCAGTTTGTAGGTACATGTATTCATATTGTTTGGTATTATTCCGGTAACAAAAAATTTTGCTTGCATGGCCCTGGTAGAGGAATATCGGGCTATTCCCCAGGCAAGGAAAACACATCTTTATTAGATGCTGAACAGATTGCTAGCAGTCGTTGCTGCAAGAGGTGGACATAACCGCTATTGAATTGTTTTGTTTTGTTGTTAAATTTGTTTTGTTTTGTTAATTTTAGTGCGTTTGATATTTTTAATTAAATAAACCTTCAAAGCAGTGTTTTTATTTACAGC
This sequence comes from Diabrotica virgifera virgifera, assembly GCF_917563875.1. NCBI lineage: Eukaryota > Metazoa > Arthropoda > Insecta > Coleoptera > Chrysomelidae > Diabrotica > Diabrotica virgifera. The sequence goes on along the minus strand of NC_065448.1, from coordinate 4,206,359 downwards.
TCTTACAAGAAAAGAGATATTCAGATAATTCAAAAAACAAGACCTTAGTGATACCTCCAGGATAATACAGAAGGAGTATGAAACAAAATCAGCCCTCCAACTTTTCCACAGAATTTTTTAAAGTTAGGAGAAAAAACAACGTTTACATTCACCCCCGTATAATGCCATCTAAGCAAAAATTTTTTTGTTACTGGAATAATAGCAATTGACATCACTACATGTACCTACAAACTCGTGCAAAAATCTTGAAAATCGAAGTACAAATAATAAAGTTATAGATTGTCAAAAATTAATCAAAAATTTTGGGTGGCAGAATTTTGTGCCGGTGAGTGTATATATACATTTAGCCATATCTTCATTTTTTTAAATAAGATTTTTTGCATCTGCTTTTGGTAACACTTCAGACAAAGTCACGCGTCGCCACTGTTTCGAATAAATGTTAAATAAAAGAGGGGAAGCACACATCCCTGTCGAACACCCCTTCTTATATGCATGGGTTTGGATATAGAATTGTCTATTTTTGTCTGATATTGGCGGTTTCAGATATTTTTGCCGACCTGTACTATACTGTCAAAATTATTATGATTATTATAAATATGGAATATGACTTACTTTATACCCAATTTCTTCAAAAATATATTCATACCAGGAGTCCCAAGTGGTGAATATGCTGTTACAGAAATACCACTTTTCTGACAAAACTGTACCAGTTCTGGTTGTTGCAAAAAAACATGTAATTCGACTTGGTTATTGGCTGGTTTAATTTTACAGTTCTTCAAAATGTTTTCGATTTGGCTAACTGTGAAATTGGATAAACCAATAGTTTTCGTTCTGCCAGCTTCGACTTGTTTCTCCATACTCTGAAATAACATCAATATTGGTGATTATTGGACAGTAAGGTTATAAACCTTTATATTTTAATATATATTATATTGTAATATGGTATACCTATAATGATTAAACCATATGTTTATCTAAAAGTAGGTCTCACTACGAGGTGTTGCATTGCTATGTATAAAGAACGGTGGCTAGTAGTTTGTTTATGTATACGACCTTGTAGTAGAAAGTGTAAATCACGTTGATATAAAGTTCAATATGGAGAAAAGATATAAAAGACTAGAAGGTTTTAAGAAGGAAATTATTATTATTATTCGAAATGTGTACCTTTTCGGCATAACGCGAGCCAACCTCGGTAGACCAAAATCATGTATGTGTATTTTCGAAATAAAAAGATAGGGAAGAATCTGTGTTTTTCCTGAGTTCGAGAGTTGGCTCTTTCCATCCCTTAAGGTCCAATGGTGACATCTCACGTATATGGAATAGGTTTCTGGAGACAAATTCGATCCAGAATTTTGCTCGCTGTGGTAGATTCTGAGTGACCAATGAGCAACATAATAGATTTATAAGAATTCCCATTCGGTGAAATTCTTCTATGTGTTTACCGACCCTCCAAAGAGACTTCTGGCATGCTACAGGAGTCAGAGTATCGTTAAAAATAGAAGGATTTTAAAATCAGGTTTTAGGAGTCGTCGACCAATACGAGTTCCTTAGCTACAACCTAGACATGTTTTACACAGCGGCTCCAGTGGGCTCAAGAACACATACAGCTCTATTAACAGTTTTGGAATTTTGTGGTTTTTGCAGACGAGACCTTAGTCTGTTGAAATACTGATAGCCAGCGTGGTGGTGGTAGTGTTATGTTTTAGGTAGGTATTATGGCAGGTATTATGATGCATGGAATTGATGGTTATTGACAGGACTCTAACAGGGCAACGGTACGTTACACGGATTTTATGAGACACAAGTTATTCGCCGTTTGAAGAGGCTGCAATGTCTCCAGACATGAACCCCAATGAACATGCATGGAATGTTCTCTCCAAAGCTGCTCATGCCTGAAGGAGTCCTAGTAGAACCCATTATAAACTTACAATTGCCTGTAGTCAAAATAGTATCGTACAAAATAGTACAATAGTACAAAATACTAAAACGAGTCTTATCATAACAAAGCTAGACCGCATACTCACCTTCCATATTCCTAAATGGTCTTCCTTTTCAAATACTATGCTTCCTTCAGTTTCTGCAAGACCAACTGGAAAGTGGATCAAATACAAATCTACATAGTCTAATCTTAGTTTTTTCAAAGACTCAGTTAAATATTTTTCAACTCGATCACGATGGATTCCACGGGTTGGAAGTTTAGTCACAATAAAAAGATCTTCTCTTTTTAATTTACCAGCGGAGATCCATTGGTTTAAAACTTTGCCGATTATGTGTTCGTTTTCGTATGCAGCTGCTGTGTCAATATGACGATAACCGATCTCCAATGCAGCGTTCAAAGCTTTCTCCAATTCTTCTTCATCGGTAGCCTAAAAGTTGTATAATTAGTTTACTGCATTCACTTTTTTATGAGTCACCACAATTACCGGGTAAATATTTTTATTTCTTTTCAACATGTATCTCTAAGCCATAAATTACACACCTGTAATTTTCACTGTCCTATTTTTACTAAAAGATCGATTATAAAAATGTTTTATTGATTAAATGTACAAACTAGAAGGCAATAAAGAAGTCAGTCCAAAAGATTAGAGTCTCTAGTCCCAATTTGAGATGGTAATATCACGCTTTCTCTACATATAACTCTTACGTCCTCAAATAGGACAATATTTCGACACTCTCTACTTAGAACTCTGACAATAAACACATAGCGCTACATTATTTCGCTTTACCATGAATTATCGTATAAGACATAGGAAAGTGCATAGATACAAAAAAGGAGACAAAATCAGCTACAAAAACTACAGAGGCATGTCCTTTCTCTGTGAGCTATAAGCTGTTTACGTGGAATAATATAAAAAGGAGATTGAGTCACTTCACAGAGTAAATCATAGGAGCATACCAGGCAGGATTCAGATCAAGACGATCTACTATTGACCAGCTATTCAACGTAAAAAAATATTAGCTAAAGCCTGAGTACATTAGATACACAGTATAAGTTTTCAATTAGATATACGGACTTAAAATGGCAACCCTGCCGGCTCCCCACATACTTTCAATAAGCTATGTATGCCTTATTATTATAATTTATTGATACGTAAACATTAACAGTGTAGGCGGCAGAGTAAAGTCATAGAGTATCAATTTCATCTGCAAAATAGAGGTGACTATTTCGGTTAGTTTTTGAATATTCTTGGACAATCACTTATTAATTGCTTAAATTATTCATTAATTAAATTAGGTAATAGGATTATTTTTAATTAACTATGTATTTAGTGATTACAATAATTTATATAGTATGCAATAAATACTAATAATCGAGAAAAGAGAAAAATTGATAAAGTGATTTTAATAACATACCTACTGTTACTATGGAAACGAGTAGATAAATTTTGAACATATTTAACAATTAAAATACAATTTGAAATGTTGGTTGTTCTGAAGTTATTTCCTTGTGGCATTTTTATAATCAACTATTCTAAATGGGAATTTGAAAATTATTTTATTAAAATTATTTTTTTAGTTAAATTGTAGCTTATTTCCCATTTAGAATATGTAGTTGATTTTAAATGTTTGGTTGGTGTAAATCTTTAAAAGAAATTTAAGTAGCCCCTTTATAGATAACCACTTGCCGCCATTTTACAATAGTATTACGTTACGTACTTATTGTAAATTAGTTATTTCAGAACTTAAAGTACTTATTTTTTTGAATCTGTCGATGGACGAATACGCAATGTTGCCGATTTTATCGATTCTTTCGCTGTGGTATATCTAATTAAAAAGTGAACGCTATCTATTTACCAAATATAATAAGTTTGTTATAACGGAGGTAAACGTGTTAAACGGTAAATCTTAGATTTCAATAATTTGAAAAGCTAGCGCGTGAAATCTACAGTCCACAGTGGGAAGACATAAATTTAACACCTTGGCTACCGTGTGAGATGCCGGCATCTCACACAAAATATGACTGTAGTACCGTGTGAGACGCAGGCTTTCATGGCGCCTGCAGCACCAAATGGCACAAAATGTTTGGTACAAAATTACAAGTTATTAGTTTAAATGGTCGGTAGCCAAGGGGTTTTAAAACGGAGTACCCATACTTAAATATTATCTAAATCTTCATTTTTAACTTACTTGCCATGTACCTAGGCCCACCGTTGGCATATTAAGTGATCCACATGGTACAGTTTTTGCCATCTTCTTTTGTTGATACCGGCAAACCAAAAATGTCACTTGTATCAGAACGTCAAATACTAGTGAGATCTTGCCTTGAACTAGGAATACTACATTGGAACCAGTTTAAAGTGCTTTAAATAGTTGCCAAGTTCGTTCATTTTAAAAAATGTAGTGGGAAGAGATAAATTTAAGGTCAAATTAATAATATAATAATTAAAATTACTATCATGTTTATCAAACATAAATTAATATATTTCGAGTTGTTTGTTTACTTCTTTACTATTTCTATATTTACTTTTTATAGTAAATATAGGTACCTATCTAATTCCTGGCAATATATGTACAAGTCATTATACACACTTCAAAATAATCTAGGGAACAAAAATAAAATGAGAGATTACAGAAGGATTTCAAATGTGTCCCGAATATAAAATAATAGCTATTTGTATAACAAGGGAGGAAAGTGCTACCTACTTTTCCTCCCGAGAATGAAGTTTATCAATCAAGGGAGTAAGTAATCATTCAAGGGAGGAAAAGGCACTTTACTCCCATGTTATACATATGATTTTTCCACCTTCCTCAAATAACAAGTCATTTTTTCATTTTTAAATAATTCATTTATGTAACAAACTAACAAAATTTATTAGAGAACTAAAACTAACAAGTAGATGCAGTAGAACTGTCAACTGTTAAATAAGTCAAATTATTAATTAGTCCGTTCTTTAACGGTAAAATATTGCAAAACCTCTAAATTTTAAAGAACCGCTTGGATTAACATGAAATTTGGCATACACATAGTTAACAAGTCAAAGAAAAAAAGTGATATTGTGCCGATATGTGCTTTTGCCCTGGGGGTGGTTTTCACCCCCTCTTGGGGGTGAAAAAATATTCGTCCAAAGAAAGTCAGAAAATGGATAAACTGGCTAATTTTAAGTAACTTTTGTTCTATAGAGTTTTTTCACTAAGTTAATACTTTTCGAGTTATTTGGCAGTGAATATGTTCATTTTTTCAACAAAATATCCACGCTTTTAGACGGCTTTTCGCAAATAACTCAAATAGTAAGTATTTTGTCGAAAAAACATAATTAGCAAAAATATAGCCTCTAAAAATTTAAAAAAATGGTGTATATATCACGTCTCTACACCTAGTAGAAGCAGAGTTATAGCTAATGAAAAATAGGTTCATATTCGTTAAATTCCAAATGGAATAATTTAACGTGAAATAACCAAAAATGAAGCACATTTCGGGGAAAACTTATTACAACTTATTTAAAGTGTTTAAAAAAGGCTTCATTTTTGTGTTATAAAAAAAAGTTCTAGCATCAAAATTAAACAAGTTACGCTCAAAATAAAGTTAGTCCCTTTTGGGTTTGGTAAAAAATCGAGAAACTCACCCCCTAATTAATATCTTAAATGAACTTAATCGTTACGACTTCATAAGTTTCTTGACTCGTGTATATATTGTTTATATGATCTGTAAGTTTCATTGGTTTCCTTATTATTGAAAGGGGTGTAGTTAAAAGGGGTTGAACGAGTCACTGATCACGAATGTATGCAAATTTAGAAACACCAAATCTCAATCAATTTTTGTCTAACAAAAAAAAAACAAAAAAATACATGATATTCAGAAAAGCAAATGTGACTTTTTTTGTTTTTCGAGATATTTGGTATCTCTAACAATTTTTAAGTTATTTTGAAAAAAAGCATATTTTTCAAAATTTAAATTTTTAAAATTTTACTTTGAAACCAAATTTTTTTAAAAATAAGCACTTTAAATCGATGAAACTTACAGATCATATAAACACAACATAAATAAAATAAATTGTGGAGCGGTAATGATTAATTTCATTTAAGTTGCTAATTAGGAGGTGGTCTTCCCGATTTTTTTTTGCAAAAACAAAAGGGACCAACTTTATTTTGAGCGTAACTTGCTTAAATTTAATGCTACAAACTTTTTGTAAAAACAGAAATAAAGCTTTTTTTAAACGCTTTAAAAAAGTTATAATGGGATTTTCCCAAAAATTGCTTAATTTTTTGGATATTTCACGTCGAAGTATTCTATTTGAAATTTGGTGAATATGAATATAATTTTCATTGGCTATAACTCTGGTTCTACGAGATCCGGGGACCTAACGTGTACACCATTTTTTTAACATTTTTATAGACTATATTTTTGCTAAGAACGTTTTTTTCGACAAGATACTTACTTTTTGAGTTATTTGCGAAAAACCGTCTAAAAATGTGGTTATTTTGTTGAAAAATGAACATATTCACTCGCAAATAACTCGAAAAGTGTTGACTTGGAGAAAAAGCTTTATAGAACAAAAGTTACTTAAAATTAGTCAGTTTACCCATTTCCGGACTTATTTTGGACATATATTTTTTCACCCCTAAGAGGGGGTGAAAGTCACCCCCAGGACAAAAGCACACATCGGCACAATATCACTTTTTTTCTTTGACATGTAAACTATACGTATGCCAAATTTCATGTCAATCCAAGCGGTTCTTTACAATTTAGAGCAAAAACCGCGAAAGAATGGACTAAATGTAAACATTGTTAAATCAAAATAACAATTTACTGTTTTTTCCATTCTGTAAGATATAGAGTGTTCTATAAATAAACGTTAAAATGTGTAGATACTTACGTAAGAGATAATAGAATATTATATAGGGCCTCAATAAGTTATTTAATCAATGACATACCATGACGTCACTTTTATTTTTACTCCCTAGGGAGGAAAAGTACGACTTTGCTCCCTACAATCAGGTCCGAAAAAGTATATAAAGTCCGAAGTATAAAAAAACTAGATTTCTATGGATTTCGAGGTATTTCTTTGAACTGGTTTCAATCTTACTTGGATAATAGGAAACAACTGGTTAGAGCAAATGATACAGACTCTAGTCTCAAAAATGTTGTATGTGGGGTACCAGAAGGTCCAGTATTGGGTCCTCTACTTTTCCTTATCTTTATTAATAATATCACTAGTTTAAAAATCGATGGAAAAGTTTTTCTTTTTGCTGACGATACCAGTATCACTTGGAGTAACTCAAATATCGCAACTCTTTATGCTACTATAGGTTCTGATCTACTCATAATCAAATCCTGGTCCGTTTCTAATTTACTCTCTTTTAACGTAGAAAAAACAGTAGCATTATCCTATAAAGGAGCTCTTCAACCCTTACCTCTTCATAACAGCCAGATCAGTATCGTTGATTCTGTAAAGTTTCTTGGTATTTTTTTAGATAGCAATCTTAAATGGTCCCTTCATATCGATGTGTTAAGCAAGAAACTATCCTCAGCTTGCTTTGCAATAAGATATGTTTCGAAGGAAATGAATTTAGACTCTTTGCTTGAGTCCCATCTTCGAGATGGTCTCCCTTTTTGGGGTTCTGGTACAGCTGCCCAATCCGATGTTATTTTTAAATTACAAAAAAGAGCAATAAGATATCTGTTTGGCCTCAGAAGAACAACACATTGCAGAAGCTACTTCAAAGATAACAGGATTCTAACACTACCTTCTTTATATATTTTAGAAACTGTTTGCTGAATTCGTAAACATCTAGGTACACGTCTTTCCAGCAAGACCTAGACATGACTATTCCACCAGAAATTCTACCCTTGACATCTATTTACCGATCCCATCCAGTGAGTTAGTAAAGAAATCTATATTATATTCTGCAAAGAAACTATACAACCATCTCCCTCTACAACTTAAATCTGCAACAGCTTTCCACAAGTTCCGTAAAATGACAAAAACCTATTTATCTGAAAGACCATATTATTCAATAGCAGAGTTTCTTAACCAATAACTGAGAAATTACAGTTTTCTTATGTATAAGTATAATCTTAATCTATATTTGAGTGTCATATGCAGCAGCTTAACTTATTAAATTTCTTAAGGTAGATTACGCAATTTACATTTTTTTTTAAATTTTGCAATAGATTGTTACTGTTTTTTGTTTCACTTTATTATATTTTATTTATATTGACGATTTATATAATTTTAGTAAATTGTATTTGTTACTGTTTTTATTTATTCTTGTAAACTTTGTCTATAAAATTTTCTGTTTTCTTCTTTCTGTTTTCATTTATCGTCGTCGAGAGATTATCGCATTTATTTTTACATTAAGGAAGCACTGCAAGGTTAGTAATGTGTAATGAACAACATCTTTTATAAGAGTATAATACCTGTATATTACAAATATGAGTTATAAAATATAATAATATATGGACTAAATAAGATTATCACTGCGGGCATCATAAATGTTAGTTTCTTCTGAATGGATAGGCTGGCTGTTCGGTTAACCTGCAAAAGACAATGGTGACAAATCAGTTTTATTTAATCATTAGAATACAATAAGTTTTCGTATACAGTGTGTCAATTTGAAAATGTGTCGCCCTCTATAATTTGATCCGTATAGAAAATCTAAAAATATGGAAAAACACGTCAAATTTATTTATGAGGGGGACATTTTGTAGACCAGGTGAGTGTGACATTTTGTAGAAAGGAAGTTGAGTGATACCTCATTTTAAAGGTCGTTCAACTATCTTTTCAAATTACGATATATGATTATTATGAAATATTAGAAATGATGAATTTGAGAAGACAACACAATAATAAAGATAAATAAGTAAATATAAAGAAATTCACAAAGAAATAAGAAGTTTTCGTCACACGAATATTGAATACGAAACAAATATCATAAGATTACTCCAAGAAACGGAACATAAGAACTAATTTGACCACCGAGAACTCACCAGGAAGGAAACAAGCCAACAAATGGACTGTAAAAGATCTTAATATCTGTAAATACTTTACCCTAAATGGTTTTTTAATTCTCGTACAGCTGTAGGTGTAAATACCGGTATATACGAGGATATAAAAACTCAAACTCTAAACTGTGTTTAATATTACTTACCCTGGTAGTACTTTCCAATCTGCCATACGAGCATCTTCTCCAACTTCTAGCCCTCTAAGTTGTTTCATATCTTCATCGTCTAACTTAAAGTTAAAAATGTCAAAATTACTTTTTAATCGTTCAGGATTGACGCTTTTTGGAATAACGATGATATTTTGCTGCAACAGGAATCGTAAAGCAACTTGGGCAGTGGTTTTGTTGTGTTTTTTGGCTATATCCAAGACAACAGGGTTAGCTAATACATTGACCAAAGTTTTCTCCCTAAAATTATACGAAAGTTTGAAAAATATATAAGAATAAAAATTTTCATAACTATTATTATTATTTGTCATTCTTTTTGTCTTTGTATTCTTCTAATGCTAATTCTCCTCACAGGGTCAATTACGCACGCTTATATCTGATAATATCTGAATATCTTCACACTGAATGAATGATTTTAATTTAGCTATTTATACAGGGTTTTGGTAAAGAATGGGCCATAGCTTAACTATAGATTCCTGAGGTTAAAATACGTCGATTTAAGCTAACTTACCTTAGTACAAAAGTTGATAATTACCGAAATGCAGGGTGTCAAAGTTACAGTGGTAAGAGCGCCTAACCTTTCGATCGAAAGTTCCGAATGGTAGTGAGTTCGAATCTCACCAGGGTAAGGAATTTTTTCATTTATTATAAATTAATAAATGAAAATAGTTTCTGTCCTTGTGGGATCGGTACTCACCTGAGGGACCGCAGACTTTCAGATACAATTAGCGTCTCTTTGCAAAGACAATGACGTCGACTTTGCAAAGTAACAAGACACTTACTCAGCACACACACTACATATTTCACCTGAGTTAGTGATAAGTTATACAATTACGTGGCTAAAGGTTCTAGTTCTAATCCAAGGCCAGAATCAGAGAAAAAAAACTTTTATTTTATTTATTATTGAATATTTCCTGACAGGCATGGGACAACAACACGAAAGTTGGTAAGTGGTGCTAGTACCGTACACCCTACTAGATTATGTTAAACAAAGGTTTCTGGCTACTACCAGAGGCGTACGACGGGGGAACGTGAATGGTTGACCCTTCCAAAATTCTACGCCACTGGCGGAATTGCTATTTTAGTGCAATTTTTTGATTCTCCAATACTTTCTATGTAAAAAATATACTCTTTATTCGTAACGATAAAGCCATTAGTTTTCGAGATATTTGAATAGCATAATTTGATTTCGAGCATAATACATTAATCAAAATAATTGTGCCTTTTTATTTTTAACTTCAAATATCTCGAAAACTAATGACTTTATCGTTACGAATGAAGATTATATGATTTACATAGAAAGTATTAGATAATCTAAAAATTATGCTAAAATAGCAGTTTCATCTGTGGCGTAGAATTTGGGAAAGGTCAACCATTCACTTTTCCCTGTCGTACGCCTCTGGTATTAACCACAAACGATTATTTAACATAATTTGGATATGTCAAATAGTTTTATATAATAGTACCAGGCACATATAGTTCTTAAAGTTTTAAATAAAAAATAAATTATTAAAAAAAAGAATACTTTAAAATAATTTGACATATCCATGTGATACTTGGCAGAAAGTGTAGGCACTGTACGCCCTACCAAATTATCTTAAATAATCGTTTCTGGCTACTACCAGAGGCGTACGACACGGGAAAGTGAATGGTTGACCCTTCCAAAATTCTACGCCACTGATGAGACTGCTATTTTAGCATAATTTTTACATTCTCTAATACCTTATATGCAAATAATATACTCTTCATTCGTAAAGATAACGTCATTAGTTTTCGAGATATTTGAAGTTAAAAATGAAAGGCACACTTATTTTGATTAATGTATTATGCTCCTTCGTTGTTAGCTTCAAATATCTCGAAACTTAATGGCTTAATCGTTACGAATGAAGAGTATGTTTTTTACATAGAAAGTATTGGAGAATCAAAAAATTGCACTAAAATAGCAATTCCGCCAGTGGCGTAGAATTTGGGAAGGGTCAACCATTCACATTCCCCCATCGTACGCCTCTGGTAGTAGCCAGAAACGTTTGTTTAACATAATTAAGTAGATTGCACAATACCAGCACCACTTACCAAATTTCGTGTTGTTGTCCCATGCCTTTCAGGAAATATTCAAAAATAAATAAAATAAAAGTTTAACTTGGATACCCTTATTCCGTTACTATCAACTTTTGTACTAAGGTAAGTTAGCTTAAATCGACCTATTTTAACCTCAGGAATCTAAAGTTAAGCTATGGCCCATTCTTTACCAAACACCCTGTATATATGTATTTTCATTCGTTTTGGAACTCCCATCGAAGCCGTCTCTGCTTCTCGAAATTTCCATTAAATGTATATTGGAACTATGGAGACCTGTAAGAGATGGAGACCTGTGTAGGTCTCCATAATTGGAACATAGCGAGACCCTTTCGTGACGTCATATCGTACTTCTTGATCCATCGAATAGTCTCGAACGCCGTGGAAGCCAGCAGACAGGTTTGTTTACCGCTAGGATGGGGGAGAGTGGCGTAACAATATAGAAGATGCCGTTATAAACCAAAGCTTCACTAAATTTATGTTACCACTGTATAAATAATGTCAAAATTCTTGATTATTATGAAGATGGAATGTGACTTACTTTACACCCATTTTCTTCAAAAATATGTTCATACCAGGACTTCCAATTGGCGAATAGGCTGTTACGGAAATACCATTTTTCTGACAGAACTGTACCAGTTCTGGTTGTTGCAGAAAAACATGTAATTCGACTTGGTTGTTTCCTGGTTTAATTTTACAGTTCTTCAAAATATTGTCGATTTGGCTAACTGTGAAATTGGATAACCCAATAGTTTTTGTTCTGCCAGCTTCGACTTGTTTTTCCATACTCTGAAATAACATCAATACCTATTATAGACTACAGTTCCATGTCAAAAATGGATGGGTCATACGAACCACAAGGTGACGTATATAGGACGGTATAAGAGCATAAAATAATAAGATTCAGCACTATGCCGTCACTTGTAAGCAGTCCAACTGAGTGCTGGTGAGAATTCAAAAGTGCAGGTAGAGTGGGTACATTTTGGTCATATATTTTTATACGGCATTTTTATCATCGATAGATCCATGAATAATAATAAGAAAGAGCGCAGTGCCGTACAAAAATGGCGAGCCACAAAGTTGGTAAATTTTTTTGATTTTCTGACGATTTCCAGGGTAAATTTGGTCATTTGATTCTGTACGGCATCAGTTTCATACTGTTTCAATACAACTTCTAATCCATTATTCCGCAACGCCGTACAAAAATCACGCGACAAGTGGAAAAAATCGAGGGTTGCAATCCCCTCTCTTTCCGTGGTCCGGGGGGTGATTTGAAACAACATAAAATTAATTTATTTTGAAAGTATTTTATGCATAGATAACATTATTTACATGCCGTACATTTTCGTTGGTCCAAAGGTTTGTAGGAAAAAAAAGCTCAAGGAAAAATCCACAGAATGAAATGTACGAAAAATCCATATAACGAAATGTAAGGTGAAATTTATGACGATATTTTTATACGGCATTTAGATAGTTCATTTGTACTAAGGCTATGGGTACATAATTCGCAAATATTTTACGTGTACCCCTAATTTTTCTGTCTTTACACGGCAAATTACGTGTAGTAAAATTCACACTGGTATGGATATGTAAACATTACTAGAATGTCATTCTACTTGAAAATGTCATCATTAATTTAAAGAGATGGGTTTTGAATGTTCTTGGATAACTGTTATTTTTATAATTGCAAATTATTAATTCAGTTAATAAATGTGATAATTTTTTCACTAACTATGTATTCAGTGATTGTAATAATTTATTTGTAAAACAAAGGCTAATACTCAATCGAGAAATGAGGAACAGTGTTAAAGTGATTTTTTAATATTTGAACCTCTTTAACAACAAAATACTTGGATCACAGAATATTTATCCTGATGTATTCTCTGCTTGGATCTTCCACAAATAATACACAATAAATAACTTTTTATTAAGTTCACGTCTTAAAAATCAATTATTTATCAAATACACTATATATCAATAATATTTAATCAATAACTCAACATATTTCCCATGTAATGTCAAATATTTAAAATTGTCACTGATTGTCAGTGTCTGACTGACAATATATGCTGGCAATATTATATTCGGCTGAGTGCGTTGTAAGACAAAGATAGATTTGGAAAATATTACCACGGCATTGTGTTCATTTTTTTCGAATCCTAAAAAAACCAATAAATATTTTTAAAAAATTTAAACGCAGAATGAAAGACTAAATTATTACCGAGGGCCGAAAGTCCCTTAGAATAAATAAAAAGTTTATTTTGAATGATATATTTGAAACTAAAAATCACACTAAATTTTCTCTTAGTTTTTCACCCCTGTAACTTATTAAAATAAACATTATAGAAGTTGTCAGGGACTTTCGGCCCTCGCTAATAACGTAATCTTTCATTCTGCGTTTAAATTTTTCAAAAATACTTATTAGTTTTCTCAGGATTCGAAAAAAATGAATCCCCATTTGAATAGCATTGCAGCCGAAAATACGTACCGATCCTCTTAATGCAATAATTTATAAAAAGTTAACGCCGTACAAATCTGAAAGTTCATATTGATAAAAAAGTAATAAAAATATTAAATAAATATAATTTACGTATATATCGCTTAAGGAGCAACGTTATGTTACGACGTGTAGCATTTGTAGGCATATATCTACACCTGCATATAATACTGTACGGTGTGCTAAGTAGTCGTTTTCTAGTAGTAATTTTTCTAAAAAATAGTAGTTGTTTTATTTATTCACATCATTAGAATGAAACAAATCAATTAAATACATGTGACAATAATGTTTGAAGTAAATATTAAAAGTACCTATAGAAAACTGTTGATACTGGGATTTACTTGGATATTATATACCTACACACCCTTTCACTTCAGTTAGACGTAATAATGATTTTATCATATTACATATCAATAATTGTTCTCTTCAAAAATAACGTGTGATCCAAAATTATTGTCACCATAGGTGGCTCTGAACGACAGACATAGCTATACAGTGCATATATATTCTTAATTCAGATATACTTTCCAGTTTACGTCAACTTTGCAGTGTACGTCAACAAGAAAAGTTAGGTTATGTAAAGATGTTGGTGGTGGAAATATTATACAGCTTCTTGTTTGATTTTATTTATTATTGTTACTTATAATTTTTTTAATTCTTTTTATTTTTGATTAAAGTTCTTTGTTAAAGGTTTTGACTGATTTTTTATGTTTTATAATGTTAATCAAAATTAATTGATAAACCGATGATATAAATTCAGATTAAAATAAGACATACGTAATTTTTTGCACGGCTAGCTTTGATCCCAATAATTGTGGATCGCTCGTTATGTTAATACCGTACAGTATCAAATGACCATAAAGTACTACCTTTAAAATGGTAGCGTCATTATCATCAACCTAAAATATATGGTATGCATTAAAATGTACGGCATCATTTTTTCCTAATTTATTTATCTTAATACTATTTAAAACAAAGAATAAATAAAATTGCTATATTTTATTAATCTATGAATATTTAAACTTTGGAAATATTTTAAAAAATTTCTGTTTTTGTATTTCTCTATAATTTCTTTTAGAACAGTTTCTTTTGAACGGCAATACTATATAACAATTGTATTTTACAATATAATGTTAAAGAAAAAGTTGCCGTACAGAGTCAAATGATTTTTTTAGCTTCATAAATCAAGTATACCATGAAATTAACATAAGTATCAATATACATTCAAATGAACAATAATTCTTTGACGGCATTATTTTTAATAGTACTTTTGAGTGCTAGATAATGTTTTGGAACCGAAGCCGTACTTTTTCAAATCACTCCCCGGACCACGGAAAGAGAGGGGATTGCAACCCTCGATTTTTCCCCTTGTCGCATGATTTTTGTACGGCGTTGCGGAATAATGGATTAGAAGTTGTATTAAAACAGTATGAAACTGATGCCGTACAGAATCAAATGACCAAATTTACCCTGGAAATTGTCAGAAAATCAAAAAAATTTACCAACTTTGTGGCTCGCCATTTTTGTACGGCACTGCGCGCTTTCTTATTATTTTTCATGGATCTATCGATGGTAAAAATGCCGTACAAAAATATATGACCAAAATGTACCCCCTCTACATACACTTTTGAGTTCTTACCAGTACTCAGTTGGACTGCTTACAAGTGACGGCATAGTGCTGAATCTTATTATTTTATGCTCTTATATCGTCCTATATACGTTACCTGGTGGTTCATATGACCCATCCATTTTGGACATGGGCCTGTAGTCTATTAGTGATTATAGTGAGTTGCTGTGTGGTATAGCACAATGTTGTTTAAAGTCAAAATTTCTGATTCACTTCATTGAAATTTGGAAAATGTAAATATTAGCATGGAATCATACTACCAAGGGCAACTATACCAACTATCGAGGCATAACCATATCAAGTATTCCAGGAAAAGTATTTGCAACAATAGTAGAGTCAAGAATAAAAGTTAAAATAGATCAAACATTGGAAGACACACAACGTGGATTCAGGAAGAACAAAAGCACGTATATACCTCATATTCACAATAAGACACGTAAGTTAGAAGATAACAAATAAGAACGAAAAGATATAATACATGTATGCTACATAGACCGAGAGAACATGTTTGACAGAATTCTAAGAAAGGACATATGGAAAACTTTACGAGAAAGAGGAGTGAATGGTCACACAGTAGAAATTATAAAAGATACGTAAAGAAATAATAGAATCTTGGTAAGGAAAACAATAATGAATCCAAAGAATTAACAACTCACCAAGCTATCAAACAAGGATACCTGCTGAACCCACTACTTCTCTCAGTAGTGCTAGATGAAGCAGTAAAAAAAGCCAAGGAAGAGATGAGAAAACTCTGACACTAATGACACTATTAAAAATTTATGAAAATAAACTCAGATAAAACAAAAATAATGGTAATAGCTGAGATGAAAAAGATACATGACGTGAGGTCGAAAGGAATGTAGCTAGAACAAGTAGATCACTTTAAATACCTAGCATACCTAGGTACCAGGAAAAAAGATGGACGAAATCAAACAAATGACAGGAAAACGTAGATACAAATATGGAGAGCTTAATCCAAACCTCCTTAGACCCAAAGGTAGAAACACCAAAAGCTAAGTAAGTAAGCGATATACCCTACCAAAATTGTAATACTTTGTGAAACCCAAATGAACTTAAAATAAAAAATGAAATACTAGAAGGAGTCTTATCATGACAAAGCTGGACCACATACTCACCTTCCATACTCCCAAATGGTCTTCCTTTTCAAAGACTATACCGCCTTCAGTTCCTGCAAGACCAACTGGAAAGTGAATCAAATACAAATCTACATAGTCTAATTCCAGTTTTTTTAGAGACTCAGTTAAATATTTTTCAACGCGATCACGATGTATTCCCTGGATTGGAAGTTTGGTCACAATAAAAAGATCATCTCTTTTTAATTTACCAGCGGATATCCATTGGTTTAAAACTTTACCGATTATGTGTTCGTTTTCGTATGCAGCTGCTGTATCAATATGACGGTAACCAGTCTCCAATGCCACGTTCAATGCTTTCTCCAACTCTGCTTCATCGGTAGCCTAAAAGTGATTTAATTTGTTTAAACTAACGTTTTTGGTCCTATCGAACCATCATCAGTGAACCTAGAAATAACTAATAGGTATTACTTTAGAATTAAATTTTCTTTCATAAATCTTTTAACATCGACATCATGTCGCTTCAATCTTAATTTTTTAATAGATTTAATATGTAATCTAAAAGTTATTACACATTTCAAGTGGCTGGTTTCAATTGCTATGTATGTGCTCATTGATGATCTGTAAGACAGAAAACATTCTGAAATTTTAATTCGTTTGAATCATTTCATTTTTTTATAAAAATAATTTTTAAATATATATATTATTATACTCGAGAAATTTTTCAAACAATTATGTCTGGATTATGGAATAGTACATTCTTTCACGGTTTTTGCTGTAAATTTTAAAGAACCGTTTGGATTGACATGAAATTTGGCACACGGATAGCTAACATGTCAAAGAAAAAAAGTGATATTGTGCCGATGTGTGCTTTTGCCATGGGGGTGATTTCTAATTTCTAGAAAGTGACTAATTCTAAGCAACTTTTATTCTATAGGGTTTTTTCACCAAGTCAATACTTTTCGAGTTATTTGCGAGTGAATATGTTCATTATTCAACAAAATAACCACGTTTCTAGATGGTTTTTCGCAAATAACTCAAAAAGTAAGTATTTTCTAGAAAAAAACATTCTTAGCAAAAATATAGCCTGTAGAAAACTGAAAAAAATGGTGTGTATTTTAGGGCTCTTTACCTAGCAGAAGCAGAGTTATAGCTAATGAAAAATAGGTTCATATTCGTCAAATTCGAAATCGAATATTTCAATAAGAAATAATCAAAAAATGAAGCACTTTTTGTGGAAAACTCATTACAAATTTTTTAAAGCGTTAAAAAAATCCTTATTTTTATTTTATAAAAAAATTTCTAGCATCAAAAGTAAATAAGTTACGCCCAAAATAAAGTTGGTCCCTTTTGTTTTGGCAAAAAAAAAATCGGGAAGATCACCCCCTAATTAGCAACTTAAACGAAATTAATCGTTACCGCTTCAAAACTTACTTTACTTATGTTGTATTTATATGATCTGTAAGTTTCATTAATTCAAAGTGCTTATTTAAAAAAAAATTGGTTTTAAAGTATAATTTACAAAAATTTTAATTTTGAAAAACATGCTTTGTTTCTTAATGTTGTTCTGAAGCTATTTCCTTGTGGCATTTTTATAATAAACTATTTTTAATGGGAATAAGCCACATTTTACCAAAAAAATGATTTTATTAACGTTTTTGTCTTTTTAAAGACAGATCACATGCTATGATTTTTTTGTGACGGATATTCTTGGGTTGGGATTGATTTCATGTATTCGAATGAACTATCTTTTAGTAAAGTCGTCCCAGGAACGCAACTTATAAATATTGGCGATATCATTTTAAAGTCTTCTACTTTAAAATGTATAATATACGTCTGAATTACCAATATAAATGAGTCAGATTAAATAAATTATTAGAAGAATTTTTTTACTTAGCAACAACATTTTTGTTTATTTTAGTAGTATTTTGTATTTTGACAACGAAACCCGATTTGGGCTTCGAAACGTTAATAAAATCATTTTTTTGGTAAAATTGTGGCTTATTCCCATTAAAAATAGTTTATTAATATTTTGTATTTTTTTGTTTTTCTGTAAGACAAAAACTGGTTAAGATTTGGTGTTTTTAAATTTGAATACACTCGTGATTAGTGACTCGTTCAAATCCTTTTAACTGCAGCCCTTTCAAAAATAAAAACTTCGAACCGATGAGACCTACAGATCATATAAACAATACATATACGAGCAAAAAAAATTGTGAAGTGGTAACGATTAAGTTCATTATATATGCTAATTAGGGGGTGATTGTCCCGATTTTTTTATCAAAACAAAAGGCACCAACTTTATTTTGAGCGTAACTGATTTAATTTTGATGCTAGAAATTTTGCTTTTTGAAAAGCAGAAATAAATCTTTTTTTAAACACTTTAAAAAAGTGGAAATGAGTTTTCCCCAAAAAGTGCTTCATTTTTTGATTATTTCTCATTGAAATATTCGATTTCGAATTTGACGAATATGAACATATTTTTCATTAGCTATAACTCTGCTTCTGCTAGGTATAGAGCCCTAACATATACACCATTTTTTTCAATTTTTTACAATTTTTTACTTGTTATCAAATTAACTCATAGAATATGTAATTCTGATTGTTAATAAATGCTTACAAAAAAAAATTACAGGCTATATTTTTGGTAAGAATTTTTTTTTCTAGAAAATACTTACTTTTTGAGTTATTTGCGATAAACCGTCTGAAAATGTGGTTATTTTGTTGAAATGAACATATTCACTCGCAAATACCTCAAAAGTATTAACTTGGCGAAAAAACTCTATGGAACAAAAGTTGCTTAAAATTAGTCATTTTATTCATTTCCGGGCTCATTTTGGACATGTATTTTTTCACCCCCAAGCGGGGGTGAAACTCACCTCCCAGAGTAAAAGCACACATCGGCTAAATATCACTTTTTTGTCTGACGTGTTAGCTATGTGTATGCCAAATTTCATGTCAATCCAAGCGGTTCTTTAAAATTTAGGTTTTGCAATATTTTACCGTTAAAGAATGTACTAGAAGATCTAAATCCGAAATCAGAAATTCGATCAAGAATAGAGCAATCAAGAACAGCCTTTTTGAAGATAAGGAAATTTCTTAGTAACCAAAGACTCAATCTGCAAAATCCGATATCGGATGGTAAAATGTTATATCTGTCGTAGGCAAGTATGAAACGCAGGCATTCTTGCAAAAGCCTAGTCATTTTCGTAATGACTAGGCAGTTTGTATAACGTTTTCATTTTTACAAAATGATTTCACACTTTTAGGCATTTGCAAAACCACCGGCAACGTGAATGTTTTTACAATATAATTCTGTCAAACAGTAATTTTATTTTGAAACAGTGTTGCAATTTAGATGATGTTTATAAAATGTATTAAATTTATAGTATATTATGCAACGAGCATTTAATGATGGTCATTATAAAGCGAGTATGAGGGATACGAAACAAGCCGTTAGCGGCGAGTTTCGTATAGAGTACGAGCTTCATAATGATAATTAAATGCAAGTTGTCTACACGAATTTTTCTATGATCATTCACAACAAAAAAATATATTCATATTTATGAATTTTGTAACGCAAACAAATTAAGTAGTTTGTCAGTTTGTTTAAATATTGCAAACTGCTTCATCGCTAATGCCATATCGCGATTCTATTTATAGCCATATCGCCATTTAATGTTGAATTAAGGAGAATACGAGAAAGCTGGAAGCTTTTGAGATATTGCTTTTTAGGAGAATTTTGAAAATATGATGGACCTATTACGAATGAAATGGTGTTGCACAGAATGGAAAGAGACAGAGAACTTTTGACCATCATTAAAAGGCGACAGACAGCATATTTGGGCACATACTTAGAAATGATAAGTACGAGATTTTGCAGCTAATTATGAAGGGTAAAATCGAAGGAAAAAGATGTCCTGGTAGACGACAAATATTCTGGCTGAAAAACATTTACGACTGGACCGGGTTGAACACATAGAGGCTTTTAAGAATAGCAGAAGATAGAGACAAATTTGCAATGGTTATAGCTCACTTTCATTAGTGGAGTCGGCACAAGAAGAAGAAGAAGAAGAAGAAGAAGAAGAAGAAGAAGAAGAAGTTAACGTTCCCGATTTTTGCATCCCTCGAAAGTTAATGTGGGTTCCAAAGCACTCGCGCCACCCGTTGTTCATCCGTTGTGTGTACCCGTTGTGGCCACGCCTGTGTATGATTATTACCACGGAGCTAAAAGTGTTAAGCGAACTATTGCAATCAAATTTTAAGAGTTAGCACATGAATTCTACAGTCCACAGTCCACACTGCAAAGACATCAATTTAAAACAGAGTATACGCTGTGAGCTCGTACGTAGAGGGGATATATTTACAAATTCGCGAGCGCCAGTGTAGTGACAAGTCTGTAAACCTTTACCGGAAATTTGACATAAATGTCAAAGTGATTAATTTAAAATTAAAATTAAAAACATTAATTATAAAAAATATTAGTTGGTCAAAGTTGTGGTATATATTTTTACCTTAAATACACTTACGTTTTAAATACTGAATTTAAGTTTTTTTACTGTTCCGTAATATGTAATTATAAATTATTCTAATAATCTTAGCGCCATCTACACGATAATTGTGAAAGTATCCGAAGTAAGAAATTCATATTTTATCAATAGAACGTCAAAATGATTAGCAAAATCTTTAAAAAATCGATTACAATTTAATTACTTTTTGCGTTGTAAATATTAAGCAATAACAATTAAATAATAAATTTAAAAATTACCGGTGAAAGTTGAATTAGTAATCCGCTAGGAGCGCCACCAGCGAAGCTCAGAGCGTATACTTATACCAAATACTATTGACTGTAATACATCCAACTCCCACAGAAATCTGGAAGCACGTTGCCACTAGCGCCACTGTCGGCTTGCGGTTAAACTACGTTGTGACAACGTAAAATTTGACGTAAGCATTCAAATTTAATTTTATAAATTTTTAAAGCTACGAGCTAATTTTGCAAAATTAAATTAAAATAAAAATAGTTCATACACTTATACAAAAACAATAATAAAGCAATTTTATAAATGTAAGGTTAGATTGCTCTGGTTATCACCGCGGACCACTAGATGGAGCTATTTTTTGGCTTCCTCAAATGTAATGGGAAATCAAGAGTTGTATGTATTACAGTCAATAGGATTTGCTTATATAGTGGTAAGCGTGCTAATAACCGGCAAAATAATGCAAAAGATAGAAAACATACTTACCTAATACATTGCGAAATAAGAAGAGATGAAACTAGTGGGGGTGGAAATTATCGTTATAAATGTATAAATTAACATTACATTTACATGGTTTTCCAACTTTAGACGTCTGTTACAGGAGTATTTTATAAAATTCTACTGTCACAGTTACTCCTCTGATACGTCTAAAGGTGGGAAACTATGTAATCTAATTTTAATTTATACATTTATAACGATAATTTCCACCTCCACTAGTTTCATTTTTTTTTTTTTGTTACGCAATGTATTATATTTTCCATCTTTTGCGTTATTTTGCCGGTTATTAGCGCGCTCATCACTGCATAAATCCTCATTTTGAACTTACTTGCCATGTACCTAGTCCCACCGTTGGCATATTAAGTGATCCACATGGTACAGTTTTTGCCATCTTCTTTTGCTGATAACGGTACACCAATATTTTCACTTGTACAGAACGTCAAATACTAGTGAGTCGTCGCGCGTCGCCTTGAACTAGGAATACCTACTACACTACATTGAAACCAGTTTAAAATTATTTAAAATTTAAACTGTTGCAGAGTTCGTTCATCTTAAAATAATGTAGTGGGAAGAGATAAATTTAAGGTCGAATATAATTATTATGTACCTATCATGTTATCAAACAGAAATTAATATATTTCGAGTTATTTGTGTACTTCTTTGCTATATACTTTTTATAATAAATATATGTATCGAATATATTATATTATATGACAAGATACAAATAGTTATACAGTGTGTCTGCGTAACTTGGAACCATATGGGAAACTTTTTTAATATCAATTTTACGAAAATAAGTCATTCTTTATAAAGTGCTCTGCATAGTCTAAAACGGAGATTCTCAATCAGTGTGCCGCGGCACACTGGTGTGCCCTGAAGTCCCTTTAGGTGTGCCGCGAAATTTGATTATACCTACTCACTATCATTATAGAGATTATTTGCCCAAGTGTGCCGTGGCTGAACCAGTTTTTAAGTTAGTGTGCCTCGAGCAAAAAAGGTTGTAAACCGTTGGTCTAAAACCTAAGATGCAATCATCAGATATCAAATTTTATTAATAGTATACGAGGTATGTAAAAAAAGAATGTGTGTGTACTTTGTACGCACGTAAGAAGTTATACTTCCATTATATGATTTAAACAAAATTAATATACTTTTTATTTATATTTTGTTTAAATATTAAACTAATTTATACTTACTACTTCTCAAACATTTTTATTAGAACAGTGCCAAAAATTAAAATAATAAAAGAATAAAACACACACAAACACATTAAACAAGCCACAAATGATGTCTGAACATTAATTGTCGAAAATTTTTTTAACTAAATACGTATTTTCTGAAAATACAATTATATAATAAATACAAACATAAAATGTATTAAAAAAAACAAAAAAGAAAGTTTCTATTGGGACTCGAACCAGCGCTGATAAGCGCGGTTGGTATTGGAATTCATTCGGCTTCAACGCTTAGCCACGGACACTATGTGTCATTATTTACGAAGATCGACTAACTAAACGGATTAAACTTGTGATATTTTGATATTTTGAAAATTGATCAAATTATTTTAATTTTAAATTGAAATTATTTAGAATTGAAAAAATACAACAAAACATGTAAGAAAACAATATATTAGGTGAATATTGATAGAAATTTTGATGGTAATCAAATTATATAAATAAAAGTATTACATACTATGTATTTTGGCAGATCAAATAGGTAGGTTTATACCCATGATACATTAACAATTATTACGTACCTGTTGCTTTTAAAAACTATTTAAAAGTCACTACAATATTATAAACTTTTTTGTTTCTGTCCTCACAACAATAAAACTAATATATTATACATTTGTTTACCTTTACCTTTACCTCCAAACCACAGCTGTCCTACAGCTGCCATATCGGATAATTTTTGACATGTCATTTGAACATCCAATCAGAACAAAGTTATAATGCGCATGCGCCGGGCTGATAGGTTTTAACATATAAAAATTCACCCTCTATCGCCGGTAAAGAAGTATAACTTCAAAAATATGAATTTCGCTCACGAGTAAAGTGCCTTTTTATTTCACAATATCGAAAATTGTTATTAAAAAAAGTTGTTTGGAATTAAAAATTATATCATAATCTGCATTTACACCGTTCTAACTGAAAAAAAAAAAATTGAATATTTTCGTCAAATTACGGACACTCAACATTATTTTTATTTATGATAGCTCCGTTATTATTAATCTTACGAAAAAAAGTTATTCTTATAAAGTTATAAAAAGTTCTGCATAGTCTAGCAACCAAGATACAATTACAAGATCCAAATTTTATCAATTTTATACGAGGTATGTCAAAGAATATGAATTTCGCAGTAGAGTAAAATATCTTTATTTTTCACAATATTAAAATTTGTTATTATAAAAAGTTGTTCGGAATTGAAAACTGTGTTTCAATATGCAATTCCATCCTTCTAGTTGAAATATTGTGAACTATAAAAGTATTTTACTCTTGAGCGAAATTCATGATTTTTGACATACCTCGTATAAAATTGAAAAAAATTGATATCTTATGATTGCATCTTAGTTTTTTGATTATTCAGATATTTTTATAAAGAATAACTTTTTTGTTCTGAAGCTATATCCTTGTGGCATTTTTATGATTAATTATTTATATGGGAAATAAGCCACAATTAAAATGAAAAAAAATGAAAATACTTACGATGTCGGGATAGTATCACAGGGTTTTTCCTGGTTTTCCCTTGTGATTTACTATGAAGTCTCTAACGCGAGAATTTTACTGTCGTTGCATTTGGTTGTCTTTTTAAAGACATATCACATGCTATAATTTTTTATGACGGATATTCTTGAGTTGGGGTTAATTTCATGTAATCGAATGAACTATCTTTCAGTAAGTCGTCCCAGGAACGCAACTCATAAATATTGGCAATATCATTTTAAAGTCTTCTACTTTAAAATGTATAATATATGTCTGAATTGCCAATATAAATGAGTGAGATTAAATAAATTATTAGAAGAATTTTTTTGCTTAGCAACAACACTTTAGTTTATTTTAGTAATATTTTGTATTTTGACAACGGCACCCGATTTGGGCGTCGAAACGTTAATAAAATTATTTTTTTCATTTTAATTGTGGCTTATTTCCCATATAAATAATTAATAATAACTTTTTTCTCAAAAAATTAATAATAACGGAGTTATCTTAAATAAAAATGATGTTGGGTAGGTATCCGCAATTTTAGGAAAATTTTCAAAAAAAATTTTTTCAATTAAAAGAGTGTAAATGCATATTATAACATCATTTTTAATTCCAAACAACTTTTCTTAATAACAATTTTCGATATTGTGAAATATAAAGGCACTTTACTCTTGAGCGAAATTCATATTTTTTGACATGCCTCGTATATTATTGATAAAATTTGATATCCGATGATTGTATCTTAGGTTTTAGACTATGGAGAGCACTTTATAAAGAATAACTTTTTTCATAAAATTAATATTAAAAATGTTTCCCATATGGTTTCAAGTTACGCTATAACGGTCCGAAATTCGTTGAATTTTTTGTTTCCTCCCTATATGCTCAAACCGTTAAGATCCATATTTGTTATCAAAGAATCGTAGTTCCTGACATCTTTCGTATTACGTAATTCTTTCTTGATTCACACGAAAGACGAAAGTCGCATTTATGATCTGTTTTTACGCAGAATATGACGTGATTCACTTCTCACGGTTTTGGATGCGTGTTTAGTTGATTGTACGATTCTCTGTGGTCTAGCGTTGATATCTTAAGAGCCCCAAATTGTTTGTGTTTTGCAGAGGATGCGGCAATGCTTCAAACAGGTTTTGATGGCTTTCGGAGATCATAAATTCTTCTATATTGATTTCTGGCGACGGGAATATGATGCTTTGGAGTTGATTTGTTTACATAGTGCATACCATTGTGAGATAAGAAGCTCTGAGTTGCTTATATAATATAGTTATGAGTATCTACTGGGCCAGCTGTGCGAAAAGCTGAATCAGCGAAAAACGTGAGAATGTATTGAGCTGGAACACAAGTCATCAGAATTTCGTAAAGTGAATCCTATTTGACCAAGTATGAGTGGCCTATAACCTTTAAAGGCGTGGTTGAAGTTTGCTTAAACCTTTTCTATTCGTTTTGAGATAAGAATGGAAATTGGCGAATTTTTTTTATTGGTAAAACCGGACATGGAGGAGTGAGAATAGAAGAATGGGGAGATGGAGTGAGTTTAGGTTGTTAGAGTTATGAGAGGGCAGTTCTAGGTAGTCCAGGACAGAGATCAGTTTTTAGGTTGTTAGAGTTATGAGAGGGCAGTTCTAGGTAGTCCAGGACAGAGATCAGTTATGAAAGATCAGTTCTAGAGAGCTAAATAAGAAGTTTGTGCCTTTCTGTCAGCAGGCTCTTTGCCTTGCTGACGGAGAAAATTGTTGAAAATAGTTCAATGGAGGAAATTAGTTGTTTGTGTTTAGTACCTACAGTTTCTTCGAGTTTTTGTTCCAGAGCCGAAGTAGGCTTAAGTGGCTGCTGTGGTCGTAAATTCTCGACCGTATTTTGTATTTTTAGTGATGGATTAAACACATCCTTTAGTTTTCTTTTGTCGAAAAGTTCTACGTTTCTTTCAATTAAGTTTAAATAATAACAATAATAATAATATAGTAAGTATACCAGTGTTGCATACGATAAACGAACAAATTAATACCTGTACTTTGTCTGTAAAATTGAGTGTCGTTATGTGCGCGACAAAAAAAATTTGTCGTAACATCAGGACAATATTTAACACCGTAACTGCCTCATTGATGGACTATGGATAAAGAACACATCAAGGTACTTGCGCTATTTTTTTATTGTTGAACTCTTACGTTTTCTCGCGAATTGATGAAACTTTATTTTTGTTATAACAACCTTGCTGAATTTTTATTTGTTTCAATAAAGTAAGAATTATGTTTAATTACTAGATTTTCTTTACCAATCTCTATCGCTCTTATAAAGTAATCACGCATAAAAGTAGACTACGGTAAGTAGGTACAAATATTTCAAATAACCGGCATTCTTAGTTTAATATTTTTTTATAAAGTAAACATATAATATGATATTTTCTTTTTAATTATGGCGCCCCCGAGCAATTGAGTTTCAATTTTGTTTAACATCTATAAAGAATCCACACCCCTAGGTCTCTGAAGACTTAGTAGCTACCGAGGTATATCAAAAAGTTAAGTAGCATTGGGGCATACTTAGTGCCGGCTACAACGCAGACACACTGTATAAGGTGTTATAAAAATGATAAACTGAAGCTGATAAGTTACAATGTACCGTGATAGTCGTGACGTCAAATCAATGTTGGCTACTCTGAAAATGTTTCCAAACAAAGCAGAAATTTACACATGGTGTTTGTTTTCGTTTTTATAATTGGAATATCTTGCTTGTAGGATGCTTAATTTTTACAAAATGGTAATGTGTTGGGTACTCGTGATTGTAATCAATGCTCATAGTATATTTCTCATTCTCACCACATTTCCAAATAGGACTGGTTAAAAACCTGAAGAAACACAGTAAGTACTATGTAGTGTGTTAATCCTTGATTTTGTGTAAGGACATTTATAAAATTAAAAGCAACATGATTGATATGACTAACAAACATTGTGTCTTTAGAAAAAACTTGCAGATGATTGTTAAAACAAAATAAAATTAAAAATGATTAAATCCACGAGGAAAAATTTCCTGTAGTTGGCTGTATACCATTACAAAAACATAAAATCCTTTATAAAAGGTATATTTGTTAAAATCCCTATACAGGGCTACATCAAAGACAGAACTAGTTTTCGATCGGTTGACCGATCATCATCAGTGCAATCCTAAAATGTGTACAACCAGATAAAATGATGCAAAGTATTTAAAATGTTGACTAAGGTTATAAAAAGTTATAGGTTATACTCACTTAGAATCTACATGCAAGCCACCAAAGTAAAAATAACAGGGTAAAAACCCTTTACAATTGATCCGTCATCGGAACATATTATGACAAAGATGTGAATTATAACATGGATGATTAAGATATCCAATGTTTTTCGCCCGAGGTACCAATGAGCTCTATCTGACAAGTTCACATCATGACTGTACGGAAGCAAGTGATTTTGATAACGGAAATTCTGAATGGTGACATGACAGGAATGACAGTTCCACAGGAAGTTATACTTATATAAAATACCACAAAACAACAGGGAAATTATAACTTCCTGTGGAACTGTCATTCCTGTCATGTCACCATTCAGAATTTCCGTTATCAAAATCACTTGCTTCCGTACAGTCATGATGTGAACTTGTCAGATAGAGCTCATTGGTACCTCGGGCGAAAAACATTGGATATCTTAATCATCCATGTTATAATTCACATCTTTGTCATATGTTCCGATGACGGATCAATTGTAAAGGGTTTTTACCCTGTTATTTTTACTTTGGTGGCTTGCATGTAGATTCTAAGTGAGTATAACCTATAACTTTTTATAACCTTAGTCAACATTTTAAATACTTTGCATCATTTTATCTGGTTGTACACATTTTAGGATTGCACTGATGATGATCGGTCAACCGATCGAAAACTAGTTCTGTCTTTGATGTAGCCCTGTATAGGGATTTTAACAAATATACCTTTTATAAAGGATTTTATGTTAAAAATGATTACACAAATCACGTGTATAATCAATTAAGAGTTGCTTTGTTTGGTATTTTTATATCAATATTTGGAAACTTTTTTGACGTTTTGACGTCACACTATCAAGGTCCAATTATAAAAAAAGTAAATAGTTATGTTACTGCTGCTACAGAGAAGTGTAAACAGTTGTGTTGTTGGCCATAGAGATAACCAGGAGGTTGTTCATATGGTCACAGGTGTACTCATCATACGCAATAATATAATATATCATCCCCATACGTACGTTTCGGTCTCTCCTAAACATAAGCTTTCTTTAATTTTTCATTTTACTCATATTTTGAGTACAGGAACCAATTTTGCTTGGAATTTTTCCTAGACGAATACTCGTAGACAGAATGTGACTGCATATTGTAGAGTCCCTTTCGTTTCCTTTATTCGTCGTCTTCTTGCCTTATAAATTGTAAAAGGCAGAGATTAATAATATACCCAGAAATTGGTTACATGTGAATTTTCAGATACATTTTTTACATCTGGGACTTCTCATTTCTCTACCCTACCTTTGTTTCGGATTTAAATTAAAATTAAAGTAAACAAGTACTATGTGTATAAATATTTATTCAAAACGAACTTATATACATTAGGGTGGTGCGAAAAAAGTCAAGTTGATAATTCCCTGTCGCTATAGTGCGGAAAACAAAAGAAAAACAAAAAAAAATTATTCAAATCGGACTTTATCTTCCGATCCCGCAACAGGCCTAAAGATTATGAAAAAAATGAAATTTTACCTTTTTTCCAAAAATTTTTATTTATCCTTGGTGTACGTTTTATTTATCGCTATAGTAAAATTTATTTACAGTTTGCATGGTAGAGTAATAAAAAAAATACGTTTACGCATTTAACGAATATCTTCTGATCCCGCAAGGTCAATCAAAATCTATAAAAATTTGAAATTTTTGATGATTTTGATAAATTAAAAAACATTTAGTTATCTCATTTTTCTGTTACATTGTGAAGCTCTTCGCTTGTTTAGATAATGTATGACAATATTTAAACAACCCAGAACTCAAAACGAGGGGGTGGTTGCAGTTCTAGCTCCACACGCACCCCTCTCTCCAACCAACCAATGAGTGTGTGTTTTTTACATTATTTACATATGTACATTTCTTTTTCATATGTTTGTGTCCAGCTCTTAAACATCAACTTTGTATTGTGACTTCTTGGTAAAATCTGGCAGCATGGACCTTGATTTAAATGTTTTCCTGATGAATCCATCTGTTGATTGGGGCCCACATACATTAGCATTAGACGATGCTTCCGTGAGCAACTTTAGGCACCGCTCGTCAGCTTGCATGTGGCAGGGGTAGATTTGTACATTCAAGTCTGGCATGTCTCCCGATGTAATGCAAGAAGTTATATCTTCATTTGAAATTCTTCGAAGAACTGGTGGAGAAGATAGTTTTGTAACATTCCAGTCTATTATTTCAGTGTAGTCCTGTGCTTGAAAATTTAAAGTAGGAGGGATGAAATTTCTAATACTTTTACCCTTGGCTTTAGTCTGTCCGGCTTTTAACACTCTCCTTGGGCCTAGCTCTCTAATGTGTTTCCTTTTTCCCTACTACTTGAAATTTTGAAGCACAGGACTAAACTAAAAAATAGACTGGAATGTTGCAAAACTATCTTCTCCACCACTTCCTCGAACAGTTTCAAATGAAGATATAACTCCTTGTATTACATCGGGGGGGTCCGGTCCTGGAAATCGAAAGTGAACAACGTGAAAAATTTAGCTCTCATAAAAATCAAAAATTAAGTGGTATAAACAAATAATAAAATATTAAAAGTAAGATTAATAGTTAAAGGAAAGTGCAGTGTACGACACAACGCAAAAGCCTTCAGAAAAACTGTAAGTTAATGCATGCCTAGATTAATATTCATAAAATCAAAAATCCAGTACCTAATATTTAAGCATATTATAATCAAAAACTAAATAAAATAAACCAGGAACAAAAAAACTTGTCGAGAATAGATTAAGACCAGCCGTTTAGCAAAATTAAATATAAA
Source organism: Diabrotica virgifera virgifera (assembly GCF_917563875.1). NCBI lineage: Eukaryota > Metazoa > Arthropoda > Insecta > Coleoptera > Chrysomelidae > Diabrotica > Diabrotica virgifera. The sequence continues at coordinate 4,175,966 of NC_065448.1, read as the reverse complement.
AGTCAGGGACGGCTTTGGAAAATTTAATCAGGTGGAAGATAAATTAAATTAAAGTAGGTAGGTAGTGTTTTTCTCTGAACGGATAGGGTGGAAGACACTGCCTGACGCCAACTTTAAACAAAATAAGGTTACGGGTATAATCCCACTCGAATGAACAATAAAAGGAGCAAACCGGAGCATGATAATTCGTTTGACAAAGAGGAAGCATTTAAGAAAAGTAAGTCAACAATAAGAACACCACCCCAAAAAGAGGATAAGGAAAAGCAAGAAATGGATGAAATAAAGAACATATTAGCAGAACTGAAGCAGGAGATTAAAACAGAAATAAATAACTTAAAAACAGAAATGAAGGAAGAAAATAAGAAGACCAGAAGTGATATAAAAGAACTAAAAGAAGAAATAAAACAAAATAATGAAGAAATAAATATTATAAAACTAGAAATCCAAAAAATGAAAAATGAATGGACTAAGGAAAGACAAGATTTGATAGAAGAAAATGAATTGTTTAAAAAAGAAAATAAAAAGATAACAGAAGATATAAAAGAACTCCAACGAACAATAGAAATAATGGACAAAGACAAAAAGGAAAAATAATTTAATTATTAGTGGGTTAGAAATTGATACTGACGATTCAGCAACACTGAAAGAAAGAGCAACAAATATGATTGGAAAACATTTAGGTGTAAATATTAATATTAAAAGAGCATGTAAGATTGGAATAAGAACATGCTTAATAGAACTAGGAAACGAAACAGAAAAAACAGCCATTCTACGAAATAGGAACAAACTAAAGAATGTTGAACCCAAGAAAATATGGATAACAGAGGACCTTACAAAAAAAGAGAGAGAAAAAATGAAATCTCTAAGAGACAAAGCAAGGGAAATGAGAGATAAAGGAAGAACAGTGAAAATTGGGTACAACAAAATTACAGTGGATGGTAAGGAATGGAGATGGAACTACAATGAGGAAAAGGTAGTGGAGGTAGCGAGTCCAAAAAACTAGCAGAGCGACAGAGAAGAGACGAAGTAGATGCCAGACAAGGATCAGAAAACAAGGAAATTACGAATACACTGGACAATGAAAATAAAAGTATAGACTCGATTAGTGATAAGATTAGGTTTAGGAGTTCAAATGTTAAACATAATAATAGAAATAGGATGGGTGATGGAAATATTGGTAGTATAGGTAGTATAAATAGTAGTAGTAGTAGTAATAACAATAATGGAAAATCAAATACTAGTTTTGTAAATGAAGAATCAGAACAAATAGGAATAGCAACATGGAACGTGACCTCTCTAAATGGAAAGGAAATAGAAATAACTGAAGAAATGGAAAAAATGGGTATCCAAATAATGGGAATAAGTGAAACAAAAAAGGTAGGAGGAGGGCACATAAATCTAAATGAGGAATATAGTCTTTATTATTCAGGAGTACCGCAGGGACAAAGAGCAAAGGAAGGAGTTGGTATAATAGTAAATAAGAGACTAGAACCAAGAATAACACACTATGAAACATTATCATCTAGAATTATAACAATCCAAATGGACCTAAAAGACAAAATAGGATTCATACAATTATATGGACCAACTGAAGGCAGAGATGAAGAAACGATGACAGAATTCTACAATGAACTCCAAAGAGCACTAGACAAATTAAGAGAATCGAGAGAGAAAATCATAATTTTAGGAGATTGGAATTCAAGAGTGGGCAAGGATGTCAACAAAGGATTAGGATGCATTGGAAAATACGGAGAGGAATGTTTGAACAGGAATGGTGTCAAAATGCTAGATTTCTGCCAAGCAAATGACCTACTAATAGGAAACACATTTACAAACCAAAACATCGAAGACAAATATACGTTCGTGGCGGAAGAGAGAAGAGCGAAAAGTTTGATAGATTACATAGTTTATACGATAAACCTAGAAGATAAAATACATAACGTCTTAACTGAAAAGGAACCGGAACTAGCTACAGAGCACAGGATGGTTACTGCAAAACTCGAGGATGAAAAAATAAAGGAGGTGGAAAGAAAAGATTACCAAAGAGTAAAAGTAAATAAGCTCAAATTAGAACAGGTGCGAGAACATTACAAAAAAGAAACAAATAGAAGATTAAGACAACTAGAAAACCAAAAAGGGCATGGACACTGGAAGAAAGATGGAACGCCTTCAAAGTAGTCATAAAGTCTACAGCAACAGAAATATGTGGAATCAGAAAACATAACAAACTCCATAAAAGAACGAGATGGTGGAACAATGAAGTTAAAACAGCAGTGAAGAAAAAGAAAATAGCATGGAAAAAATACATTGAGACCGAACTGGAAGAGGATAAAGAAGAATACAAAAGGCTGAGACGATTAGCGAAAAACACCATAAAACAAGTAAAAACAAAAACGTGGGAAGAGTTTGGAGAAGAATTACAACAAAACTATGTAACAAATAATAGAAGCTTCTGGACAACAATCAGACATATGAAGAAAGGAAAACATAAAGAAATAATAGCCGTAAGGGATACAACAAACCAAATCCAAACAACTCCAGAACAAATAGCTAAAGTATGGAAAGAATACTATGAAAACAAATTTAGAAATGCAATAATAGATGATAGAAATGAAACATATCAAGATAACGAGAACAAAGAATTAGAGCAAATAAATAGAGAAGAAGTAATATTGGAAGTATCAAACGTAAAAATAGGTAAAGCTGGAGGGGATGATGACATAGACCCGGAAATGGTCAAGTACATGGGAGAAGAAGGGATAAACTGGTTGTTGAAAATATACAAAGAGGCATGGGAAAAGCAGCAAATCCCAAAAGACTGGCAAAGTAACCTTATAGTACCAATATACAAAAAGGGAGAACACGTCAACTGCGAAAATTATAGAGCAATATGTTTATCATCGGTATGTTTTAAAATATACACGAAAATAGTAGAGAAGAGGCTAAGACAAGAGGTAGAAAAAGAACTGGGAGAAGAACAAGCAGCGTTTAGACCAGAAAGACAGACAAACGATAACATTTACATCATTAGAAATATAATAGAAAGAAGTATTGACTCGGGGGGAAAGCTCATTCTAGCATTCATAGATCTAAGGGCAGCATTCGACTCTATAGAAAGACAAATTATATGGAAATGCTTGCAGAACATGAAAGTACCAAGTACACTGATAAAAATAATTGAAAATATATACGGAGTAGTAAAAGGACGTGTACAGATAGCAGGAGAAAGATCTGAAGAATTCAATTGGGAAAGAGGTATCAAGCAAGGAGACAGTCTTAGTCCGCTACTATTCATAATAGTCATGAATGAATTGACTAGAAATACTGGAGAAAGAACGAACCAAATACAGACAACAATAGGATACCAAAGATTACAGCCAATAAAAATAGAAGCCCTATTGTATGCGGATGACATAGTCCTTATAGCAGATTCCGTGACAAAAATGCAAAAACTCATAAATATATGGACAGAAGAAATAGAGAAATTAAAAATGGAAATAAACATCGAGAAAAGTAAAATAATGGTCATCGGCGAAAAGGAAGAAAATGAAGTAATTATAAAATGCAAAAATACTCAACTGGAAATAGTTACAGCATATGATTATCTTGGAAGTATTATTACCAATGATGGGAAAATAGACCTCGAAATAACAAACAGAACTAAAAAATCAAATAAACTGTACTACGCACTAGCGCCAATTCTGAGGAAAAAAGAATTGTCCCACGAAACAAAAATTAAAATATATAATACGATTGTGATACCGACGATACTGTATACAAGCGAAAATTGGACTTTACAGAAAAAGCATAATAGTAGGATAAATGCAATTGAGATGAGACATTTACGTGCTATAGCCGGAAAGACCAAATGGGATAGAATAAGAAATGAGACAATAAGAGGGATAACTAAACAGGAACCAATAATGAATAAAATAATAAAGAGGCAATTAAACTAGTATGGACATCTGATGAGAATGAAACCTAGTAGACTAGCAAGGAAAATTCACGAAACAAGGAATATTACAAAAAAGAAAAAAGGCAGGCCGAAGAAAAAATGGATACAGCAAATAGTAGAAGCAGGAAAAATCAAACAGAAAACGCTAGAAGAAATGAAACTAATAGCACAGGACCGAAAAGAATGGAAGAGATGGGTGAATATGTAGCTAAATTAAACCCAAATCCGACACCTGAAAGGGTATAAGGAAGGGGAGAAAGAAAGAAAGTATTACATCGGGCGACATGTCAGACTGGAATGTACAAAACTATCCCTGCCACAAGCAAGCTGATGAGCGGTGTCTAAAGTTGGCCACGGATGCATCGTCTAATGCTAATGTATGTGGGCCTCAATCAAGAAGAGATGGATGCATCAGGACAACACTTAAATCAAGGTCCATGCTGCCAGATTTTACCAAGAAATCACAATGCAAAGTTGGTGTTTGAGAGCTGGACACAAACAGATGAAAAAAATGTACATATGTAAATAATGTAAAAAACATACACTCATTGGTTGGTTGGAGAGAAGGGTGCGTGTGGAGCTATAAGTGCAACCACCCTCTCGTTTTGAGATCTGGGTTGTTTAAATATTCTCATACAATATCTAAACAAGCGTAGAGCTTCACAATGTAACAAAAAAATGGGATAACTAAATGTTTTTTAAATTTTCAAAATCATCAAAAATTTCAAATTTTTATAGATTTTGATTGACCTTGCGTAATCGGAAAATATCCGTTAAATGCGTAAAACAATTTTTTTTTAGTACTCAACCATGCAAAGTGTAAATAAATTTTACTATAGCGTTAAATAAAACGTACTCGAAGGATAAATAAAAATTTTTGAAAAAAAAAAGGTAAAATTTCATTTTTTTCATAATTTTTAGGCCTGTTGCGGGATCGGAAGATAAAGTCCGATTTGAATAATTTTTTTTTGTTTTTCTTGTAATTACCAATCGCAACTTTTTCGCACTATAGCGATACGGAATGATCAACTTAACTTTTTTCGCACCACCCTAATATACATGTTTTGCTGCGATATTAGGCGAGAATAATAAATAACAATTTGGTACAATAACTTATATAAATTTCTTCATAATTCATATTCATATCAAGCGGGTAAAAATGCCATACCTGGGTTACGAATTTTCATTAGAAATTAAAAAAATATGTTGTGTTAACATTTTTTGTTTTTACGGAATGGATATGCTGGATGCTCTTCGATCCTACAACAAAAAATATTGTTAAAATTCTTCAAAAATTTATCATTAGTTATCTTCCATTTTTTATGAATTTGTATTATTCTAAATTCTTATTTAATATCACTGTTGATACAACTTATCATTAAACTATGCTTTAATTATCATTAAAAGCTACTGAGGACTGGAACGGTCGTGTCACTATCGGCGAGAAGAAGATTTGCAACTTGAGATATGCAGATGATACAACCGTTCTCGCTAGTTCCGAGGTTGAACTGATTCGCGATTCGCCTGCTAGGACGTAACTGGGTCTTAAATAAACGTAAAAGTAACGATGGGTCTTACATAAACAGAGACAAATCCAGAATGATGATAAATGACAGAGCTAAACCACAATCAAAATCATCTAGCAATGATAAACAATATCGCTGTTGTAGATAAGTTTGTGTATCTGGGCTATTTAATAACTAACAAGAGGGCTGTGATGAAGAAGTAAAACCCTGGTCAGTAAACCTCGAAAAGCTCTATGGCAAAATTAACACAAATTTGAAAAAGCCATGAAATAACTATCGATACAAAAATGAGACTACTAAGACGTCTAATTTTTCTAGTTTTCACTTATGCATCGGAATGCGATGCATAAGTGATGCTCTCCCGATACAGAAGGATAAGAAGATTATAGAAGTATTTGAGATGTACTACTGGACACGAATGCTGAGAATACCATAGGTGGCTCGAAGAACAAATACATCTATACTGAACCCGGTAAATTAAAGAAAACACTTCTTTTTCTTCAGCCTTCAGTAATCCAACTTTGGACATAGGCCTCCTCCAATTCAATCCAGTGTTGTCTATTTTTTGCGCCACCTGTTTCCAGTAGTGTCTTCCAAACTTCTTTATGTCATCAGCCCATCTCATTTGTGGCCTTCCTCTGCTTCTTCTTTCTAACCACGCTCTACATTGTTGTATTTCGTGATTCCATATTTTATCCTTCAGTCGGGTATTGTGTCCTGCGAAGCTCCATTTTAATTTGGCAGCATGTTCTCCTGCGTCTTTTACTTTGGTTTTGCTTCTAATCCATGTATTTGTTTTTTTTTATCTATGAGCCTCACCCCGAGCATTGATCTTTCCATCGCTCTCTGTGCCTTGACTATTTTATCCATATTGGCCTTGGCGAGTCTCCACGTCTGTGAACCATTTCTAAGTATAGGAAGGAAACACTGGTCGTAAACTCTGGTTCTCAAATATTGTTCTGTTTTAGTGTTTTTCAAGATCCAACTCAGTTTTCCAAATCCTGCCCACGCTAACCTTATTCTTCAGGTAATTTCGGCAGTTTGATTTTCTTTGTTAACTTTCATTATCTGTCCCAAGTAGATGTATTCGCTCAGAGTTGTAACCAGGATGATCCTAAGGGGGGGGGGGATTACATCTACTTGAAGGTCACTGGGGGGTATGGAATAATAATGGTGTTAAGCGTATAGAGCTCAAAGTACATCCAAAAGTGGGGGTTATAACCCCCAAAACCACCCCTGGTTACGCCTATGTATTCGCTTACTGTTTCTAAATCTATGTCATTCAACGTTATTTTTGTAATGTTCGGTGTATTCGTCATTACTTTTGTTTTTTCCAAGTTCATCTTAAGACCTACTTTTTCCGAAGTTTGAAATAGTTGACTCAGTTTTCTTCCATTATTATTTATTCCTTTATCTACCCAGTTAATATCTTTGAACACGTCTTCAAGTCCCAGTGTGAACAGCTTTAGTGAAATAACGTCTCCCTGGCGAACACCTCTGTTGATTGGTATAGCTTTGGTTTTCTCATCTATTTGTATTTTCATTGTAGCTTTCTTATAAATATTATGTATGAGCATTCTGTATCGAGAATCTATCCTGCAGTTGTTCATAGCTCTCTATTGCCCAAAGTTCTATGGAGTCGAATGCCTTTTCATAATCAACGAAGCCAATGTATAAGTTCAAGTGATATTCATTGGCTTTCTCTATTAGCGTTCTGACTGTAAGAAGATGATCCGCTGTACTGTAACCCTTCCGGAATCCTGACTGCTCTACCGGTTGATAGCTGTCAAGCTTCGACGATAACCTATTAGTTATTACTCTCATAAACAGTTTGTACATTTGGAACAGCAGGGAAATTGGCCCATAGTTCGTCAGATATCCCCTGTTTCCTTTTTTGAAGAGAATTATTGTCAAACTTTCTTTCCAATCATCTGGGACTTCCCCTTTGTGAAGGCATTCGTTGAAAAGATTTTCAATTCTTCGAGAATAATTTCACTTCCCTCCTTCAACATTTCAGCAAGTATTCCGTCTGGGCCCGGAGCCTTATTGTTCTTTAGTTGTGCCATAACTTGTTTTATTTCGAAGGACTCTATATTAGGGAGTACTTGGAAACAACTAATGGCTTTATGATATCACGATACCTGCATCAGATAAACGACTAAGGAGAAAAAGTTTAGAACTTATTTTACTGTATAAGAAAGAATTTAAGTTGTGTATGCACTTACAAGGGTAAGAAATGAGAGAAACATATTAAAAATGACATAGCAATATTAATTGCCTGAAATACCGTCACCAAGAATTTAAAAGATTGTTATTAGTGAGAAAAATATAATTTATTTGACATCAAGCAGAAAATATAATACGTACTTTGGAAAGAACTTCCAATCACAAATGCGAGCTTCTTCCCCAATATCGAGAGTTTCAAGTTTCTTCATTTCTTGATCACTTAAACAGAAATCGAACAAATCGAAATTGGATTTTAGCCTTTCGGGTGTCGTACTTTTTGGAATGACAGCCAGATTTCTTTGTATCAAGAATCTTAATGCTACTTGAGCGTTACTTTTGCAGTGTTTTTTGGCGATTTCAGCAACCACAGGGTTTGTTAATACGTTCACCAAATTCCTTTCTCTTAAATGATACAAAAATAAATTTTAATTGTTTAAAAACATTAGAGACCCGACGATTTCTTACGTTTGAAATCAATTCAGGAAAATGCTACTTTTCCAAACAACTTACTTTAGACCTAAGTGCTTCAAAAATGTGTTAAAATGGGGAGATCCAAGGGGGGAGTACGCCGTTACGCCAATTCCGTTCTGATGGCAGAACTGTACTAATTCTGGTTGTTGCAAGAACACGTGGTTCTCTATTTGAAGATTGGCTGGTTTAATCTTACAGAATTTTAATATATTGTCAATTTGACTAATGCTAAAATTACTTATGCCAATAGTTTTGGTTCTACCGGCTTCTACTTGTTTTTCCATTGCCTGTAATATCAAGAAAGTGTTAAGTAAAAGCCTAATGTGACACATCTTTGATTTGTAAGGTTTATTTTGTACTGTGAAGAAGTGAGTGAAGAAATCAAAACATAATAAGGGAAAATGTAACTGCCTGAAAGAAACACTTATAGAAAGTGATACGAAGGAATTTATTACAATGAGAAACATAGTAAAAAGAGCAGTCAAATTGGAAAAAAGGAAGCTGGGAAAAATTTGAAGGTAACTTGAATAAAGGATATAAAATAAACAACAGACAATTCTGGACTCGCATAAAGAAGTTATAAGGCATCAAAATAAAAGAAATAAGAAGAATAAAAGACAAAAACACCCAACTAAACATGAAGAAAATAGAAATACCTACTAGAAACTTGGATAGAACATTACACAGAAATATGTGCGATGAACTGGCAGAAGAATAGTTAGAGGAAGACGAAGTAGTAGAAAGTTGACTGGAGATAACAAGAAAGGAAATAAACGAAGCGTTAAATAGAATCAAAATATGAAAAGCATGTGGGGAGGACGAAATATCGTCAGAAATGATAAAGTATCTAGGGGCAAAGGGTAATGAATGGCTATGGATAATTGGCAAAGAAGCTTGGAAGAAGCAAAATATGTCTGAGGAATGGAAAAATAATTTAATCGTGCCAATATACAAAAAGGAGAGGAAACCCAATGTGAAAACTGCAGAACAATATTATAGTCCAATTAAGCTATAAACTGTGTACATAGATAATAGAAAAAAGACTTAGTGAGCACGTTGAATCAAAACTGATTCAAATCATCAGAAACAAAGACAAAGTAGAAACCTACCACTGAGTACTAACCAGAAGCAAATGTTCCTGGTTTGGACATATTAATACAATGAAACCAGAAAGAATAAAAGGCAAATATTAGAGAAGGAGAAGACCCTGAAGGAAATGGGATTATCAGATCAAATAAATAGGAAGGAATAAAGGGAAAAGAAAAGAAAGAAAAATTAAAGAAATATAAATGCGTGGAAAAATGCGAAAAAGAAGAACCATATTTCCAATCCGACGCCTGAGAGGGTAACGTTAAGTTACATAAGATAATAATAAGAAGAAGAAGTATATACTTTGCATGATTTCTTCTATTTATAATTCAAATGTTCTGTGACTAAAGAAGATTTTATGAATGAAGATGTGTGTAAAGAACTTTGATTGGTGTGGAAAAAAGTATAAGAAATATTAAATAATACTATTACAATATACCTGCCATATTCCTTTGTGATCTGCCTTTTCATATACTACTTCCTTAGTAGATTCAGTCTTTCCATACGGAAAATGTATCAAGTATAAGTCAAGGCAGTCTAGACAAAGTTTTTCAAGAGACTGACACAAATATTTTTCGACCCTGTCACGATGGATTCCTTGGATTGGAAGTTTGGTGACGATAAAAAGATCATCTCTTTTTAGTTTTTCAGAACATATCCATTGATTTATAATTTTGCCAATAATGTGTTCGTTATCATAGAATGCTGCTGTATCAATATGTCGGTAACCTATGTCCAAGGCTTGGTTCAGAGCAGCTTCAAATTCTTTCGGGTCATTAGCCTAAAAATATATTGTTTTTATAGAAATGTAGAGAATACGAGTAGAGTATCCCGAATGAAGTACGTGCCTCCTAGTGGCGGGATACGGGCAACAATACATTGGCTTATAGGGCAGTCCTTACAGTAGGGATCCTGGCCTATACAGAAAAATGCAGGCGGGTGTGGGGTAATACTGCACTTTGGTTGCATTGGTGGTGTATTGGCTAAACGTGCAGGACAGGGCAGGGTATGGTGCTGATAGAAAAGGCATTCAGGCATCAAATATCCAAAAATCTTTTCAGGCCATAATAATGAAAAGACCTTCTCCAAACGAAATAAAAAACTTATACTGAAATGATGGCATCTCCTGAGGTAAAATGTTCCGGAAGTAAAATGAGCCTCCATTCGGATCTCCGGGTGAGGACTATCTCAGGGGGAACACCATTACAGGTTAGAAAAATCAGGATAGGGTCTTGGAATCTTGGTAGTCTTACAGGTAAGAGTCTGGAGTTAGTGGATGCGCTCAAACGAAGAAGAGTTCAAATTGCTTGTATTCAAGAAACTAGGTGGAAAGGACAAAGGGCGAAAGAACTAGGTGATGGATATAAATTGTGGTATGTAGGGAGTAGTAACACTAGAAATGGAGTTGGTATAATTGCTGATAGTGAAATGAAAGATAACGTAGTAGAAGTTGTAAGAACGAGTGATAGAATGATGTCAGTGAAATTTGTAATTGATAAAGAGGTATTGAATGTTGTGTGTGTGTATGCTCCTCAAACAGGTCTGGGTGAGAATGAAAGAAGAGCTTTCTATGATCAATTGGGAGACATACTGAGTGATATTCCAGCGGAGGAGAAAGTTATAATAGGAGGTGATTTCAATGCACATGTGGGCCAAGCCAAGACAGGATATGAAACAATACATGGGGGATTAGGCTTTGGAACTAGAAATGAAGCTGGAGATGACATGCTAGAATTAGCAACAGCATTGGATATGGCGATTGTTAACACATTCTTTAAAAAGAGAGAAACTCAACTTATTACCTACAAAAGTGGACAACATCAATCCCAAATAGACTACTTCATGATAAGGAAAGAAGACATACGTGAATGCAAGGACTGCAAGGTAATAGTTAGTGAGACAGTAAGCCAACAACATAAGCTGCTTGTTCTGGACATCGAAGTAAAAAGCGAAACTAAACAGAAATATCGGAGAGGACCACAAAAAATCAAGTGGTGGATGCTAAAAGATGAGAAGGAAGGTCTATTCAGGGAAAGAATAGTAGAAAAAATATGTTGGAACATGAAAGGAAGCCCTAACACAATTTGGAGAAAAATGGCCAATATTATTAGAGAGACGGCTATTGAAATACTTGGGAAAACGTCAGGAAAGAAGTTTGAAGATAAAGAGACTTGGTGGTGGTCAAATGAAGTACAAGGAAAAATAAAAGAGAAGAGAAAATTATATAAAAAGTGGCAAGAAACCAGATCGGACATAGATCTTCAAAACTATATGGTCGCCAAAAAGGAAGCGAAAGTAGCAGTAGCAAAAGCTAAAGCAGAAGCGTATTCAAACCTATACGATCAACTTGATACCAGGGAAGGCGAAACGAAGATATATAAAATAGCCAAACAGAGAGCAAAGAAAGCAAAAGATTTTAATCAGATTAGATGTATCCGAGATGAAAATAATAAAATACTAGTTCACGAAAGGGATGTCAAAAAGAGATGGAGAAAGTACTTTGACAGCTTATTAAATGAAGAATTTGACAGACAGCCTGTAGAGTCAACGGAGACAGTAGCAGCAATGGTCACCAAAATAACCAATGAGGAAGTGGCTCAAGCGCTTCAAAAAATAAAGAAAGGAAAAGCGGTAGGACCAGATGATATTCCTGGGGAAGTATGGAGAGCATTGGGAGAGACAGGAACAAGGTGGCTAGCAGGTCTATTTAATAGAATTATGGAAGTTGGACAAATGCCAGACGAATGGAGAAGCAGTATACTGGTACCTGTTTACAAAAACAAGGGAGATATACAACAATGTACAAACTACAGGGCTATAAAACTGCTTAGCCACACCATGAAAATATGGGAAAGAGTAATTGATAGACGGATACGTGAAGAGACCGAAATATCCGAGAATCAATTTGGCTTTATGCAGGGTAGATCAACAACAGATGCAATTTTCACTATAAGGCAGTTGATGGAAAAATACAGGAGTAAAGAAACAAACGCTCATATGGTATTCATTGATCTTGAGAAAGCATATGATAGAGTTCCTCGAGAGATTCTGTGGTGGGCACTCAATAAGAAAGGAGTCCCTGGTGAATATGTAAAGATTGTGAGGGATATGTATGAGGGAGTAACGACTAGTGTTAGGACAGGTGTGGGAGAGACTGATAAATTTCATGTGAAAGTAGGATTGCATCAAGGTTCTGTGCTTAGTCCGTATTTATTCTCATTAGTTTTGGACCAGATAACAGCGAAAATACAGGGTAACATTCCATGGTGCTTAATGTATGCTGATGATGTCGTGTTAGTAGGAAATAGTGAAAGAGACTTAGAACAAAAACTGGAACAGTGGAGACAAGCTCTGGAGGAAAAAGGTTTAAAACTTAGTAGGACAAAAACAGAGTATTTGGAATGTTCATTTAAAGATGGAGCTACTACAAATAAAATGGTATCTTTGGATGGTGAAATGATTGTAAAAAGCAATAGCTTTAAGTACCTAGGATCGGTATTACAGAGTAATGGAGAAATAGATGGAGATGCATGCAGTAGAATTAGGGCTGGATGGATGAAGTGGAAAGAAGCGAGTGGTGTGTTGTGTGACAGAAAAATTCCAATGAAGCTGAAGGGAAAATTCTATAAAACAGCCATAAGACCAGCTATGATGTACGGAACTGAATGTTGGGCAGTGAAAAAGAAAGAGGAACAGCGAATGCATGTGGCGGAAATGAGAATGCTTAGATGGATGAGTGGAGTGACAAAGAAGGATAAAATTAGAAATGAGTATATTAGGGGAAGTCTAGGTGTGGCACCAATTGATGCCAAAATGAGAGAGCATAGGTTAAGATGGTTTGGTCATGTTCAACGTCGAGACGTTAACCACCCAATACGAAGAATAGCTGAAGTGCAGATTCCTGAAAGGAGTAGGAGAGGAAGACCAAAGAAGACCTGGGGGGAGACGATAAGGCAGGACATGTTGGTAAAGGGGATTAACATTGATATGGCCCAAGATAGAATTGTGTGGAGAAATGCAATTAGGGAAGCCGACCCCGCATAGGGATAAGGCAAAGAGAATGATGATGTAGAGAATACGAGTAGAATATAGAGGATATTTAGCTAACTAAGACATTCATGTACAAAAGCAAGTAAATCTGACAAGATATATACGAAGGATATCCATAGCTTTCACTGAATTCCTTCACTCAGCCGTTCTCTTCAGTTCTTTCTGTTTTGCCAGTCCCCTTTCTGTAGATTTCTTCTTTCCATTGCTTCGTCTACTTCATGTCTGAAAGATTTTCGGGATCTGCCTCTCTTCCTTCTTCATATCGGGCTCCACTCTGTCATTCTGTTTATTCAGCTTTTTTGTCTACTCTTCTGACATATCCGTACCAGGTTAATCTCTGCTGTTCTATGTAGTCTATTATATCTGAGTTCATTCCCATTCTTTTTTTAATCCCTATGTTATTTATTCTATCTATGTTTGTTACTCTGCAGCTTCTTCTTAGGAATTCCATCTGTGTTACTCTTATTTTGTTTTCGATTTTTTATTTTTTTATCCAATTTTCAAATTCATAAGTCAGGATACTTCTTGTCATGGTGTTATGTATTCTTTTTTGAAGTTATACTTCTTTACCGGCGATATGAGGGTGAATTTTTATATGTTAAAACCTATGATCCCGGCGCATGCGCATTATAACTTTGTTCTGATTGGATGTTCAAATGACATGTCAAAAATTATTCAATATAGCGGCTGTGGCACAGCTGTACGTAGTTTGATTATTTATGGTTGTTGCGTTTTGAAATTTGTGGGAAAAGAAACAAAGTTAGTTAATAGTAATACTGCCTTTTTAAATAGTTTTCATATACCTATATTTTTGGACTTTTGGACTATTTTGGACAAGGAAAACTCATTCTAATTTGGTAAGTAGTTTTTATTATAATCATATTGTAATTATACATTTGGATTAGGTTGAATACATACATTTATTTTCTCAAGAATGGGGATTTTAGAGAGAAATCCCAAATTAGGTCCGATTTTTATTTTTAAATTATGATTTTTTGGCGTAGATTTATTTATCTAGTAGGTATGTAATGCTTTGATTTACATACTTAATTTGATTACCAACAAAAGTTCTACCAATCTTCATCTGATATATTGTTTTCTTACTGTTTTGTTATATTTTAATATTTTCTTCCACAAAATTTAAACTACATAATTTAATTATATTCAAAACAACTGTCAAACAATAAAACGTTCAGTTACCCTATTTTTCCACATGACAAATAATGTGGGATTGGACGAGTGAGTCTAGGCTTCGATTACGAATCAAAGCGACCCGAAATTCACGGGTTCGATTCCCGATGCAAGTTTTTATTTTTTTATTTTTATGCATTTTATGATTGTAAGTATATTTGTTATATAATTTTTTTTTTTTCAGAAAATGCGTATTTAAAATTTTTGCCAACAATTATTATCGTTCAGAAATAATTTTTTCTTTGTGGCATTTTTCAATGTGTTTGTGTGCGTTTTATTCTTTTATTTTTTTAAATTTTTGGTATTGTCTTAAAAATCACATAATATGTAGTAGAAGTATAACTTCTTACGTGCGTACAAAGTACACACACATTAATTTTTTTTATACTGATGTTCTTGTCTCTTGTCTTTCCTATTCTATTTTTTATACAGTGAGCACGTAAAGGTTGAAATAGATTCATATTTCTCGAGAATGGACGATTTTGGAAAAAAATCCCGAAACAGGTCAATTTTTATTTTTAAATTGCGACTTTTTGGCATATATATCATACTAGTGACGTCACCCATCTGGGCGTGATGGCGTCATCTACGATTTTTTTAAAATGAGAATAGGGGTCTTGTGATAGCTCATTTGAAAGGTAATTCAATTCTCTATTGAGTAATGTAAACATTAACATAATTGTTTATACAGGGTGCACAAAAAAAATTTTTTTGAATTAAATTTATTGACATAAAAGGAAGAATGTGTGTAATTTATTTAATTTAAAATACATTTTACTCCTATCAGAAAACAGAAAATAATGTTTATTTGACAAATAAATATTGTCTTTTGCTTAAATTCAGTATTAAAGCAGCCACCCACCTTCCTCTTGACAGTTTGAACATTTAATTTAAGCGAAAAGCAATGATTATATTTCAAATAAACATTTTTTTTTCTGTTTTCTGAGAGCAGTAAAATGTATTTGAATTAAATAAATTACTTGTATTCTTCTCTTTATGTCAGTAAATTTATTCTAAAAAAATTTTTTTTGGACACCCTGTATAAATAATTATGTTAATGGTTATATTCCTGAATAGAGAATTGAATTACCTTTCAAGTGAGCTATCACACGACCCCTATTCCTATTTAAAAAAAATTATCGATGACGTCATCACGCCCAGATGGGTGACGTCACTAGTATGATATATATGCCAAAAAGTCGCAATTTAAAAATAAAAATTTACTTGTTTCGGGATTTTTTTCCAAAATCGTCCATTCTCAAGAAAATGAATTTATTCCAACCTTTACGTGCTCACTGTATATTTATTCCGGTGGTTATGTTGACGGAATTAATTGAAAACAATAAAAATAAATGTAACAAAACGAACGGTAAATATTTTATTTATTTTGATATCAAAAAGGTGTTTTGTTTAGTTCTCGAAATGGTATATTGTTAGCGACGACCATGGGTGTGTCTACCTCGTGCGGATGCTGGGAATGAACTGCCTCCTTCGAACCCCACTTATCATGTCGACTTATTTTGCGGTTTTAGATAATGACCAGAAAAGCCATAAATTCTGCCTCTGCGTTTTCAGGATGAGAAACTTTTATGGATTTTAAGAAATTGACATGACGAGTGTGGCACTCTGGGGGCATCGTAATCAATTAAGTGTTTCTTTGAAAGAAACATTAATCTTGTACAATCTGTTTAGGATAACATTTCGTTTCGTAAAATGTGCCCCTCTTAGCATCTGCTCTGTATTTACATGTGAATTTTGAATGACAAATGTTGTTTCGATTTTGAGAAAAAATAATTAAAAATTAAGAAAATAAAATTAACAGAAGTAGTAATTATAGCGTATCGCTATATATTCTTCAGTTATTCCTTTATTTGATATTACGAAACCTACATAAATACTTGTACTTGTCTATTCCTTTAATTTGTTACCTGCGTCTATTTTCAGATGTTTTTGTGTATTCTATGTATTTCTGTATTCTCTGTTGTATTTAGGTATTTAGTTTTCTTTAGGTTTATTTTCATTCCATTCTTTGTATATTCCTGTTCCAGTTTTCTCACCAAAAGGCTGTGGTCATCTTCATCTTGTGAGATCACTATTTGGTCATCAGCAAAACTGAGTGTATATAGGTATTCGTTTCTTATTGGTACGCCCATTCCTTCGCACTTTCGTGTCCATGGTTTCAGGGTTTTTTTCCAGGAATATTTTGAATAGGATAGGAGATATGGAGCAGTCCTGTAGTTGTTCCTATGTCGTCTTAATTGAACTGCATATTCTATTGCCCGTTTTGATAGCTACTTTGTTATTTTTGTAGAGTGATTTAATGCTTTTATTAATATTCGTGAAACTTAGATGCCTTTCATTGCTTCCCATAGCTTGGTTCTAGGTATCGAGTCCTAGGCTTTCTTAAGATCTACAAAAGCTAGATGGACGGATCTGTTTTGGCCATTATTTTTTCTATTAGTTGATCGACCTTGTAGATGTGATATAAGAATGCTTTTCCCGCTGTGGATATAACCACAATGGTTTATAATTTTTTCAAAAAGTACCTATTTGTGATATAACAAAGATATGGTCAAATAAACAGCTACCAGCGGAGTGGAATAGTGGTATTATTGTACCATTACATAAAAAAGGGAATCAGTTAGAATGTGGAAACTACCGTGGAATCACGCTGCTGAATGCAGCATACAAAGTAATGTCCAACGTCATTTATGAAAGACTTAGACCACACGCTGAAAAAATAGTTGGCAGGTACCAAAGTGGCTTCTGTAGACAGAAGTCAACAATAGACCAGATATTTGTTCTGCGACAGATCCTTGAAAAAACAAGTGAACATAACATCGACACACATCATCTCTTCATAGACTTCGAAAGCGCATATGACAATATAAACCGAGAATTCTTAATAAAAGCAATGAAAGAATTTAATATACCAACACAACTAATAGAACTGATAAAAGAATCTCTAAAAGTAGAAAGTAAAATCCGGATACAAAACGAACTAACAAAAACAATAGATGTGAAAAAGGGACTACGCCAGGGAGACGCTCTATCATGCATCTTGTTCAACATTGTACTCGAGAAAATAATGAGGGACACAACAGTCAATACTCGAGGAACAATAATTAATAAAAGCGTGCAAATACTAGCATTTGCAGATGATGTTGACATAATCGCAAGATCAAGAAGACAATTGATAGAGGCATTCAATCAAATAGAACGAGCTGCACAAAATAGTGGCCTGAAAATCAACCAGAACAAAACAAAATATATGCAGGTAAGTAAAAACACAGAAATAAGGCAGCCACAAAATATAAAAATAGGAGAATACAACATTGAGGGGGTAAAAAACTTTACATACTTGGGATCCCTAGTCACATCTGATAATAACGTAGCAGAGGAAGTGAAGAGGCGAATATTTATTGCCAATAAAAGTAATCATGGCTTAATTCGGCAACTAAGATCAGACAACGTCGCAAGGAAAACAAAATGACAAATATACAAAACCATAATAAGACCGGTACTCACATACGGCTCAGAAACCTGGACACTCACTAAAAGAGAGGAAACATTGCTAGCCACCTTTGAAAGAAAAATCTTGCGACACATATATAAGGGCACAAAAGAAAATGGAATTTGGCGAAGAAGGTACAACTTTGAACTATACGAAATATACCAGGATCCAGATATCATAACATTCATTAAAATAGGACGGCTGCGTTGGATGGGACATGTAGAAAGAATGGAAGAAGGCGAAATACCAAACAAAATATTCAAACAGATGCCAGTAGGAAAAAGAACAGGAGGAAGACCGAAGCTGAGATATTTAGAACAAATAGAAAATGATATAAAAAACCTTAAAAATAAAAAACTGGAGAAAAAAAGCACGAAACAGATTAGAGTGGAGAAGAATCCTGGAACAGGCGAAGACCCAGAAAGGGCTGTCGAGCCAATGATGATGATGACCTATTTGTGATAATAGGGTATGACCTTTAGAATAGACTGGAGTAGTTGGTCCATTTAGGACCAAGTAGGAGTAATTTATTGACGAACAAAATAATCTGGCTTTGAGAAAAGATCATCATCATTCTTGCCTCTTTATTTGCATATCACTCTTTGCCTTTATCTCCATAAGCGGTAGGCGTCCATTACATTTCTTCAGAAGTTTCTTGAAACTGATCTTGATACATATAATATCAATCCTCTTTAACATGTCCTGCTTAAGCGTCTCTCCCCACGTCTTCTTTGGTTTCTTCTCCTCCTAAAAGTAAATAAACAAGCTATACTTACTTGCCAAGTACCTAACCCTACCATGGGCATCTGCAACCGACCACAAGGGATCGTTCGCATAGGTTTTCCCATTTTTTGAGAAAGACTTTGTCGTTCTACCTGTAAAAGTAAGCATAATTAATAACGACTAATATTGATACGATCGTTTTTTGATATTGCAAAGTTTACAAGATCTCGCCATTTAGCTATTTAGTAGGCTAAAAGAATACGAAGTGCATAAGAAACACCTATGAGTGGTCAGACATTTCTGAAGACATGTGGCTTAGAATGAAGAAGTTTGGTCTCTTACCAATCAGAGAGAGAGGGAGAGAGTAGAGTTTGGATAAGGTCAGATGAATAATTGAAGCTACCTTTGTGCATTATCAGAATTTTTGAGCCGGCTTAGTAATAGCTTGGTCTACTATTCGGAAATCCCTTTCACCCTATCATTAGGGAACCGATATCTCTGTATATCTATCATGCTGGTGGCGAACTCTTCGCTAGATATCTGGTCCAAAAGATAGGCCTTCCTTCAGTTTAGCCTTCGAGAGATCTGGAAACTTTTTAATGAACTATTTGAAACATTATTTGTCGTTTGGGAGAGATTTAACAAATTGTTTCATAAATCGTAGCTTTATATAAAGAAGATTAAGGAGAATTTTTCCCGTGGTACCAAGTTTTCCTGTACCCCCATTGTTTTGTCCAACGGTAAATTTTCTTTGCTCCTAACTCTTAGCTGAGCAGTGATTTTTTTGTTCTATTAATGTCACATAAACAAGGAAATTTGGTCTATTCAGTTGAGTTTTTGGAGAATTACTGCCAAGTTTCCAAATCGAGGAACATCGAATGCCTAAAAATTGAAGAGAAGCATAGAAACCACAATTGTTATGGAATAAAACTGTTTTTAATTTTGGTTTCGATAAGTAGATAAAGAGCCATTGGGTGATTTCATGCTGAATTTGGGCGGCATGAAATGAGCAGCAGTATGAAATACCGATTTTTCTGGCAAACTAAATTTTACAATACATGTACGGACCAATCAACAGAATCAGACACCAGAAAATCAGGATCATTAAAGGATGGACAGTCTGGAAAAGCATTGCTTGTTTCAGTTCAATACGGTTTTAGTGAACCGAAAGAAAAAATAAAGGATGTACTTTTTCCTGCATTGGTATTTATCCATGTTTTAATATATTAATAAAACATTTACCTGAGGCCAAAGTCTGCTAAAATGTCGTACCAACATCTCAAATGCTAACATCTTTTTATTTTTTTTATAATTTTTTGACTTTAAAAATGCGTTATGACATATAGACATAAGTTTGACTATCAGAATATTTCAATAAATTGCCACCTCTACATTAGACATGTCTTACAGTTGCTGTATGTTAGGAGGACAGGGTCCATATAAAAATACAGTGGGTGATCATATTATTAGAGCCACCTAGTAAAATTCAATGTTTTAGAGGAAGGGTATATAATTGAGCTGGATCATATATTAATGGATTTGTTTCCATTTGGCTGTCTTGTTACATTTTATGAAAGTTCAATATAGTCGGAAAAATGAAAGAATGCCCATGAACGATCACATCAATCACTTATTTTGTATTTGCTGTCTTTTTATATAACAAACGTTTTTTTTATTTATAGAAAATGACAGCAAATACAAAATAAGTGATTGATTTGATCGTTCATGGGTATAGGGCTTTTCATCGACTGTCATTTGTTTCGAGCTTCTGTCATGTGTCACACAATATTAATATATTTACGCCATACGTCTTTGATTTGTATCATTCCAGATACCAATAACGTATGACGTAGATATATTAATATTATGTGACACTTGACAGAAGCTCGAAACAAATGACTGTGAATGAAAAGCCCTATTCTTTCATTTTCCCGACTTTAAATAGTCTGACAATAGTGGCAACACGCATGTGTGGCAATGCGTGACTTAGATGCCATTGTTTGTCAGTGCTGCCCAGCCTAGCTTGCAACTCGTGTGCCTATTATTTTGTATTCTTGGTTATTAGAGTTATAATAAACTTTGCGAGTTTCCATTGCTCTCTAGTGATATTTTGACAGGTCAGGTCTATACTATTTTTTGCGAATTTAGTCAAAATTGCGCGTTCGTTACACTAGTGGTACCAGAACATCATGGGAAATCCAAAGACATCTCACCAAGGAAAATAGCAGAAATAAAAACTTCAATATCCAATACTAATCACTCCAACAGAAACATAGGATCCATTTCTAAAGTTTCAAAGGCAACGTAAATAAATTTCAATAAAGAAAAATCTTACATACCATTATTAAACAAAAGTAAAATTTTCTGAGGTGGCTCTAATAATATGATCATTCACTGTATAGAGATAGAAGAGATATTTACTCTACAAGAGCATTCTATGTTGAGCATGCTCCGTTCCATAGCTCTCTTAGTCACTTGAAGTTTGTGGACTACGTTATTGTAAGGCCAGCCGCACACCAAAGAAACATGAAACGAAAAACATGAAACATGAAACTAAAAACATGTTTCATGAACCTAAAACACTGCTAAACAAATCTCAAAGTCCGCCTACCAATGAAACGAGTGTGATTCATGCTCATGACACATTTTTATTTTCGGAGAGTTTCACAAATGGGCGGACGTTTATTTGTTTAGCACTGTTTTATTTCCATGAAACGTAATTTACGTTTCATGTTTCTTTGGTGTGCGGCTGGGCTTAAAAGCCCATGTTCCAGTTCCATATTATGTCAGAAACGGCAATACGTACTGATCGAAAGTTTTAGTGATCGAAAGTATTTGGTAAGTTTGATTTAAACACTGTTTGTGGTCTATTTGGGATTTCAAGGTTTGAATTTTTGTCTATTAGATTTCTTTTTTCTGTCTTCACCACTACTGTATCTAATATTACGTTTCTGTTGTTGCATACGTAGTCTATTTCATTCTTTGTTGTCCCATTTGGGCTTTGCCAAATCCCTCTTCGCTTTTCTAGTTTTTTTAAAGACTGTATTGGTTATGTATAGGTTATTTTGTTTGCATGATTTACTATTTTTTCTCCTCTATTATTACTTTCTCCTAATCCATAGTATCCTATTAAAATTTAAATGGGTGCCGACAACGAATTGTCATTTCATCAACGAACGTGTCATTTCATGTTAGAGATCATAACAGCCATACTCCGGTATAAATATTTCATTATTTATACCGAGCAGACGGGCGTTTTGATTCAGATCGGTCTTCTTGCAAAGCCTCCCTTGATAACGGGTAAACCTAGAAACCGTTTATTTTCATTTTGTATTAAAATTTAATTTCGATTTTTTGTTTTCTTTTCCTTTTCTTTTTTTCTTCTGAAATCGTCCATTAAGATTATATTATATTTAGTCGAGAAATGAAACTGAAAAAGGGCAAAATCTCGCAATTTTTTCGTCCAGCATCGATTTGTACAAAAATTTGGGATTAGGCTCATTTTACCCTCTAGTTCATTTTCTATATTGAGCTGTTGTGCGCTTTTGGTTTTTTACGGGTGAAAACTACCCCTAATTGTAAAAAATTATAAAGTAACTTAATATTGTCAACATTTGGTTCTTATTAGTTACATAATGATTGTTTTATGCTTTAAGATATACTATCATAATATTTCAACCCTCAAACCCACCCTTGTTGGAGCTATATATAAAAAAATTACTTATCATAAAAGAATAATTTCGGCTTGCATCGATTTATACAAAAATTTGGGATTAGGATCATCTAACCCTGTACTTCATATTCTATATCATGCTTAAGGACGTTGATTATTTTTAGGGGTGTAAACTACCCCTTATGGTCAAAAATTATAAAAAAC
Source organism: Diabrotica virgifera virgifera (assembly GCF_917563875.1). Taxonomy (NCBI): domain Eukaryota; kingdom Metazoa; phylum Arthropoda; class Insecta; order Coleoptera; family Chrysomelidae; genus Diabrotica; species Diabrotica virgifera. The sequence continues at coordinate 4,153,344 of NC_065448.1, read as the reverse complement.
ATTGTAAACTTTATTATGGGTAAAATTTGGTTTTGATTGGTTAAATAATGATTGTTTTATGCTTTAAGATATAATATCATAATATTTCAACCCTTAAAAACCTCCCTTAATAACATTAAAATTTTTATAAGTAGATAATTTAAGATATAATAATAAGATATAATATCATAATATTTCAACCCTTAAAAACCTCCCTTAATAACATTAAAATTTTTATAAGTAGATAATTTAATAGATCTATACAGAAAAAAAAATAGAATTAGGAATTACAAAAACATTTATTTACACAAAATTACGAATTTACAAATATGTACAAATACAAATACAAATAGTTTTTTAGACATCTTCCAGTATTTATACGAACCGGTTCTGTGGTATTATACATACATTGAAAATGATCCATAAGCGGACTATTCGAATTTTTCGAAAAAAAATCGTTTTATAAACCTTCATTTTTGGCGATAAAAAGTTTTTTTAACAATAATTTTGTTGGATTTTTAAAGAGCTATAATACTGTGTAAACTAAATTACGTAAGATTCCTTAGTTTTTAATTGTGGTGAGTTTAAAGGGCTCGAATAAGGGGCTGTTTGCTGGTAAATAGAGGTTTTAAACAGCTACATCTCTTCATTCACTTTAGTGAAAATCTATGTAAAAGAGAATTTTATATATTAAAAAATCTACAATTTAGTTATTCATCATTTTTTCGTATCTCCAGTATTTTCGGAGATATTTTGAAGTAAAAGGTCAAAAAAACAAAATTGCAAAAAACCATTTTTTCTTTAAACACCAATTTTTCTAAAATTAGGCCTTTTAAATAGCTCAAACTTCTTGGGTGTATTGATAATTTAAATATAAAAGGAATTACAGAAAGGTGAAGACCAATTTTTAATTAGGAGGGTAGTTAAGGGGTGGTTTTCACTGATTTTTTCGTAGAGAAAAGCAGGTACCGACCTTTTTTTGATCATAAGTTCAGTGATCACTTTTCATGCTAGAAACTTTTTATTATTATTATTTGAAAGGACTAATTGTATACTTGAACAAATATAATTTAAGTGTTCCTCTAAAAATGCAAATTTTTCCGTTATTTGGCTATGAATATTTCGAATTATGCATTTGACGAAAAAAGATAACTTTTAACGTGCCGTATCTCGGTTTGTATTGGTCTTAAAGATATTATAGAAAAAGAACTTGGTTTGTGTTACTAAAATATACAATTTTGATATCTACAGTTTTTTTTGATAAAATGCACATTTTTCGAGGTATTCTCAAAAAAACCCTCTAAAAAAGTCGATTTTTGAAGTTATACTTCTTTACCGGCGATAGAGGGTAAATTTTTATATGGGAAAACCTAGCGACCGGGCGCATGCGCATTATAACTTTGTTCTGATCGGATGTTCAAATGACATGTTAAAAATTATTCAATATGGTGGCTGTGGCACAGCTGTAGTTAGATTATTTATGGTTGTTGCGTTTTAAAATTTGTGTGAAAAGAAACAACAAACAAAAGTTAGTTAATAGTTATACTGCCTTTTTAAATAGTTTTCATATACCTATATTTTTGGACTTTTGGACTATTTTGGACAAGGAAAACTCATTCTAATTTGGTAAGTACCTAGTTTTTAATATAATCATATTGTAATTATACATTTGGATTAGGTTGAAATACATACATTTATTTTCTCAAGAATGCGGATTTTAGAGAGAAATCCCAAATTAGGTTCGATTTTTATTTTTAAATTATGATTTTTTGGCGTAGATTTATTTATCTAGTAGGTATGTAATGCTTTGATTTACATACTTAATTTGATTACCAACAAAAGTTCTACCAATCTTCATCTAATATATTGTTTTCTTACTGTTTTGTTATATTTTTATATTTTCTTCCACAAAATTTAAACTACATAATTTTCAAAACAATTGTCAAACAGTAAAACGTTCAGTCACCGTATTTTTCCACATGATAAATGATGTGCGATTGGACGAGTGAGTCTACGCTTCGATTACGAGTCAAAGCGGCACGAAGTTCAAGGGTTCAATTCCCGATGCAAGTTTTATTTTTTTATGCATATTATGATTGTAAGTATATTTGTTATATAATTTTTTTTCCAGCAAATGCGTATTTAAAATTTTTGCCAACAATTATTATCGTCCAGAAATCATTTTTTCTTTGTGGCATTTTTCAATGTGTTTGTGTGCGTTTTATTCTTTTATTTTTTTTAAATTTTTGGTATAGTCTTAAAAATCACATATGTAGTAGAAGTATAACTTATAAAGTAAGTACTTAAAGTACACACACATTCTTTTTTAGTCACAAATCTGTTACTTTCAAGCGCGAATAACTCAAAAAATATTAGTTTTACGAAGAAAACGTAAAAAACATTTTTTTCTTAGAATCATTGTTGACATCGATTTACATGGTTAACATGTAATAAAAAATTCCCACCCCCAAGGTTTTAGCGTACAGCAGTATGATATAGAATTATAGAAAATGATCCTTGGACTATGCCCTACCTTCTGTGAAAATTTCAAGTAAATCCATGCTGGACGAAAAAATTGCGTGCCAAAATGCTTCATTTCCTCGACTCATTGGTTTTCTGCGATTTTGCAAGCTCATTGCACAAGGTTACCT